>NW_004955465.1:10227219-10304126 GCF_000276665.1 Chinchilla lanigera | reverse complement strand
ATATATACTAAATTTTCATATATCAAACAAAGGATGTTTAACATAAAAAATCTTGCTGTTAACCCTTGAGTATATAAACACCACAAGATACTAATATATAAACAAAATATCATCTCCTTCAAACTTGTGTAGTTTTGTGGTTAAAATTTGGTTTTGGTACTGGGGTTAAGCCTAGTACCTGGTGCATATTAAGTCCATGCTGTACAACTGAGCTATATGTCCAGTGGAAGTCTGTAGTTATTCTAAGGAAACTCTCTCCAAAAACAGCAATCTAGCAACTACAGCTGCAGATGCTATTTTTATATATGAATTTGAGGCCTAGAGTTGTAGCTCAATGATAGAGCATCTCCTTAGCATGCATGAGGCTGTGGGCTTGAACCCCAGAGGACACACATACACACACCATATATGTATATATATATAATTTTATAAACCAGACTATGACTTGATTCGATGTTATTCTGAATTAATGTCTTTTGCTTTCAAAAAGAAAAGCAGGGTGTAGAAGTGTTGCCTTAAGCAGAAGCATGAGAAAAACTTTATGTTACATTCACATCGACTTCATCAGATACTTCAAACTAACATGCAGTGTAAGTTGTCTAATTCACAGGAAGAATCCAGGCTCAGCTTCCAGAAGTTCTCTCTCCCACAGATACAACTTACCGTAGGCTGGGAATGAGCGCTATTCCAAATGTAGCTACAGTGGGCACCAGGGAAGATTGTTGTGGTGAGAGCTCCAACTTTGGTGGGAATGACCCCAGACTTGTCTATGATGTGCACACAGTTTAGATCGCACTAATCAAGCTGCACCATCCTTCCAAGCCACATAGAACCTGGAGCTGTCCCAACGTACAAATGTTCTTTAGCTTGTCACAGCTACAAAATATTTGTGTTGAAGCTGATGATGACTATAGAGAAAGGCCGGCACGACAGCGTGGCTTCTCCTTCCTGGAGTCCACAGCCATCGGAAAAGAAGCACTTTGGATGAAGCATTTTAAATCACCCTACTTCTAATACAGTCATCTTCACGTTTTTTAAATGAATTTTCCAAATTTTGGGTGCATTTTGTTCAAAATGGAATAGAACTATTTCACCAAAATATTCAGAGGAAAGCACCTAACATTTCAATATGGGAAGTTTGAGTTACTTAAAATCATCAAAAATTATCTTTCCAGGCAAGAAGATATGCAAAGTTCCCCACAAAATTTAGTCCCTACAAAAACATAGCAGGAACAAAGCCGACAAAATATTGTGAGCTTAATGGCATACAAGATTTAATCCTGGCGTTCTTTTTCTTTCTTCTATTCTTTGTTTATCCCCATTCCTTCTCTTCCCTTCAACTTCTACCCTCCCTTGTTCCTCTTCCCATTTGAACTATTTGGTGCTACTTCCCAACATTTATCATCTTTTTTGGTCCTTATTTACCCCTTGATGTTCTACAGAACAGAAACAATGCAATATTTCAACCTGTGTGTCTAATTTACAACACTTAAACATATGTTCTCAAAGTATATCTATTTACCTAAAAATGTCTCTCAAATTTATCCTTCTTTATGGCAGAGCAGCTCTCCACTGAATATAAAAACCACATTTTCCTTTCCATTTCCACTCATTCAGTGATGGGGATCTGGACTGTTTCCAAGATTTAGCTCTTACAAATTGTGCTGCTGTAAAGGTGGGTGTGCATGTACAGCATGACGCTTTCAGGTCTTTTGGAAAAATACCTAGAAGGGAAATAGCTGGTTCAAATGGAAGCTCTAGTTTTAGTTTTTGAGGAATCTCCATACTGATTTCCATGTTGGTTGTACCAATTTACATTCCTGCCAACAGTGGGAAGGGTCCTTTTTCCTCACAGCCCTGCCAGCTTTTGCTATTGGTTGATTTCTTAATGAGAGCCATTCTTTCTGGGGTGAGGTGGAATCTCAGTGTTGATTTCATTTGCATTTCTCAAATGACCAGTGAAACTGAACATTTTTTCATATATTTACTTGCTGTTTGGGATTCTCCCTCTGAGCAGTGTCTACTCATTTCAGATGCCCATTTTGAAATGGGTAGTTTAAATTTCGGCATCTGATTTGCTTGGTGTTTTTTTTTGTTTTGTTTTGTTTTTGATCCTTTTGAGACAGGGTCTCCGCTATGGAGTTAGGACTGGCCTTGAGCTCACTTTGTAGCCCAGGCCGGTCTCGAATTCGCAACTATCCTCCTGCCTCAGCCTCCGAAGTGGTGGGATTACAAGCATGTGCCACCACACCAGGCTCTCATCTGATTTATTTGTGTTACCTATGTATTCTAGATATTAGTCTTTTCTCTGAGGAATAACTAGTAAAAAATTTTTTCATTCTGTGGGTTGTCTCTTCACTGTGTTGGTGGTTCTTTTGTTGTGCAAAAGCTTTTTAATATGATATGATCCCAGGTGTTGATTTTCTGTGATGATTCTTGTGTGATTGGGGTTTTGTTCATAAGATCTTTGCCTACCCCCATGTTTTCAAATGTTTTACCTGTTCTATCTTTAGCTGATTAAGTGTTTCTCTTTGAAACTCATAACTTTCATCTGTCTCAATTTCAGTTTAGTGCATGGTGGGAGCTACGGGTGTAGGTTTAATCTCTGGCAAGTGGAAAGCCAGTTTTCCCAGCACCATTTATTGAAGAGGCTGTCTTTCTTCCAGGTAAGATGTTTGGCTCCATTGTCAAACATAAGGTAGCTGAGTGTGCTTGGAGCTGTTTCAGTTCCACTGATACTCATTTGTGTTTTTACCAGTAACATGCTGTTTTTCTCATGGTAGCTTTATAGCATATCTAATCAAAGATTGTGATGACCTCTGCCTTGCTTTTTTTTTTTTTTTTTTTCTTGGCCCAGAATTACTTTTACTATTCCAGGTCTCTTCTGGTTCCAAATGTATTTTAGATTTGTTTTCTGTAGTTCTGTGACATATGTTAATGGTATTTGGATCGGAATTCCTTTAAGTCTGGATAACACTATACAAAATTTGGCTATTTTCACTTTATTGATTGTGCCTATCCAAGAACAAAGGATATCTTTCCAATTTCCTCATTTGCCTTTTTCAGAGTATTCTACTTTTCAATATAAAGTTCTTTTGCTTTCTTCATTAGATTGATTCCCCTTTCTTGATGCTAGTGTGAAAGTTGTCATTGCCCCAATTTCTCTCTAAGTAAGTTTGTTATTTGTGTAGATGGATGTTATTGATTTTTGAATGTTGACTTTATATCCTGCTAAACTTCTGAATTTGGATATTAATTCTAGAAGTCCTTTGGTGGGGTTTTGGAGGACTTCCATGTAGAGTATCATGTCTTCTGCAAATAGTGATATAACTTCATCCATTCCTATCCTTATGCATTTTATTTCTTTGTCTTATCTAATTGCTCTGGCTAATGTTTCCAGAACTGTATTGAACAGGAGTAGTGATAGCTGACATTCTTGTTTTGCTCTTAATTTTAGAGTGAAGTATTCTAGTCATTTAGTGTGATGATGGTCATTGGTTTGTCATAGATGCCTTTTTTCAGATTGAGGTAAAGAACTTCTATTACAATTTTCTGAAGGGTTTTATCATGAATGGGTGTTGGACATTGTCAAATCCTTTTTTTGCATCTATTGAGATAATCATGTCATTTTTGTCCTTGTATTTATTGATTTGCTTATATTAAACCATGCCTACATCACCATGATGAATCTTATTTGCTCACTGTATATAATCTTGTTGATTACAGCCAATATCTTAGTGAGGATTTTTGCATCTACATTCATGAGAGAGACTGATTTGTAGTTCACTTGTTTTGGGTGGATCCTACTCTGGTTTTGGTGTCAGGATAATGTTTGATTCCAGGAACAAGTTTAGGAATACCGCTTCCCTTTCTGCTTCATTAAAGAGCTTGAGGAGTAGTGACATTTGATCTTCTCTAAAGTTCTGGTAGAATTCAGAAGCAAATGCATCAAGGCCTGGGCTTTCCTTTGCTGATAGTCTTTTTAATTACATCTTCAATTTTATTGACTGAGATCAGGTTATTTAGAATTTTTATATCTCCTTGACTTAGTTTTGGTATTTCATACATAGCTAGGAATCTGTACATTTCTTCTGAGATTTCCATCTCCTCTGGACATTGTCAAGGAGGTTTCTACTGGCCTCTGGTCTGAGACTACACTGGTGCACACAGCATGGGGACCATGTGGATCTCAGCTGCCTTGGGGAATTCGCCTGCTACCAGACAACAAAGTCACTGTCCTGAGCCGGTTCCTTTCAGGGTCTGCCCTGGGCTAGAAAAGCAGAACACACAGCAGCCCACCGGCCCAGTCCCGGGTAAGAGGAGGCCTGGGCTCCTAGGAGCTGGGACCCGGGCTCTGTGTGGGTCCTGGGCAAGAACCAGTCCAAGTGTGTAGGGGCCGCGCAGGGCAAACACTTGGAATTCATCTCTAGGGCTCCTTTGTGTAAAAGGGGACCGACCTCCCCAGGGAAGTCTGAGCTTCTCATTCCCCTTTGGCTTCCTGAAATGAGGAGAGCCCGGGCTCGTAGTTGTCTTCTCCTCTGGTTTGGGTTTGTGTTTGTTGTTTGGTTTTCAGTAAGGGCTGTAGTGGGGATTGAATCCAGGATCTTCCTACAACCTCAGCCTCACAGCTTCGTTTTTTTTTTAAATTTTGGTACTAATTCTCCCTAAATTTCACAAGCTGGACTCCAAGTCACCATCCTGCTGCCTCAGCCTCCCCCAGTGCTGGGATACCAACCATGCTGTCTCTGGGTCTTGTTCTTCAGCTTCCCCTGATCTGCTTCACTTTCATGATTTAAATATTTCCAGAGGAAGGTTTGGAGTGCTCGGTTGCAAGGAGGACATCAGCAAATCTGCACCGCAGGGCCCCTGTGGCCCATGGTTATGCGCAGCTGCAGAGGAGGTGGGACAGGAGAACAGGGCTGAACAACACAGGACAGGACAGCCTCTGTGACCGAAAATGCCCACTGGGCCAGGGCTGCAGAAACCTCTGAAGTTCTCATTGCCCCCAAAGGAAGCTGTGCCCACTAAGCAGTGAGTTCCCATTTGTTGCTCCCTGCAGCCCTGGACATCACCACTGTGCTTACTTTTACATGCAAAATTATCTACAAATGTAGTGGATTATGCTTGGGGAAAGACTCCTTCACTCTTCTCAGGCTTGGGCTTCTTCAACACTCTGGTGAAAGTGTCCTAGAGTGTGAGTACATATGCCACATTTGGCACGTAATATTTGGGATTCAAGAATGGTCTCCCCAGGATCCTCCTTTGACCCCAGGTGGAGGTCTGTTTCTCCCAGCTCCCTGGAGGAGGAAGGCTGTGGCCTGGACTGGGACAGAGACAGAAACAAGCATCCTTGTCACGCTGACTTAACACTTACACCATACCCTGGGCTGGTAATTTCTGTAAGTTTTGTGTTAAAAGTTTGCATTTTATTGTCTGTGGGAGTCAGTGGCCTCTCAGTGGTCCCCGGGAGAAAACAGCAAGAGGATATAGAACATGAAGACAAGAGACCATAGCTGGGGTCAGCTATCGTCTTGCCTGATGAGCATGAGGACTGACCTCAACAGCAGGGGCGTTTATTTTATACACTTGCAAAGTAGTATCATGAGAGATAATGCTGCCTAGGGACTAAGACTCAGACTAAGACTGTAATTGTCCAAGCAGGACACTTTTTTCAGTACTGAGGTAGCTTGACTGCTGAGGCACTTTGGCCCGGTCTCACCCTCACACACATGACCAACGACCAACGGCCAACTCCAGCGGCTCCCAACAATTGTCTGCTCCTTATGTGTCCCCTGAGGCCATGTGAGATGATTATTCTGTTCTGTCTGGCTCTGCTCACCGTGTCTGTCTGGTGTAATAAGTCCCCTGCACAAGTGTTCTCACCCCGGGTGATTGTGCCCCTCTGGGGACATTTCCCACCATCTTGGGACATTGGTGGTTGTCACCATCAGGAGCTTTCTCCTGCTGTCTCTTGTGTGTGGCCAGAGCTGCTGCCCAGCAACCCACAGTGCACAGCACAGGCCCAGGCAAAGACTGATCTGCCTCAAATTTCTGTGTCAGCCTGGCTTCATTTGACAAACCCTGGGCTAGAAAATTAGAGGAACCCTGTGTTGCTGGTGTAGTATGTGGTACTGGGTATGAGAGAGGGCCTTGCACTTGCTAGGTGAGCTCCCCACCCCTGAGCTACACCTCTAGCCCCAAGTCCTTTTCCTATGGACACCAGCATGGAGGTTTGTTTGGAGGTAGAACTTTGCGGAAATCCAGAGGGTCATCCTCAAAGCTGCCAGGTTTGTTTTCTGCTACCAGCACTGTGTGACCCGCGTGGACACACTCCCCTGCTTACCCAGGTTTCTCCTCACTTCCCCTGAAATAAACACATCAGCCACGCAGTGCTTGCAGATGTACAGGTGGTCTTGGAGGAACATGCATCGTTTGGTAGAGAGTGCTTGCACTTTGAGGACAAGGAAAAGAAACTGGAAGAACAGAGTGGTTTATGGTCTAAAATATATACAGAATCCACATGTAAATACACAATTCTAAATTCACGATGGCTTCGGAGTTATGTCTTTCTCTCATCATTTCTGGCAAGTTCCCCTCTGGTGCGGACTCCAGTGTGTGCTCCTCCTGCACCTGTGCTTGCTGCTCTCCCTTGGTGCCCCCACCTGTGCAGATGGAGCTCAGCTCTCTGGGCTCCTCCCAGCAAGCTGTGCCTCAGCCTGTGGCCCCCTCGGTGCACCCTCAGGCCTTCAATTTGATGCTCCGCCTTGGGCAGCAGATAGAGGGAAGAGCAGTGCTTTGAAGTCCTGGCCTGAGACAGGACAAGCAGGCAGCTACAGCATTTGGTGATAAGCAGTGGAAAAACAAAGCAGTCTATTAAACAGGCAGGAGGATCACTGTGAGTTTGAGACCAGCCTGGGCTGCAAAGTGAGCTCAAGGACAGCCTGAACTGCACAGACAGAACTTGTCTCAAAAAGGCAAATAAATAAGCCAGCCAGCAAGCCTATGTGGTCCTGGAGGGAAGAGGTGGCACATGGGAAAACTGGAGGAGATGGGCACAGATTCAGAAGCGGCAGATCTGACCAAGAAATGACCCTAAACTTCATGGTCTCTTCGTTGTAACTTCTCTGCATAATAAAATATCCACTAGAGTGAACATAGCACACCTATAAGAACTTCAGGGGAATTGCCTCCACAAGAACTAAACTACATCTTGTCCAGAGACTCCTGTCCCTTTGGAGCAAACATGAGTAGGTACTGACACTCCTTTGATGCCCTGCAAATTGAGAAAGAGCGAATGTCCACATCCCCTCACTGGGGCTGCCACTGGGACAGCCAGCATTACTCCTTCTCTGTAATAAATTTTCCAATGAGCATTTCTGCCTGTAAATTTGAGTTGCTGTCTCAGGTTCATTTGCATCGTCACTGACACAAGGACCCCTGCTAGATGGCGACAGTGACAAGTTCCCAACATGGTACCAAGCACACCGGCAAGGTTCAGTTACTTTTGTGTCAACTGAGGAAATGAATCTTAATATGCAGCTTGGCCTCTGGGTGATCGGGTATAGAAGAAGTCATGTGGAGAGGACGAAAATGTTTTGAAAGACGTGGAACCCTTTGTACAATCTGCCCCAGCTCAATACTTTTCCCTCCAAAGCCATTTCAGGAATCTTGTCAGGCAGACCTGGGCAAGCTGTCATTTGCCAAAGATACAGAACAATCCAGAAGCTCCCATGGCAACGTCACAGGGAAGGGTGCTGGTGATATCAGCCCAGGGGAATGAGTGGCCAGGGTGTGGCCTCTGCAGTGTTGCTTTGTGACTGTTCCTGGAGGTCTGTTAGGAGTTTTGAAATGTTAACACAGTGTTCTGGCCCTGTTATTTCTCTTGAACTTTCTGAACCTGATGGTGTAATTTCTGGAAAAATAGCTTGAACTAGTGTTAGGATCTCAGATTCTTTTCCTCTTCACAGTGCTGGCAAATCCCAAAATGTTTCTTATCTGAGGCTTTGTTTATATTCCTTCTGGGAGGATCCTTAGCACCAATCCATATGGAAGCATTTTTTGTATACACCGTGAATTCCTAAAAATACTAAGGTTGAAAGGTTTCTGAATGAGAGCAATAAACAATTGATTTCAAGATGTCTGGATTGTTAATCTGTTTCTGAATGAGTTTATGCCTCCTAGACGTCTTTAGTGGGAAAAGAGATTTTTTCAAAAATACAATTTTTGTATTCATTTTTTTCATCTTTGGACAAATCTACCTTGATCACTTGTCGTATTATTTGGATTAATGGGAAGTTTCTGCTAGAACTTGGAGCAAAGCCTGAGACAGCACATTAGTTTTTTTTTGAGTCAGAGTCTCATGATTTTGTTCTAGCTGGTCTTCAACTTGTGCGCTCAAGCCAGCCTCCTGTCTCAGCCTTCCCAGTAGCAGGAACGCCTGCCTCACTCCTGACAGCTTACAGTAGATGGTCCTGTTCTGCGTGAATCAGATACCTGGGCAGCACAGAGAGACCCGGTCCTAAAACAACAGATACACTGTATTTCATGCCAGCTTTAAAGCTGGCTGTTCCCGCACATCCCACCACGTTCTCCTCTTCAAGAACAAAAAGCCCTCAAACCAGTTCTCTAAGTGAACTACTATTTAGGATACCTGCCTTCGGTGTAAAATTTGTAACCACAGCTTTAACTCTAAAAATATTATGTCATGCTCCTTTTAACTTGCAGAAATAATTTTAAAACATAAGCACTAGCTGGGTGAGGTGGTGCAGGCCTGTAATAATCCCAGCACTCCAGAGGCTGAGGCAGAAGATTCACCACAAATTCGTGGCCAACCTGGGCCACATGGGTTCAAGCCCAGCCTGAACTTCATAGATGCTCTGTCAAAAAATAAAAAATAAAGCAATAGCAAACCAAAAATAGAGACCTAGGTGTGTGCTTCTCTATGAACCTTCTCAAGACAGGAAAAAGCAAAATACTAAAACATACCTCCTGGCCACCCTGCTCTCCGATAAAGCCTGGATTGACCGTGCTGACAGTTTCCATGGTATAAGGGCTTCCAGCATGGTGAGCCCGGCTCCTGGGAGCTCAAGCACCAACACTGGCTGCTGGCAGATCCAGCCCTGCACATCTCCACACGAGTGCTGACATCGGGCTGCCAGCCTCCCTCGCTTCCCTTAGGGGAGTCTCTCAGAAAGTCAAGTGGCAGATCCGACCTGGATACTTGGAAGGGTGGGCAGAGGCTGGGGGTGCAAGGGAGGCCCAGTCGCACTGCAAGGCACATACGTGAGAGCTCAGGTTGAGGACCAGGGACAGATGCTCTGGTTCCTCCTTTCTTTCCTCCTTGAGACTCAGGACAACGCAGAATGCCTCACACAGGAGTGGGTGCTGACCCCAGGGCAACCAGGGAGCCTGGTGGATGAGGGCAAACAGGGGTGCTGAAAGTGGTGACCCCTCTCAATGCCCTGTTCTGCCCCCTCTCCCTGAAACACACTCCTTCCCTGGTGGGGCTGCTGTCCCCTCCACTGCGGCAGCAGAACTCTGTCCCCACTTTGACTCTCCTTTGCCAGCCATTGCTCTGGCCCACAGGAATGTGTACTGCACAAACGCTGATAGAACCGATTGGTCATGAATTTCTGCAATAAATCTGAAATGAGTTTGGGGCAGAGGCTTCTAGAAAATCCGGTTGTAGCAGATGTTTCCAGCTGCTTTACTCCAGTGCCCACAAGACAGAAAGGGCCAGGAAGAATTTGGGAAAAGCTTGGTGTGTTCGCAAGGAGAAGGCGACCTGTAGACGACATTGTGCCTCACCGTGCAGCTGCCTGGGAGCCAGGGGAGGATGAGTGGTGTGTGGGAACTGCAGGGTGGTGTTGGCTTCTGGTTTTAAAATGCTACTCTGCTTTTCCAGGTATAAAAGTCTGTCTGCGTGAGAAGTTCTCAGCCTGGACAGTTTCAGAAAACTTGACTGTGTGCACTTCAGTGTTTCCTCACCAGGCTGAAGCAGGAGCACAGTTGCAGGGAGGTGTTTCTTTACCATGGAGGCCAGGGAGAGCTTTGGGCAGTGTCTGCTCTGGAATGAGGCTGGGAGTGCCTGTTTCTAAGGTCACACACAGTGCTTTGCAGAGGCAATGGGGAGGGCTGGAGGTGGGGACAGCAGGGCAGAATATAAATTGGTGCGGCCCACCCTTGCCTTGCTCCACGGAGCACCACTTGCTCAACAAACGAGCAGCACCTCGGTGGTACAGACCTGCAAACCCAGCACTCAGGAGACCGAGGCAGGAGGAGATGAGTCTGAAGCCAGACTCAGCTATCTAGTGAGACTATTTCTCAAAACACAAACAGAAAAGCCCTCAAGGATCAAACTGGAGCAGCAGCTTGGACCAATGAAGTGGAGCACCGTCTGGTTTATACTTGTCTCTACTGATCATCGCAGCCATGGGGAGCAATTGAGGCTGAGATCAACAATGAGATGCCAGAGGCTGAAGGCTGTGCTGGTTCGGGAGCATGTGGGCTCCTCTGAGTGGCTTTCCTGGCCAGCACACCCTGTGATGGTCTCCAGAGCCCTCGCAGATGCGCCACACTTGTGGACATCCACAGGAGCTTCTCAGGTTGTCCTGGACAGCATCTTATGTGTCCTGTGTCCTGGGAAGGTCTCTACTCTGTGCCCACCGCTGCCAGGCTGGTCAGAGATGCCAGCCCAGCCATGGTGTGCCAAGACTGGAGCCTGGAAGCATTATGCACAGCCAACAGGTCCTAGCGACCAGTCAAGCATCTCTTCCTCCCCAGATCAACTGCCCTGCACACTCCACATGTCACAGAGTCCCTCCTGGAATCAGCTCCTTCATCTCCTCCTTCCATCAGCCTCAGCTCCAGCACGGAGCCAGCCACAGCCCTGAGCTTTCGGAGGGGACAGGATGCGCCTCTCTGAAACTGATGCCACACAGGTGCCCTGTGACACACACACAGAAAGGTCTGCCCAGCCCCTGCTGAGAGCAGTGGCCCTCTAAGGAGATGGCAGACACTCAGAGGAGGCTCAAGCACACCCTCTGCTTAAGGAAGGGCCTCCTTACATTCAGTGTTTCCATTACAAAAGAGAGTGCTCTGGCAGGATCTGGGAGACTGTAGGTGAGCGCACTTTGAGGCTTCTTGAAAATCGCTCCCCAAGGCGTTGGGCTGATGGTCATGAACTCACACTACCGCCTGCTGCCTGGCCGAGTTCTTAGACTCAGGCTGAAGGGCGTCTGCTCCTGTTTCTTCTTTTGCATCTCTGCATCTTGGATCTTACACAAGTTGTTTATCATCACATAGCGCTGGCTTTAAAATTACCCAGCAGAACTGTATTCTCTCTTAGACCACATTCACTCCAAGGCACACGTTTTCCAAAGTAGATTTGACGTAGAAAAGGAAAATGAATCCTCACATCTGCAAAGCTAGTATCACTTACTCCTCCATTTTTAAACTATTTTCACAGTTTGATTCAGGTGAGCTTGAAATGGTGACGCACATGTTTGAGCTCAGTGGTGCAGACCATGTAAATGTGCTCACTTGTCGTCCATCCAGCACCCTGGTGACATGGCTTGTTAAATATCCCAAGTCTGACTTTGATTCATTTTAGTTTATTTTTTGTTTTGCTTGCTTAGTGCCTTTGACAGAATCTCACATACAGGCACCAATTTTTTTTTTATCAGATGTGTGACTCATATAAATATTTTTATTCACTTTTGGCTTGAATTTTCATGGAGACAAGAGTGTTTTTCAAAGATCAGGAGTTCTTAATGATAACGAAACTGAGTTCATCACTGTTCATGCACTGTTGTCTCACTGTCTGATCTGGGAACTCAGAGTAACCCAAAGTTTTAGAAAGTGACCATTATTTTCTTCTCAGTATGTTCTACTACTAGATTTTATATCCAAAACATTGTGATTTGACATTTTTGCTTGTGTTGGAAAGACCACATTTTCCCACTGAATTATGATTGTATCATGGCCAAATTCAACCAACGGTACACACTTGGGTCTGTTTCCAGAGTCTAATTGATTCCAATGGCTTGTCTCTCATGATCCCAACTGCACACTCCTGATTGTTGTAGCTTAAGAACAAGCTGTGAGAAAATGTAAATTCTCAATTATTGTCCTTATTTTCAAACTGTTTCAGCAAGCTTTAGTTATTTGTATGTCCCTCTGAATTTAGATGAGAAATATAAGTGTTTTATGTTTCAACCTTTTAAACTTATTAAAATTTACTCACTAGTAGCCTTTTTTGTAGATTACATGAAGTTCCATAAAACTCATCATATTTCTGGTTAACAAAGACAATTATGTCTTCAGTTCTATTTAGGTACCTTTCTCCGATTTCTTGCTTTCTTGCACTCCATAACACCTACACTTCAGCAAAGAGCTTTTTATTAGCATGTATGGTACAACTGGATGTTTTTCATAAATGGTCTTTATCAGGTCAAAGGGGTTCCCTACTAATTAAGGTGTGCTAATGGTTTTTAAACAGGAACAGATATTCAACTTTGTTCTACGCTATTTCCTGGATACTAAGGTAACAATATTTTCTGTCAGACTGCTACTATACTGCATTCCATTACATAATTTTTTAATGTTCAGTGAGTCTTGAATTATTAGCATAAATCCCCCTCACTTTTGAAGTGCTATTCATTCCATACATTACTGAATTCAATGTAGTGCACTTTTTTCAGAACTGTTCATCTATGTTCACGAAGGGCATTGATTTAGGTTTTCTTTGCTTGTCATCTCTTTGTCTTGTTTTGATATCGTGGTATAGCTGGTCTCATAGAATGAGTTGAGAAGAGATTTTATAGAAGTTTCATTATTTCACTCCCTAATATTTTCTAAGATTCACCAGGGAAGTCATTTGAAACTAGATTGTGCTTGTGAGGATTTGAACTTCAAATCTAGTGTTTTAGTAGGGTCAGGACTCTTTAATATACTTATTCTTGAGTGAGCTGTGGTAGTCTTTTGTTTTTAAATATTTGATCATTTTATCTTATTTGTTACATATATTGGCATAGAGTTGTACGTTCAAATACTTTGTCTTGGTTTTACTATCTATAAACTCAGTTATGACACCAATTACCTAATACTGGTGATTCCTACCCCTCATCAACTCACTAGAGTGTTATCAATTTAATTTTTCTCAAGGAAGCACTTTCAAGTTTTCAGTTGAATCCCTTTGTTTTCAAATCATTGATTTCTGCTTGATCGTTATTACTCATTTTCCCCTGCTTGTTTTGGATGTAATATTTCCAATCCTGGATATCAAGTGGTATCATTTCAGTGAAGGAAGGGCCTCCTTCCTAATGAACTGTCTCAAGAGGGCTTTAAGTGTCAAAGACTCCAAGGAGAGGTGGGGAAAACAATTGTTGAATCATTTAAGGAAAGAAGACTTCTCCATCTCTACTGTCTTACTTGTTAGTTGAACTTAGAATTTTCCCAGTGGTAGGTTACACTTTGAAACTCATGTTGAATTGTAATTCCCATGGCAAGACATTAAGAAAGGAGGCTGGGGGGGAGCCTTTCAGAGATTCCTAGTGCTCTGCTCTCAGGAAGGGACCCACTAAGACAAGGAAACCACTGGGTTAATGGGTTGTGAGAGTGGATCTGGCATCACAGTCAGTTTTGCTAGGTCTCTGGAGGTCTCTGTTTCTTGCCATGTGCTGCTTTACCCCACTTCGGGCTCTGTCTGCAAGGAGAATATCTCTAGATGTGGCCCTTCCACCTTCCACAGATACGTGATCCCATGGAATCCTGTTTCTTGATATCTTACCTGAGCTTGGCATGGTGTCAATGTCAAGAGCAGAAGGATAGGGCAGAGTAACCTGCACCGCCAGTGTGGAGGCCTCTGAGTGGTTCCAACATCCGACGTCAGTGCCCTACAGCCAGGGTTGGAATGTGGAAATCTCTGCATCAGAAGTAAGTTCAGCTCCAAGCAGAGGCTGTTTTCATGTCACTGAGCAGCCAGCCTGGGAGTCAGTCTGCAGTATCCCAGTCTGGTCTGGACTTATCAATCTAATCAAAGGAGCCAGGCAGTAGACATGAGATAAGCAGTTGACAAAATCCCCTGACTACGTGAGTGTGGCAGAGTTGGAGGCCCCACATGGTCCAAGAAGATGTGGCCCAGCTGTATGACTCAGGGAGGATCTGTCCACCCATCTTTACACCGCTGACAGTCTGCGGGCATGGGACATAGTAAGTTACTTTAGTCCTGGGGATTTTCAGAACTCATCCTAGAGATGAGGAAGTAAACCATAACGCACACAGTTAAAAGTCTCTTCTACAACTCAACAGTGAAAAACCCAATAATCCAATTAAAAAGCAAGTAGAAGCATTTATGTAGGCAACTCCGAGGGAAAGACACTCAGGTTGGCAAGCACAGGATGTGAGGCTGAATAGCAACTCCCCAGAGAGGAACAGCTCACAGCCACAGTGAGACATCACATGACACCCAGTAGAGTGGCTGAATCAGCAGAGCATAGAGGTGACCGAAATAGGTGGTGTCTTTAAATTGAAAAGAAAAACTTCAGTGAAAGACACAGTGTCGGGAATGATGGCACACGTGTGTTCTATGTGACTGGGAGTATTCTGAAAATCTTGAGGGGGATCAAAGGCAATGTATCTCTAACTGTCGTAAATTTTTAATTTAAAGATTTGTCATAGTTTTTCATCAGCCCACTACATTCCTGATAGGAATGTAAAATTATACAGTAGCTTTGCCAAAATAGCTACGTTTTCAAAAAGTTAAGTTAAATACAGTTACTGTATGGCCCAGAAATTCTATCCGTAGGGTTATATCCAAGATAAGTAGAAGAAAACACGTTTACATGTAAAATTATACAAGAATGATTCATAGCAGCATAATTCACAGTTGAAGATGGAAACCATCGAAATGTGTGGCAATTGATAAAGAAATATAATGAACACACACCCAATATTACTATGAATATTCTTTCTCCATAAAATCAGCAATGGATAAACACTGTTGACACAGCAAGGATGAAAGTGAAAGCATTAGATCAGCAAAAGAAAGCAGTCCCTAAAGACCACACACTGGATGATCCCGCTTATGGGAGCTGCTCACCGTAGACAAATCCACAGACACAGAGCATGGATCGGTGTTTGTCAGGCCTGGAAGGCAAAGGCAGGAGGTCATGTGGGACATCTGCTCCTGGACCCACATCCCATCTCTGTTGGAGGCCATGACAGTGTTGTACAGGGAGGTAGTGGTGACAGTTGTTCAGCTGCATGAATACAGTAAAAGCCACTGAACTGTGAGCTTCAAAGAAATGAATGTCATTAAAGCAGAATTTTGAGACCAAGAGCTCCTTGAGATAAGTGAGTTCCTTTAGCTCTTATACTACTAGCAAAAAGTAAAACGAGTGGTCTGGGTAAATTGACTGAGCCACCTACACATGGCCAAGGAGCAGCTGGTAAAACCCCCACCTCTTTTGTTGTCACTGTTGTTTTCTTTTTTTTTTTTTTTTTTTTGGTTTTTCTCCGGTACCGGGAACCGAACTCACGACCTTGCACTTGCCAGGCAGGCGCTTTGCCGCTGAGCTAAATCCCCAGCCCCACTGTTGTTTTCTTGAGACAAGGTCTTGCTGTGTATTCTAGGCTGGGCTTGAACCCACAGTGTAGCACTGTCTGCCCTGGAACTCACGGTGACCCTGCTCCCTCAGCTTCTGCAGTGCCCCCTCAACCAATTTTTGAAAAATGTCCTCCGGTTTTAAGGAGTCAGAGATTTTATCCTGGAAACTGTGAGAGAAAAAGCCATAAATGATTTACTTGCACTGCCCCGACACTGGCTGGAGATGAGGGAGCACAGAGCAAAGCCAGCCCAGGCCGGGCTCTCCATGCGGAAAGGTTTGCTGGTTGGTTTGAGCTGCACAGGAGGAGACACGGCCCGGCGGTCCATCTTCAGTGTGTGAGGCGAGGAGGCAGAAAAGTTGTTGTTTTCCTGGCTGGCTTAGCTGGAGGCTGTCGGTTAATATAAACTCTTATCTTTTCCGTCCCCTCTTCCTGCAGGGACCTAACTCTGGAGCTTCAGGATTCTTCTCTTATCAGCATTATGTTGTGTATGTTCTCTTTCAGTGAAGTTTTTCTTTTTTTTTTTTTTTTTCTGTGAAGCGAGGCAAAAACGTAAGGATCCCGGCCTTTCAGGGAGTGGGGACCTTCCCAGACAGGGCTGGCACCGAGGGGGTTCCTTTACAAGACCCAGCAGGCCTCACCCCAAGTCAGAGCTCAGGAGATGCCAGGCCTCTGGAGAAACTTCAAAGAGGACGGAGAAGCCTTGGGAAAAGCTCCCTGCTGCCCAGAAAGCTGCCCGCATCCCGTGTTCCTCTGGACATCGCCAGGGACACTTTCACTGGGCTCAGGTCTGAGACTGAGCTGTAGCACAGAGGGTGGGGCTCACAGGGGTCTCGGGTGCCTCCAGGAACTCGCCTGCTGACAAAGGACAAAGTCACTGTCCTGAACCCGTTCCTCTGCATGTCTGCCCCGGGCTGGAAGAGCAGGGCACACAGCAGCCCTCAGGCCCAGGCCCGGGTCAGAGGAGCTGTACCTGCGCTCTGTGTGGGTCTTTGGCAAGAACCAGCCCAAGTGTGTGGGCGCCGCACTGGGCAAACACTTTGACTTCATCTCCAGGGCTCCTTTGTGTAAAAGGGGACCGACCTCCCCAGGGAAGTCTCAGCTTCTCATTCCCCTGTGGCTTCCTGGAATGAGGCGAGCCCAGGCTCCTAGCTGTCTTCTGTCCTCGTTTTGTGTTTGTTGTTTGGTTTTCAGTAAGGGCTGTAGTGGGGATTGAACCCAGGACCTTTCTACATCCTCAGTCCCCCCACCTTTTTAAAAATTTGAGATGATGTACAAGGATAGCTGGGATAGGTGTATTGCTGTTGTCTGTGATTTATTGAAAGGAACAGTCAGGCTTGAAATTTTCTTTCTTCTTGACCAATTTTGCACACTTGAAACTTGTAATCAGAACAACTGATCTGCAAACAACAAAATGCAGCATAAGAGCCATTGCGGAACTCCTACCATCTTGTATGGTGAAGTTCTGCATCATATCCAATGTTTTTCTCCATTACTTGTTACTGTCTTTGTTTAATCAGTCTTGCATTCTTACCTCTGGTGGACTGAGCAACTTCGTTGACGATAACAGTATGTAGTATAGCAACCACTGTTAGTTCCTATCATTTTGTTTTGAGGTCAGGTATCATTTTTTTGTTGTTTTTGTGTTGTTTTGATTTTGTCTTCATTGCTGTTTTGTTAGTTTTTTTAATCTTTAAAATAAAAAAAAATTTAAAAACAAGAAAATGGGAAAAAAGAATTGAGACGAATTCTCCCAAAATTTCCAGGCTGAGCTCCAAGTCACCATCCTCTTGCCTCAGCCAGTGCTGGGGTACCAAACATGCTACCCTCCTGATTCTGGTCCTTCAGCTTCCCCTGATCTGCTTCTACTTTCACAGTTTAATTCTTTGCAGAGCAAGGGCTGCAGTGCTCTGTGGCAACAAGGACGTTAGCACCTCCTCTGCCCCGCGGGGGTCCTCTGGCCCAGGGGACACGCCTCTGGCAGCAGGTGTGGACAGGAAAACAGGACTGGACAGCCCCCATCCCTACGGCCGGAAATACGCAGCCAGGGCTACAAAAGCCCCAGGGTCCTGGCCAGCCCCGAGCAGAGCACCGGCTTGCAGTCCTGAGATCCTTCAGGTGGGGTCCAGGCTCCAGTGGCGCGGCGCAGCGTGGAAAGGTGAGGCCGGGATGTGGCAGGTTGGGTGGGGCCTGACCAGGTTCCGACGCGGGGACGGAGCAGGACGCGGAGACAACCTGGCTCACAGAGATCAGGGCACGGGGAGAGGCGGGCGCAATGAGAGAGCCGGGCACGCGGAGAGACCGGGGCGGGGCCAGATGGCTCCTGCAGCTGCAGCTGTGGAGCTGAGGGGCGCAGGTGGTCTTACTCCCTGCAGCTGTCCTGGCCACGGCCCTCGACCCGTCTTCCCTACAGCAGCCCCGCCCCGCTTCCTCCTGTCCACGTTGGTCCGGGTCCAATCCCAGTCTCCCTCAGCACCGAGCACCCCTGCCCATCCCGTCTTTCCTGCCCCTCACCCCCAGGACACAGAAGCCTTCTTTCTCCTGAGCCCCGACCCTGTGGGACTCAGTTCCTGTCCCCACATCCTGCAGGCGGGGCGCAGTCCCTGGGAGAGGCTGCACGCAGCGGGGAGGGCGGCTTTGGACGGGACGGAGGGAGGGAGGCGGCCTGGGCGGCCCTGAGATGCGGGGTGAGGGAGAGCGCCCACGCCAGGGCGCAGGGGCCTTCAGAGTGGCCAGAGCCATGGGACCAGGAGGGGCGCAGAGAACCACGGGAGCAGGGAAGGGGGCGGTGTTCAGCCCTGGAGTAGAGCAATGGTGTGCAGGGAGCTGCGCTGATTTGCATGGAGGTGAGGACAGGCAGGGGACACAGGCACCACAGTGGCAGGGACTGCAGGGGTCTGGGGAGGAGCCTGAGGTGTAGACAGGACCCCGGGTCTGAGTGGGAGGTGGAGAGAGATTGGGGGAGGGGCACAGGTGGGGCCGTGGGAGTGGGTGGGGGAAGAGCGCTGAAGGGAAGGGTCAGGGCGGTCCCCCAAGTGCCTGGGACCAGCGACGGGAGCACCCGGCTTCTGAGGGAAACCTCAGTTCCTTAGAGAAAGTGAAAGCAAACAGGAGAAGCAATAGTGTTCTCTCCCAGAGTCCAGGGTTTCGGTCACATGATTTCCGGAGCAGGACAGGATGGGGAGGAACTCTGAGCTGGATGCAGGCAGCCCACCCTCAGGGACACAGGCTGCAGGGCAGGAGAGACAGCTGGCGCTCTCAGCTGGCCGGAGCCTGAGCTGTCCCTGCAGCAGAAGGCTCTGGCCTCACAGCGGATTGGACCTCAGCCTGCCTCAGGCAGCAGCTCTTATTTTGGGCGTTCATGGCCTGGTGCACAGCTGAAAATCACACAGGGATTCCCACACACAGAGGCGAGAATAAGCACAGGAGGGATGCTGAGGCCGGGCTAGAGGTCCTCCCTGCTCCTCACTCTGGGTCTCCTCTCTGTGCCTCCTCTTCCCCCACCCCTTCTTCCTCCTCTTCACCCCTGACTCAGTCCTGCTCCTGGAAGGGAGGAGGTGGTCGTTATGCGGAAGGAGCGGAGTTCACCTGGCCCAGCCGTGTCCTGTGTGAGTTCCCGCCCTCGCATCTGTCTGTGTCCTTGTGCAGATGAGAGTGTCTGTGGTTTCCCTGAGGCCCGCAGGCTGCTCTGGGCTGCTGCCCTCATCACAGCTGGCTAATTCCCCTACAATCGGGGCATATTTTTGGAAACAGAGTGGCAATACATGGACTTTTTTGGGTCCAACTTGAAATATTTGGAAGCTTTGCGATGACAAACAAAACTACACTATACACGGTATATTGTACCCTCAGGTGAGTGACATGACGTGGCCCTTTGGTCTTTGCCTCTAGACTTCATCATGAACTCCCTGTCGGAAGCTAATGACGCCTTTGCCATCCGCCTTTTAAAGGTTCTCGGTCAGAAGTACCCTGCGTGCAATGTCTTCTACTCTCCCTTGAGCCTCTCCTCGTCCTTGGCCAGAGCCCTGCTGGGGGCCAAGGGTAAAACGGCGGCGGAGATCATTCAGGTAGGCTGGGCTCTGCCCCTGCTTCTTGCATGACAGGAGGTTTTATGGTTTTCTGTGATGGTTGTGAGAGGTAGGGGACCTTCCCCAAGTAATAACCTAGAAAGTACACAAAATTTTACCTGGCACTTTATTTAGAAAATGAGCTGAGGCTGGGGTGGTGCTGTGGTGAGCACTGCCTCCTGCTTGATCCCCAGCACCACAGAGGGGTAAAGAAAAGAAAAGGATGCTGGAATTATTTGAATCATAAGTCCCTGAGCTCTGTCTCCTTCTGGCGCACAATACTTTGCAGCTGTAATTATTCTTTGGTGTCTTGCTGTCTCAGTGAGGGGACAAACAGAACAAGACTGGGCGGGGGCAGAAAGGAGGCTTCGATCCCTCTAGGGAGCCTGGAGGCTGCAGTGGGTGCTGTGGGCCTCACTAGGGCTCATCTGCAAGAGCTTAGGCCCTGTCCCTGCCCCTAGGGGGTCACAGGGCGGGCAGGAGACAGGTGCTGAGAAAACCCAGAAGGCCGCTCCCTGGCACCTGCTGGCCCTGCGTGGAGCTCTGCACAGGGCGTGCTCTGCTCCATCATGTGGGTCTCAGGGTGACCCGCACTCCCCGGAGGACCCTCTCAGTAATGAGAGCTCTTTTTCCCCTGTTCCCTGCTCCCTGTGGGAGGTCCTAAAGCAGATGCCCAGGGGGCAATTCCTACTGGTGGTTCTTAGGGTCCTCGAGGTTCTGAGCTCCCTGAGGATCTCTGTGAGGGAGCCTCTTCCCACTTGTCTGGCAGCTGCAGGGGCGCCAGGCTGGGCTCCCTGACTAGCGCCCAGCGGACCCCGGGTGCTCAGGAGCTGGTCTCACACTGGGGTCTCACACAGTGCTGGGCTGCCGCAACACTAGGGCTGCAGGAGGATTTCTAAACATGATTTGATTTTTCATGTTGCCAAAAGCTTTAACAATTCCAGCGAAGGAAGGAAATGTGCCTATGGAATCTGCCTGCAGAGACAAACGTGTGAGCATGAAAAGCATTTTCGTCCAGTCGCGGTCCCATGTTGCTTGGAGGTTTAACACATTGATTATGAACTGTGTCCTTGCTTCTACGAATGTTCTCCCAGTTCCTGCCGGGATTAGGTGAGGTGATTCCTATAAACACGTGCTTGACGGAGTTAGCTCCCAGCGATCTCAGCGATGCCTCAGTTTTCAGTGAAACTGGCTTAACTCTCACTTTTCTTTCTTACATTTTTCTTGTGGTAAAATTCATACAAAATTTACCATTAGAACCATATTTTAAGCTTGCAGTTCAGTGGCATTTGTTCAGTTTTTTATATTTTCTTACCAGTCATCTTTAAGCTTTATCAAATCATTTTGAAGCCTTAAAACTTTTCCTATTATGGAACAGTATTATTAGGAATAAAATTCTTGAATATTACAAGTAATTCTTTTAAAGAACACCTATCTCTTTTCAGAAGCAGTTCTCTGTAACTTTTCTGGTTCTTTCATTGTCATGGATAGTGGCACATCCTCTTTTTTCTAGGTTTTAAAAAAGATTAAATGCATTTTTAATTGATACATAAAAGCCTAAGAATTATAGGTATTTGTGGATTAACTGATGTTTTGATGCCTGTAGAGTTAATTGTGTAATGTTTGAATCAGGGTTAGTACACATGTCTGCATGGAACCATTATTTATTTAGAATAGAATAGCACTGTGATTGTACAGTGGTACCTGTGATTGTACAGGTACAGGAGTTATTGACTTAGAAAAGAGGTTTTTTTTTTCTTTTAAGTACTCCACAGTGATGGTAGAGCCTTGACACTGAGCCATCCCCATGAAAAATTGTTTATTCTCAGCCTTTTAAAAATTGTTTGAAAACCTTTCTAAATTACCTGATTGATCAGGTTGGGTTTGCTCTTTAGATCCTCCTGCCTCATCCTTTCAGAGTTCTGAGACTATCGGTGTCTGCCCCCATTCCAGGCATAAGCAAGTGTTTATAATAATTACACAGAAGGGTAATTTCTGTGTTATTGGTATTTTATTTGTGGTTTTGATTTCTCTTGTAATACGTTAATGTCAGAGCCTAAAACCGTACAGTTGCTTTCTCTGCACTATGACATAGAGCCCAAACTCTTCACATTCAGCAACACCCTCAGCTCTTTTTATTTTGAGACAATCTTGCTTGCTCAGTCCCTAAATTGCCCAGCCCAATCTCAAACTTGCAGTCCTCCTGCCTCAGCTTTCCAGATTGCTGGGACTGCAAGCATGCACTACCATGCTGAACTATAGTCTCTATAAAGTTTGTATTTCAAAATCAATTGAGATTTTTCTACAGCCTAACGGATGTATTTAAAATATTAAAGTAACACTTACAATATGTGTAATAATCTCTCTAGCATACAATTTTAAGAACTATGTCTTAGTCTTGTTAATCCTTTGCTTTTTTTATACCCTTATCTCCTTTTAAGTTTCCCATTGTTCTATTCCTGCACATTTTCCTTGCATTTTTAGTCATTTTAACCATTTATTTCTTTTGAAATGAATTTTGCAGACCAGTTTTCTTCTGTGTCTGGTGTATTCCTGCCCAGCAGGGGATGCAGGCTTTATAACAGCTCCATTCTCAGCTTCTCTGGCCGTTATCATTTTCCTTTTCTCCCCTTGAATCCAGAGCAGGCAGAAGAGCCACACCTTTGACCCCGTGTCCTGTCCTGCTCCAATCTGTGCACTGTGCGTCTTCTGCAGGATGCACTGCTCAAGGAAAAAGTAAAGCGGCCTCGCTGGGTGTGGTGGTGCACGCCTGCAATCCCAGCACTCAGGAGGCTTAGGCAAGAGCATCACTATGAGTTTGACTCCAGCCTGGGCTACTTAGAACCTCACTCAGAAAAATAACAACCCAACCCAAACCAAACCAAACTACAGGACAAGTTCTTTGCAAAGGATTATTTTAGGGAGTACCTGAGAAGTAAATTTGTCTTGCAGACTCTCTGTGAGACCAGAGCACAATACTGACAGTGCTCATTGACTTCCTTCACAGGCGCTGGCGTTAAACACCGAGGACGACATTCACCAGGGCTTCCAGTCGCTGCTCACCCAAGTGCACAAATCAGGCGCTCCATTCACCTTCAACATAGCCAAGAGGCTCTATGCAGACCAGAGCTGCATCTTCCTCCCAGTGAGTTCAATCTCAAAGCAAGAAAAGTTGACTTAAAGGACCTGGTGGCCTAGAGCCCAGGAGGAGGATCCCAAGTACTTCAGCAAAAAACGGGCAACCTTGTTTTTTCAAATGAGGACAGTGCTCTAAGGATGCCTTGCATGATTTCCCACATCAGGGCCTTAGTTCTTTCACTCATGTCCAGTTATTCCAGACTCAGCACATCCCCACCTAGAATCTGGTATTTGACTTCTCCTAGACTCAGTGTGACGGCTTCTAAGAGCCACATGTGCCATGTATAAGTTGTCAAAGGACCAAGTAATACTCAGAGGGCTGGGAAGCTTGCTGACCTTTCGTGCAGCTCCGTGGCCTCACCTGACACATCTCTGTCCACAGTCATTTAAGGAGTCCTGTCCGAAGTTCTACGAAACTGAGCTGGAGCAGCTGTCCTTTATCAAGGAAACAGAGAGGTCCAGGAAACACATCAATGCTTGGGTGTCCACAAAAACGGAAGGTCAGCAATAACGGTTCCTTCTGTTCCAACCCTCTCCCCACCTCTCCTGGTCCTCTCCTCCATGTTTCGGCCTGATCCTCATTCATTTGCAGTTCAGACAGTGACTTCATCCATCCATGACCCCAAGATCAATGATGGCTGGACGTGTGAACCATTCACATACCTGCACTGCACTATGAGCATTTGTGTTTCTGCTAAAAAAAGAGACAGTAGCAAATGGCAGGTAGTTTTCCTTGAAGACTCAGCA
Organism: Chinchilla lanigera; assembly: GCF_000276665.1. Lineage (NCBI taxonomy): Eukaryota > Metazoa > Chordata > Mammalia > Rodentia > Chinchillidae > Chinchilla > Chinchilla lanigera. The sequence goes on along the minus strand of NW_004955465.1, from coordinate 10,280,568 downwards.
ATTATTTCCCCCATTTCTTCTGGAATCTTTACCACTTGTGCCCTCCTGAAGCAGCAGTTGGCAAGGGTGCATTAGGTCATGAAAAGGTAGCCCTGGATATCCAGGGGAAGAGGAGAGAGTCCAGCTCGCCCACTTTATCTTCCCCAGGGATGCCTGGAGCTCTGTCTGGGGATCAACAGTGATCTCTCTCCCTGGGCTCCCAGAAGCCCCTCACGTGCCCATCAGCCACTTCCTCCCTTTGGCCCTGTTCTGGCCGCCCCTCACACTGACTCCTCTCTGCCCAGTGTTAGCTCTGGGTGTGAGCACGGAGCCTTAGACCTCACACTGCATTTAACCCCTGAGGGACTGCAGTGCTGCCCAGTGCATCTCTCCTGTCCTGCTTGCTGGACCTCCAAGCTGCCCTTTCTTTCTCATCAGCTGCTCTCCTTGAGTGACTCAGAAGCCTGTCACCTCCTCCATTTGGCGATGTCCCCAAGTGTCCGTGTGCACGAACACCACTACTCGGAGTTGTTTTCAACCATTTCATTCGTAACGATCCTAACTGAGCTAGTTAGAAATCATCACATTGAAATCTGCCAGGATGCCGCCCTAGAGTTTATTCGTCATGTGTTTAAAGGAGCCACTGAATGTAGTCTCTGCTTTTCTCAAAAGGCAAGATTAAGAGTTGTTACCACAGAAGGCAGTTGACGTGGGCACCAGGCTCGTTCTTGTTAATGCTGTGTACTTCAAAGGAAGGTGGGACAAACAGTTTCAGAAGTCACGCACAAAGAAAACGCCTTTCAAAATTAACCAGGTAGGTAGAAGCTTTCAACAAAATAGTTTCCTAGAGAAGTGGAATAAGAGCCGGGCATGGTGGCGCACACCTGTAATCCCAGTACTCGGGAGGCTGAGGCAGGGGGATCATGGTGAGTTCAAGACCAGCCCAGGCCACAAAGTCAGCTCAAGGCCAGTTTGAACTGTATAGTGAGACCCTGTCGCAAAAAAAAGAGAGAGAAGTGGAATAAAAAAATTTAATTTTACCAGGGCATAAGTGGTTAAAAATTCTTTGAAACAATATACTTCTGAATTGACTTTTAAACTCAGGAAAACAAAATTATAGGAGTAAAGAATTTTTGCTACTTATACTTCCTTGCATTAGTGACTGTTCTTCCTGTCTGATCATTTCTCCTGCATCTACTGCTATAACCTCAGTCTGGAAATTGAAGATTTTCCTTAAGTAGTAGTTGCCTAAATAGAAACACACACAAAAAAATGTGTCACGATTTTGTGATATACCCATGGGTCAAGAAAAATGTGAAAACATGTATCTTTAAACAAGTAATTTTAAAATTATTATAATAATTCATTTAATTGTTATTTAATTTAAAAATTATTAATGCAATATTTGAAAATTTCTAACATTAAAACAAAGTGCCATGGAACTAGGTCCTGACATTTTTAATGTCAACTAAAGCAGAGTTAAAATAATTTGTGATGTCTTATAATCCCCTGAAAAACAGAAAACTAATTAGGAAGAAAACATTTGGGATGTTTATACATATTCAACTGCCCCTCCATTTTATTTGTTTTTGTTTTTTGGTTTTTTTTTTTGTTGTTGTTGTTTTTGTTTTTCTTCCGGTACCAGGAATCGAACTCATGACCTTGCGATTGCCAGGCAGGCGCTATGCCACTGAGCTACATTCCTAGCCCCATGCCCCTCCATTTTAAAAGCAGATGCACTTTATATGTGCATTCATTTATGTTTCCATTTGAAATTATGGGGACCTTTCTGAGCCAAGCAACAGCACATGAAACATTCGGAGCTTCCCGTTTTATTTTGCTGGCCAGGATGTCTCCCCAGGCTGCTCCTGCCTCTGCCCACACTCCGTGGCTTTTCATGCCTGTGGGAAGTGTTGGGTGAGGTTTCCCCAGGGGTTACCCGGAGCGCAAACACTGTTTCCATTGTGGGTGCTGTATCGCTCAGGCAGCCCCTTTGGGCAGCTTTCTTGCTCCTTGGAGACTCCGTGTGACATGCGTGCCCCTCTGCTCACCCCGTCAGATGAAGCAGAAGCGGACGCAGATGATGTTCCAGGAAGGCACATTTCCTTGGGCCCACGTGAGCGAGGTGCAGGCCCAGGTGCTGGAGCTGCCCTATGCGGGCCAGGAGCTGAGCATGATCCTGCTGCTCCCGGACAAAGGCGTGGACCTCAGCACGGTGAGACAGGGGTCTGTGTGTGTGTTTGCTGTCTTGCCCAGAGCATCTGGTGACATTCCTGTGTCCTTTCCCACCAGCACTGCACTGGCACACACTCCTGCCAGTGGCCGTCTGTCTGTCCGCCCTCCCTACCTTGGACACTCTTCTCCTAAAGCCACTCACACTCCCACCTTGTCACTGGGGTGAGCAGCTACCTGGGATGCTAAACTCAGCAGCAGAAATGAACTGGAGGGAGAGAGCTGAAGAAAGGAGGACACTTCGTTGGTTATGAGGGAAATGGAGAAGACAGGAAGCTGCCCCAGGCAGGACAGGGAGCCTGGAAGGATTAATGCCTATGCGCCTCTGTCCCTGGCTTCCTTTATGACCTTTTGGGGGATTCTCACCCCTCTGGGACTTGTCACAATTTGATTGGCCCTTGGGCTGTCCTCAGATTACCAGGCACCACTGCCTGTCTGGACCTCCTTTTTAGTGGGCTTTGTGTAACTTCTTTCTCTCTGTTTGTCCTTGCAGGGCCTTATCCAGGGGAAGCGCAGGTGGTTGGTTGGGCGGGGCTTTCTTGGTCAGCTTGGGTCAGTAGGCGATGTGTGTATCTGTTGTAGTAGCACAACGATACTACAGTGAAGAAAATACTTGTGCAAGTCCACAGCTATGGGAACATACTGTACGCTCTGAGCAGGACTTCTCCCTAAAGTGGCCCCCACCCCCACTCCTGCGCACCGTGCTGAGCCGGGAGGACACAGCCCCAGGCCTCGCTGTGCTCCGCCCATCTGCTTTCCCTCCAGTGTCAGTCCCAATGCCATCTGTGCTACCTGTGTCTTTGTGTCTGGTTTTCCTTTTCTCTCATTGCTCGTCCTTGTAACTGTGTCCAAGGGACATCGCTACAAAGCTTTAACTCTTTCTAGTCAGGATTAGCTAGAAAGCCCAATGAGGCCTTCACGCTGTTCTTTCCCTGAGGACAGACCCGTTTCCCTACAGCCTCAGGCCCCTGCCCTGGTGGCTCACAGCCACAGCCCTTTCATTCTTGCTCAGCAGCAATGCTTTGTCCGCTCCGAACTAAGCCTCATTCAAAAAACCAAAAAGCTCAGGAAGCCCAAATCTCGACAAGGCGCAGCCGCCTGGCAGAGACTCTGGTGGGCAGTGGTGGGAGAGGGCCCAGACCTGTTTCCTGCCTCAGGAAGCCACACCTGGGGTGGCATAACAGCTCCTGGGAGCAGGCCAAGCCGGGACCTCACAAGCTTCCAGGCAGCTGCAGGGACAGTGTATGACAGTCAGCACCACATGCTGGCCAGAGGAGGACAGGTTGCCCCTGGGAGGACCACTGGATGGGCACTGCAATCTGATGGTAAAGTCTAATCCCGGTCTTTCAGGTGGAAAAAGCCTTCACTTTTGATAAATTCCGGACCTGGACCAGTCCAGAGCACATGAAGAAGACCAAAATGGAAGTTTACCTTCCAAAATTTAAACTGCAAGGGGATTACAACATGCGATATGAGCTGCAGGATGTGGGTTTGGTGGATCTCTTTGATTGCCAACAACCGGATCTCTCTGGGATGTTTTGGAGGTTTCCCCACGGTGACCAGTGCCTGTCACTGCTCCAGCACAAGACTGTGCTGGAGGTCAGTGAGGAAGGCACGGAGGCGACAGCATCAGCTTGTGAGATTGAAGGGAGTTGCGCGAGGAGTTTGCCGGTGTTCCGTGCTGACCACCCCTTCCTGTTCTTCATCAGGCACAACAGCACCAACTGCCTGCTGTTCTGTGGCAGGATCTTGTCTCCAGGAGGGGTGCGCTCCCTGTGCACGCAAGCACTTCCCTCTTTTCCCCCACACCCCATCCAAACTCCGTGAAGTTGGCTCATTAGAAAAGCCAAGTGCAACCCTAGGGCAGATTGGCACACATCTGCACCACCTGTCAGCATAGCGCACCACGTACGTGCTCTTCTCTGCCCACACTGCCACTGACTTTGCCATTTGACCAGGATCTCAGGACAGCAGATCACCATGTTCAATGCAGGGTGCAGAACAGATCCCGGAGTGGAGCCCGCAGTTTTCCTGGAAGGTCACAAACACCTCTCACACTCACTATGTGAGCTTCTTACTGTGCTCACAGCGTGCCTCCTAGAACCTCCAACCCCGTCACACACGTGCCTTAACCGCACCTTGTACATCGTAATCCATGCCACTGGATATTACTATTCCTGTGACAGTTTTCATGGTGACTGGACTTTTTAAAGAAGTGCACAGTTGAACTGTATTTTGTTGGACATTTACTGTTCACCAGGTCTGTGCAAAACACTGCATTCGGCCGGGGACATTCGCACTTCTTCAGCAGCTGCTCTTTATGGTCTGTGCCCAGCTCACAGCTTTCATGGCCAGGAGGTTGCACTCTTTAATCGCTTCAGCCCTGTAGGGATGATGAGTTTATTCATGTGATGTGAGTTCTCCATCTCTAGCTGTAGCAGTTAAATTCATTCAACACTGAAAATTTTTTTCAGACGTCATCTTCTTCAAGGAAATTTTTCTTTTCTCCAGAACCTGATGTCTTTGAACTCAAACTGCAACCGTTCATGGTGGGTGCTGTATTTATAATCTTTTGTCCTCTTAGGAAGTCCCACACTTCGAAAGGAATTACTGGGTTATATAGTAACTATAGAGTCCCTGGGATTCAGATTCCATCTCACCTATCTGTGTGTCGCTTATACTACAGTAATAACTTCCTCATCGTATACAAGCTCTAAATGCTTTCAGTGGTCAGATATCAGCAACTGCATTGTGCTTCTTCAAGATCTCATTGTTTCTGACATTCACATAACAAAGTTAGCCGTCTTAGTGCATTACAGTGTATCATGTAACCACCACCTTTATCCAGTTCCAAGAAGTTTTCATTGTCCCGAAAGGAAGCTGTGCCCACTAAGCAGGGAATCCACATTTGTTGCTCCCTGCAGCCCTGGGCATCACCATTCTGCTTTCTCTATGTCGATTTACCTACTCTGAACATTTCATATAAACTGAAGCATATGTATGACCGTTTGTGTCTGGCTTCTTCTCTTTAGTATTTTCTAGGTGCATTTGTCACTGTAGCATGTATTTGTTTATTCCCAATATGACTGCATAACAGTCTTCTACAGAAATTACCATTATTCAAAAAAAAAAAAAAGAAATTACCATTATTCATTTACTCATTCATCCATCTGTTTTTTTCACTCATTCAGGTATATGTAAATACTGCTGCTGTTCATCTGCATGCACGTGTATTGGTTCTGACACCTGGTCTCCCTTCCTTTGCGTGTGAACTCATGTATAAAGGAAAGGAACTACTGGGTTATATAGTAACTATATTTAGCTCTGTAGGGAAATGCCAAACTTGCTTTCCACAGCGGCTGAACCATGTAACATTCCCACCAGGAAGGTATGAGATTCCAACTTCCCTGAGCATTTCTTTTCTACGTATGACCATCCTGAGGGGAGGAGGGGTAACGTGGTGGTTTTGATCTGCAGATGTGCAATGACTGCTGACATGGAGCATCTTTTCAGGAGCTCATTGCCCTTTGCATTCTTTGTTTAGAAAAATGTCTATGCAAGCCTTTTGCCCATTTTTTATTGGATTGTCTTTTTCTTGCTGTTAAAATAGTTCATTCCATGTTCTGGTTGTAGATGCCTATCAGATAGATGAGTTGCAAATACTTTCTCACATCTTTAACCTGCCCTTTCACTTTAATAATGCTCTTTGAGGCATAAAACTTTTAACTTCAAAATGTCCAGCATATCTAGCTTTACTATATCTTGTGCATGCTATTGGAGTCACATTTTAATAATCCCATGGCCAGTGTCAGGAGCATGAAGATTTGCCTCTGTGTGTTTTCTTCTAAGACTTTTCTGGATTTAGCTCTTATATTTAGTTGTCGACCTATTTTGAATTAGTTTCTGTACGTAGAGCAAGGTACACATCCAATTGAGTTCTTTTACATTTGAATATCCACTTGCCCTAGTACCTCTGTTTCTGAATTGGAAAAAAAGGTGTTAATGACAGTTAAAAAGGCAAAATAATACCTAAATAAGCAGTATACAGTGGAAAATTACTCAGTTTGAGTATATCAGATTCATTACACAAAGAGCACCATAACCAGACAAAGAAAACATTATCAAACTCCACAAGGAATTAACACTAGGTTATACAAAGAACTCTTCCACTCAGACAGAAAGGGCAGTGAATGGATAACCAGAGATACACACACAGAGTACCAGGAGATACTGCTGTGTACTTAGATTGGCATCAGACAGGAGGTTGGATAATACAGTAGCAACCAGGATGTAGAGCAGTAGGGCCCTTCTGAGACTCAGAAGGGACACATCCCACCTAGGAAGACCCAGCAGTGCCCCATGGTTAGGTCCTGGGCCTGGAAGTCTCCTCTCTAGGGTATATCTCCCAGCAGTGCCTTTGCCCATGTCGATGAAAGGGTGGGGACTTGGGTGCTCAATGCAGCCTTATTTGTGATGGCAAAGAAATGGACCTGTTCATTCATCTCAAATGTAACAGGTAAGGAAAAGGGAGAGCACACCTTAAAGTATATGCAGGAATTGGACACGTTTGCATATTCACAGGGCAGCACTCTCAGTGACCTGATTTCCTTGCATTAGGCTCCCCCATGCAAATGTTCCACCACTTTTGAAAGTCAGCACCCTCATGTCCAAGCTTCCAATGCACAAAACTTTAGGGAACACATTTCAAACCACAGTCCAAACCTTCTCCACAAATACAGACATCCCTGCATCTCGCTTGTACAGTGACACAAACTGGTCGCATTTCTTTATTATTGGTGAGGACTTTTTCCTGTGTTAGTTAGTGGCTCTCGATTTTCCTCTCTTATGAATTATCTGTTCTCACCTCTTAATTCCCCATTTTTAGATGCTAGTTTTATTGAATTTTAAATCTGTCTTTGCCTTTTAAAGATAAGATCTCTGTTCAATAATTTCTTTCTAATTTTGCGGCTTGCCTTTAAATTTTGGTATGATGTTTTCCATATAAGCAGGTGTTATGTTTAATAACCAGATGTCTGCCCAAAACCTCTTGAGCGGATAGGTGGGGCTTTAGGGAGGTGATGGATCCTAGGGCCACAGTCCTCTCAGTGGATTAATCCTTTGGTGAGTTTACAGCTAAATGTGGTCTTGGGAGATGAAGCAGGTTGGAGGAGGTGGGTCACTGGAGCTTGGCCTGGGAGCGTCTATCTCCCTCCTCCTCCCTTGATCTCTCTCTGCTTTCTGCTTCCCTGCCTTGAGCAAACCCCTCTGTCATGCCACCCTGCCTTGGAGTCAGCCGACTGTGGACAGAGACCTCTGCAAACTGTGACACATAATAACCTCCTTCAAGTTGTGGCTGTCGGGTACTTGAGTCCCAGGGGTGTAAAAGTCACTAACACAAAAGGTTTTCTTTCTCTGTAGTCTCAGTTTTCTTTCTGTGACTTCCAACGCTGCTTTCATTTTCAGAACAGCTTCATAACAAGAAATCAGTCATACTCATCTACTTTTCTCCCAAACTTTTAAAAACTTGTCTTAGCAACATAGTCTGTGTGGAATCTGTTTTTGTCTTATTAACTTTGTGACTTATTCTCAAGTAACCAATTTCTCAACAGTATTTATAAAAGAATGTGCAGTGTTCATATCTATTTTCACATTTTTATTCCTTCAGGAGAATTTTTCAATAACTTTTAAGTACAGAAGGTAGTATTTTTAGCTTTGAAGATTTTTGAGGGAAAGGATTAGAATGACATTAAGCGCATAAATTATTGGTTAAATCCATCTATTTGCAACCTTAGTCTGCTTATTTGGAAAAATGGAAGCGTCTCCATGTACTCCAACCTTTCAAGCAATTTTTTTTTTTGTCTTTTTGAGACAGGGTCTCACAATGCAGTTCAGGTTGACCTTGAGCTCACTTTGTAGCCTAAGCTGGTCTCAAGCTCTCAGTGATCCTCCTGCCTCAGCCTCCTGAGCGCTGGGATTACAGGCCCACCTGTGTCTAAAAGCCATTCAAATGTTTTTCCCTCAGTAATGAATTTCATGTTGGGATGACCTTGAAGCCCAATAATCTGCTGTATTTTGTTGCTCACCAGAGGTAAGAAACATGCTTGGCGTTGGAGGGTAGGGCTGGGGAGGAAGTAGGAAAGCACTGGCACTGCTTGATGGGGCAGGACAGGTCCCACTGCAGGCTTCCCCAAATGGGTCAGCCCTCCTCATGAGTTTTGGATCTATACTCATTTGTCCAATGATACCCTCCTCTATGCTTTGGACAGATACTACAACGTTTTGTTGAAGGGTCAGATAGCGGTTGTGCTACCACTACAGGTGCAGCAGAGCAATTTGTGCCAAAATGCTCCCCACCCCCTCAGCTGAAACAAGTAACCTCCTTTTCCCCCTTTCCTCCACGCTGTGGATGAATAACCTGAGTGAGAGCCGCTGCCAAGGTAGCCCCCTGCACATATGAGGAGCCAGTGTCCGCACAAATTCCAATCATCTCAGCCAGTGTAGCCCACTTTATGCGGGCCCTTACAGCCCCTTTACACCATTTATTTGCATTTTGAAAGGCCAGCTGTTCAATTATCAACTTGCTAGCCTCGGTGTGGCTTAAAACCGTCCCACTAGCCTGCAGTAAGCATGCCACAAAATCTTGAGAAGTTTCAACAGAACCCTGGCGAATGGAGGGATGTCTCACCCTTGGAAGGAAGCTCCCTCCAAGCCCTTGTGACATCTGTTTTAATATGTTCCCATCCTTGAAGTTCAAAAGTAAGTTGAATATGTGTGACGGCAAAGGCACCTTCTCCAGTGAGCATGTCCCTTGTAATGGCTACATTTTAAGCGGCATTGTGAGTGGCCTGATCCATGCACATCTCAAAATCATTTCCGTTCCAAAACAAATAATCCCCCAGAGTTAACTTTAGTTAACACTTCAGTTATTCCTTTCCAATCATTTGGGGCCATAATCTGTTGTCCTATCAGTTCTATTAAACCTAAGGTAAAAGGGACTGTAGGGCCATAGGTAGCAGAAGCTTGTTTTAATTCTTTTAAGGTCTTAAAGAGGCCAGCTTCTTGAAGACATAGAACCTGTCCCAGATTGTTGGGAAATTGATCTTCAGTAAAGGGCAGATACATTGAAAACCCTCAACGGACTCCGCATCGATCTGGCTTCTTTTAGTGCCAATTGACGGGAGACAGAAAATGACTCATTCACTGAGAGGGAGAAGTTCCAAACATGATACAGCAAAACTTCTCTGAGCTGGAAAGGGGAAATTGTCACTTGTGACTCAGTTAAGGTTATCAGGGTGGCTGTTATTCTGCCATCTTTTTCTCACTCAGGACTTGATTTTAAAATGGTGTTCCGAGCCAAATCCTTGTGCTCATCCCAACAAATTTACCACTATCAAAGCACTCCCTAGCACAAGTCCATAGAAGTAAAGTAAATTCAGGAATCAAGAATACAACAAACAGTTCCATATACATTTTCACAAATGTGAAAGAAAGTCTTGAGACTGTTTGACCCATATTTTAACACCTGATAAAACCAATACACCAGGGGCTGGGGATTTAGCTCAGTGGCAAAGCGTGTGCCTGGCAAGCACAAGGTTGTGAGTGTGGTTCCCGGTACTGGAGAAAAACCAAAAAAAAAAAAAAAAACAAAAAACCAATACACCCTCTCCCTTTTGCTTATCCTGAGCCTATTTTTCTCTTTGTCCCTAGGGAAACTGCTTTTCTTTTGCCCTGTGTTTTACACCTGATCGTATCACAATCAATACACCTCTGGGATTAATGTTGATGCTAGCAATGCATTTCTCCCCCTTATGCACACATACTGAGAAGTGTCCCCACACCCACTATTTCTTCTTACCCCATTCCCGTGTTCACACCTCATATGCTGCTTGCAGCGCAGCTCAATGTTCCCAGGGGAAAGGACAGTGCGAGGATGGAGAAATAAAGGTAAGAAGAAGAAGGCTGAGGTCAGGTGGAGCCCTCAGGCTGAGAGGAAAATGAGCTGCTCAACCTCCATAGTGCATTCACTTATATTCTCAAGAGGTTGATGTCAATTTTAACCCCTCTAGCAACTGTATGGCTGGGCTGAGCACCTGTCATTCTCAGAGCTGGTACAGCATGTGTCTGTGACCTGCCTCCCACGTGTGATCTATCTCCAGCTTTAGCCACTGCCCACATTCGGCTTCCTGGCGATTCCCAGGTTCAGCCCGGCCCTTTTCAAGAGGTGCCATAGCTGTCACCCAAACAGCTCAAGAGATCCCATGTCCCTTGTTGAATTGCTGACCTCACAGCTGTGGATCTACCTTCCCCCTGGGCCAATCCCAGACCTGCAGTGTGTCAATAGCAGGCTTGAATTTGATTGCAGCCCATGTCTGCACATGGCCCTGTCGCAGGGAAAATGGTGCAGGCTTTGGGCCGAGATCTGTTCTGCACCCTGTGTTCAACATGGCAGCCTGCTGTCCCGGGATCTTGGTCAAGTGAGAGGCAGGGTGGGGAGAAAGGAGCACGTGCACGGTGCGCTACGCTGACAGACGGTCAGGTGTGTGCCAGTCTGCCCTTAGGCTGCACTTGGGTTCGCTAATGGTGAACTTCATGGAGCTTGCATGGGGTTTGGGGACGCAGAGGGCACTGCTTGCATGCACAGGGAGCGCACCCCTCATGGAGACGAGAACCTGCCACAGAACAGCAGGCTGTTGGTGCTGTTGTGCCTGATGAAGAACAGGAAGGGGTGGTCAGCACAGAACAAGGGCACAGAAACCTCACAACACCCAATAACCAAGACTGTGCATGTCACTGCCACAGCCTCCGTGCCTTCCTCATTGACTTCTACCACACTCCTGTGCGTGAAATTGGACACACACAGGTCCCTGTCAGCCAACATCCCAGATAGGTCAGCCTTGTCCCAGTGAAAGGCGTCCACCACGCCCAGACCCTGCAGCATAGAGTCCATGTGGTAGTCTTCCTGCAGTTTAAATCTCGGGAGGAAAACTTCCACTTCGGTCCTCTTCATGTGCTCTGGACTGGTCCAGCTTTGGAATTTCTCAAACGTGAGGGATTTTTCCACCTGAAAGACCGGGAACAGCATTTTGCATTCGGACCTCAGTGCCCATCCACAGCGGTCCCTCCCAGGGGCAGCCCATCCTCCTCTGGCAGGCAGATGGTGCCCACCGTCACACACTGTCCCTGCAGCTGCCTGGGAGCTTGTGAGGTCCCGGCTTGTCCTAGTCCCAACCCCTGAGATGCCACCCCACGTGCAACTTCCTCAGGTAGGACGCGGGGCTGTGCCTCTTTCTCACCACTGCGGACCATTGTCTCTGCCAGGTGGCTGCGCCTTGTGGGGATTTGGGCTTCCCGAGATTTTTGTTTTCTGAAGGAGCTTTAGTTTTGGAGTGGACAAACAATTGCTGGTGAGCAAGGAACAAAGGGCTGTGGCTGTGAGCCACCAGGGCAGGGCCTGAGGCTGTAGGGAAACGGGTCTGTCTTCAGGGAAACAACAGCGTGAAGGCCTCATTGGGCTTTCTAGCTAATCCTGACTAGAAAGAGTTAAAGCTTTGTAGCGATGTCCCTTGGATGCAGTTATAAGGACAAGTAGTGAGAAAAAAAAAAAACCAGACGTAACAACACAGAAAACACAAATGGCATTGGGACTGCCAGCGGAGGAAGGCAGACGGGCAGAGCACAGAGGCCGGGTGCACAGGGCCAGGACAGTGTCCTCCCGCCCAGCACGGTGCACAGGAGCGGGGTGGGGGGCTTTAGGGAGAGCTCCTGCTCAGAGCTTACAGTTTGCTCCCTCACATATGCGCTTCCGCAGGTCTTTTCTTCACTGTCGGGTCGCTGTGCTACTACAACAGATGCACACAAAGCCTACTAACTCGAAGCTGACCTAGAAAGCCCCACCAACCAACCACCTGCTCTTCCCCCAGATAAGGCCCTGCAAGGACAAACAGAGAGAAAGAATTCAAATAAAGCCCGCTAAAAGGAAAGTCCACACAAACAGTGGTGCCTGGTAATCTGAAGAGAGGCCAGAGAGCCGATCAAATAGTGACAAGTTCCAAAGGGGTGAGGGTTACCCAAAGCATCATGAAAGAAGCCAGGGACAAAGGCCCACAGGCTTCGATCTTTCCGGGCCGCCTGTCCTGTCTGGGGCAGCTGCCTATCTTTTGCTTTTTCCTCCTAACAAATGCAGGGTCTTCCTCTCTTCAGCTCTGTCCCTCTAGTTCACTCCTGCTGCTGAGTTTAGCATCCCGGTAGCTGCTCATCCCAGGGGAGCTCATTGCTGGACACAACAAGGTGGGACTCTGACTGGTTTTAGGCAAACAGTGTCTTAGGTAGGAGGGGGACAAAGGGATGGCAACTGATAGGAGTGTGTACCAGTGTGGTTTTTGTGGGAAAGGACACAGCGATGTCACCTCATGCTCCCAGCAGCAAGTCAAATGCACACACAAACAGACGCCTGTCTCACCGTGCTGAGGTCCACGCCTTCGTCCGGGAGCACCACGACCATGCTCAGCTCCTGGCCCTCGTAGGGCAGCTCCAGCACTCGGGCCTGCACCTCGCTCACGTGGGCCAAAGGAAACGTGCCTGACTGGACCATCATCTGCACCGGCCTCTGCTCCTTCTGACGGGGTGAGCAGAGGGGCACGCATGTCACACATTCTCCAAGGAGCAAGAAAATTGCCTAAAGGAGCTGCCTGTATTTGTACTCCAGGTAACCCCTGGGGAAATCTTAACTAGCACTTCTCCCAGGCATGAAAAGCCAAGGAGTGTGGGCAGAGGCAGGAGCAGCCTGGGGAGATGTCCTGGCCAGCAAAATAAAAAGGGAAGCTCTGATTTTTCAGTGTGCTATTGCTTGGCTCTGACATGCCCCAGAGTTCCATGCAAAAAATAAATGAATCATTATATAAAGTTCATCTGATTTGAAAATGGACATATAGTTGAACATACACAAACATCTTAAGTTTTTTCTTCCTTTTTAGTTTTCTGTTTTTAAAAGGATTATAGGACTTGGCAAATTATTTTAACTCTGCTTTAATTGATATTAAAAATGGCAGGACCTAGGTCTTTGCCACTTGCTTTTGATAATAGAAATTTGCAAATACTGAAAAAATTGTAAAAATTTTAAGTTAACAATTCAAATGATTACTTATTTTAATTTAAAAATTACTTGATTAAAGATATGTGTTCTCGCATTTTTCTTGACCCTACCCGGTGACCCACACATACGTCACAATTTCATAACACATTTTTCAATTGCTTCTACCTGGGCAACTTTGATTGAAAGGAAAATCTTCAGTTTCCAGACTGAGGTTGCAGTCGTAGATGCAGGAGAATTTATCAGACAGGAAGAACAGTCATTTATGCAAAAAATTTTAAGCAGCAAATATTCTTTACTCCTATAATTTTGTTCTCCCGAGTTTAAAAGTCAATTCAGAAAAATATTGTTTCCAAGAATTTTTAACCAGGTATGCCCTTGCAAAGTTAAGTTTTCTTTTCCAATTCTTTATCAAAGGATTTTGTTGAAAGCTTCTCCATACCTGGCTTATTTTGAAAGGCATTGTCCTTGTCAGAGACTCTCGAAACTGTTTGTCCCACCTTCCTTTGAAGTACACAGCGTTAATGAGAACCAGCCTGCAGTCCGCTTCAATTGAATTCTTTTCCAACAATTTGTGAATTTTGCCTTTTGAGAAAAGCAGAGACTACATTCAGTGGCTGCTTATAAACACACGATGGACAAACTCTAGAACAGCATCCTGGCAGATTTAAAGGTCATGATTTCAAACTAGCTGAGTTAGGATGTTATGAATTAAACAGTCAGAAACAACGAGGAGTGGTGTTCGTGCACACGGACACTTGGGGAGCATCCACCAAATGGGGGAGGTGACAGGCTTCTGAGTCACTCAAGGAGAGCAGCTGATGAGAAAGAAAGGGCAGCTTGGAGGTCCAGCAAGCAGGACAGGAGAGGTGCGCTGGGTGGGTCTGTGGTCCCTCAGGGGTTAGATGCAGTGTGAGGTCTAAGGCTCCGTGCTCACACCCAGAGCTAACACTGGGCAGGGAGGAGTCAGTGTGAGGGGCGGCCAGCACAGGGCCAAAGGGAAGAAGGGGCTGACGGGCATGTGAGAGGCTTCTGGGAGCCCAGGAAGATCACTGTTGGATCCTCTAAACAGAGGCTGGTTAGGGCTGAGATCTGCTGGTGATGGCTTAGACCTAGAATGTCCCCACAAAGCCTCAGGAGTTCAGAGGCGGGGGTCTGGAAGATGACTGACCATGGGTTGCTCTAGCTGACCAGGTCTGAGCAAGTAAGGCCATGGTGGAGGTGAGTCACTAGGACAGGAGCTGCACCATGTAAAGGCCATTCCTGTCCTGAGCTCTTCCCTTCTGTCTGCTTCCTGGACACCGTGAGGTGAGCAGTGTCCTCCAGGGAGGACTCTCCCCCCACCCACTGCTGCCCTGGGCTCCGCCATCCATGAAGTCATTTCTGAAACTGCGAGCCAAAATGAACCTCTCCCTCCTCAAGCTGTGGGTGTTGGGCCTGGAGGAGCAGTGAGGAGAAAGTGAGACAGTGACAAGGGAAGGTCCGTCCATCCCCCTCCTCCTCACAGAGGGGGGGCACCTGACATGTGAACACTTCAGGCCAGTGAAAGTGTGTTCTGATTAAACGTTAAACTGAAGTCGGGCCTAGGAGTTTCTTCTGCCATTCAGAGCCGACTCTCTGGTCCTGGGAGAAGAGCCAAAGGGAATCTCTGTGATTCACCAAGCAGAACAGCCCTGAGCCCACTGCTGTTCAAAAGCACCAGGAGTCTTGGCTGCGAACTTCACTCTAACCATGGGAAAAGCCTTTAGGGAAGGACAGAATGGGAGAGAATGGGGAAGAAGGTGGGGAGAAAGAGAAGAGGGGGATGGAGTAGGAACAGGGAGGAGGGGACAGAAGAAGAGGCGGGGACAGGGGAGGAGGGGACGAGGAGAGGGGAGGAGCAGAAGGAAGCGCTAATGCTGACCTTCAGTCTTTTTGGACACCCAAGCATTGATGTGTTTCCTGGACCTCTCAGGAGCTTTGGCAAATGGCAGCTGCTTCACCTTGGCTTGGTAGAACTGCAGACAGGACTCCTGAAATGACTGTGGGCAGAGACATGACAGGTAAGACTACAGAGCTGCACGAAAGGTCAGCAAGCTGCCAAGCATTCTGGGTAAGTACTCTTTGATCCTTTGAGAACTTATACATGGCATGCGTCTCTCTTAGAAGATATCACACTGAGTGTAAGAGTTGTCAGATACCAGTTTGTAGGCGGGGATGTGCTGAGTCTGTAATAACTGGACATGAATGAAGGAACTCCAAGACCCTGACATGGGAAATCATGCCAGGCATCCTTAGAGCGCTGGCCTCATTTGAAAAGGCAAGCTTCCCCGTCAGTTCCCAAGTTCTCTGGGGTCCTCCTCCTGGGCTCTGGGCCACCAGGTATTTTAAATCAACTTTCCTGTTTTTGAGATCGAACTTACTGAAAGGAATTTGCAGCTCTTTTCTCCAAAGAGCCCGTTGGCTATGCTGAGGGAGAACGGAGCTCCAGGCCTGTGCACTTGGGTGAGGAGTGACTGGAAGCCCTGGTGGATGCCGTCCTCGGTGTTTAACGCCAGCGCCTGTGAAGAAAGTCAATGCGCATTGTCAGTATTGTCCTCTGGTCTCATAAAGCCTTTAAAAATAATTTTTTTTCAAGTACTCCACAAAATAATCTTTCAAAAGATTTTTTTTTTTTTTAGGCAAATCTACATGCGTAGCCCAGACTAGACTCAATTTCATGGCGATCCTGGTGCCTCAGCCTCCTGAACGCAGGGGCTGCAGGTGGGCACCACCACACCCAGCGAGGCCACTTTATTTCAGCAGTGCATCCTACAGAACAGCCACTGGTGAGGTGACGGAGGGACTGGAGAAGGGCAGGAAACAGGGGTCAAAGGTCCAGTGGCTCTGCCTCCTGCTCTGGATTCAAGGGGAGCAAGGGGAACTGCAAAGAGCCAGAGGCTCAGAATGGAGCTGTTATAAAGCCTGAACGCCCTTCTGGGCAAGATTACACCAGAAATACTGAGATAGCAAGGCACCAATGAATAATTACAGCTGCAAAGTCTTGTGCTCCAAAAGGAGACAGATCTCAGCGACTTATGTTTTAAATAATTCCAGCATCCTTTTTTTTTCTTTACCCCTCTGTGGTGCTGGGGATCAAACACGAGCAGTGCTCACCACAGCACCACCCCAGCCTCAGCTCATTTTCTAAACAAAGTGCCAGGCAAAATTTTGTGTATTTTTCTAGGTTATTATTTGGGGAAGATCCCCTACTTCTCACAACCACCACAAAAAAACAAAAACTTCCTGTCACAGAAGGAGACAGGGAGAGCCCAGCCTACCTGGACAATCTGAGCCGCCGTGCTGCCCTTGGCCCCCAGCAGGACCATGGCCAAGGCTGAGGAGACGCTCAAGGGAGAGTAGAAGACATTGCGCTCAGGGTCATTCTGACCAAGAAGCTTTAAAAGGCGGATGGCAAAGGCGCCATTGGCTTCCGACAGCGTGTTCATGATGCAGTCTAGGGACAAAGACCAAAGGGCCACGTCATGCCACTCACCCAATTGCCCACTACCCGGTCTCCTGGCCACGTGGAAACGATGCTTTTGGTTTTCATCGCAAAGCTTCCAAATATTTTAAACTGAACCAAAAAAGTCCATTTACTGTCACTCTGTTTCCAAAGATATGCACAGATTGTAGGGGAATTAGCCAGCTGTGATGGCGGCGGCAGCCCAGAGCAGCGTGTGAGCCTCAAGGAAACCACAGAACACTGTCATCTGCACAAGGACACAGAGATGCGAGGGCGGGAACTCACACACAGGACACGGCTGGGCCAGGTCACCTCCACTCCTTCCCGTAAGGACCTCCTCCTCCCTTCCCAGGAGCAGGACTGAGTCAGGGATTAAGAGGAGAAGGAGGAAGGGGTAGGGGAGGAGGAGGAAGGGGAGGGAGACCCAGAGTGAGGAGCAGGGAGGACCTCTAGCCTGGCCTCAGCATCCCTCCTGTGCTTATTCTCGCCTCTGTGTGTGGAGAACCCTTGTGTGATTTTCAGCTGTGCACCAGGCTCTGAATGCACAAAGATAGGAGCTGCTGCCTGAGGCAGGCTGAGGTCCAATCCGCTGTGAGGCCAGCGCCTTCTGCTGCAGGGACAGCTCAGGGTCCGACCACCTGAGGGCGCCAGGCTGCTGTCTTTCCTGCCCTGCAGCCTGTGTCCCTGAGGGTGGGCTGCCTGCATCCAGCTCAGAGTTCCTCCCCATCCTGCCCTCCCGCTCTGGAAATCATGTGACCGAAACCCTGAGCTCAGGGAGGGAACACTTGTTTCTCCTGTGTTTGCTTTCACTTTCCCTAAGGAACTGAGGTTTCCCTCAGAAACTGGGGGCGCGCCCCTCCCGGGTCCCAGGCACCTGGGGGACCTCCCTGGCCCCTCCCATCAGCACTCTTTCCCACCACTCCCAAGGACCTGCCTTGCCCCTCCCCCAATCTCTCTCCACCTTCCACTCAGACCCAGGGTCCTGTCTACACCTCAGGCTCCTCCCCAGACCCCTGCTGTCCCTGCCACTGTGGTCCCTATGCCACCTTCCCGTCCTCACCACCATGCAAATCAACGCAGCTCCCCTGCACCATTGCTCTACTTCTGGACTGAACACCGCCCCCGTCCCTGCTCCCGTCGCCCCCTCTGCCCATCCTGGTCCCATCACAGTGGCCTCTGAGCCCGTGGACTCTCTGGCCACTCTGAAGGTCCCTGTGCCCTGGCCGCTGCGCTCCCACCTCACCCCGCATTTCAGGGCCGCCCAGACCACCGCCCTCCCTCCCTTCTTCCTGTCCACAGCCCTCCTTGCTGAGCTGCAGCCTCTGTCAGGGACTGCCCCCTGCCTGCTGGGGTGGGGACAATGACCCAGTCCCACAGGGGACGGGGCTCAGGGGAAAAAAGGCTTCTGTCCCCCAGGGGCATGAGTGCAGGAAAGACAGGGTGGGTAGGGGTGCTGAGGCGGACTGGGACTGGAGCAGAAGCAGGACAGGGGGAACCAGACCTGGGCTGCTGCAGGGAGGGCAAAGCTCCAGCAGGGCAGATCTGGCCAGTGTGCACATGGTGATGGCCAGGACCACCCCACTGAGCAAGGCCCCCCGAGCTCCTCAGCTCCAGAGCTGCAGCTGCAGGCACCACCTGCGTGGCACCACGATCTCTCCATACCCAGCTCCTTCCCCTGGGCCAGAACCTAGTCAGTTCCCACCCAACCCGCCACACCCAGTTCTCACCTTCAGACAGCACACCACCCCACTGGAGCCTGGACCCCACCGGATTAATAGCAGGACCCCAGGCAGCCGCGCAGGGCGGGCCGGACACAGAGCTTTTGTGGCCCAGGCCATGTGGGCGTTTCCGGCAGCAGGGGCAGGGGCTTTCCAGCCCTGGCCGTTTTCCTGTTACCACCTCCCAGCCAGGGCTTTTCCCTCTGGTCCACAGGGACCCCAGTGGGTCAGAGGAGGTGCTGATGTCCTTATTGCAACAGAGGACTCCAAATCCTGCTCTGGAAAGAATTAAATTGTGAAAGTGAAAGTGACAACAGATCAGGGAGACAGTAAAGAACCAGAACCAGGGGCGCGGGCGTGCTTGGTAGCCTAGCACTGGGAGAGGTTGAGGCAGAAGGTTGAGCCTTCTGGCCCAGCTAGAGCAACGTAGGGAGAACCTGTATCAAAAGTTTTTATAAAGGGGGGCTGAGGGAGTAGGAAGGTCCTAGGTTCAATCCCCACTACAGCCCCTACCAAAACCCAAAAAAACAGAAAC
This sequence comes from Chinchilla lanigera, assembly GCF_000276665.1. Lineage (NCBI taxonomy): Eukaryota > Metazoa > Chordata > Mammalia > Rodentia > Chinchillidae > Chinchilla > Chinchilla lanigera. The sequence continues at coordinate 10,261,531 of NW_004955465.1, read as the reverse complement.
CAGAGGAGAGAAGACAGCTAGGAGCCCGGACTCTCCTCGTTCCAGGAAGCCAAAGGGGAATGAGAAGCTCAGACTTCCCTGGGGAGGTCGGTCCCCTTTTACACGAAGGAGCCCTAGAGATGAATTCCAAGTGTTTGCCCAGCGTGTCCCCCACTCACTTGGGCTGGTTCTTCCCCAGGACCCACACAGAGCCCAGGTCCCAGCTCCTAGGAGCCCAGCCCTCCTCCTACCCAGGTCTGGGCCGGCGCGCTGCTGTGTGTGTCCTGTTCTTCCAGCCCCGGGCAGACACTGAGAGGAACCGGCCCAGGACAGTGACTTTATCCTCAGTCAGTGGACACATGGCAGGGGCCCCTCCACAGCAAGCTCTCAGAGGCACCAGAGACCTGCAAGGTCACCACCCTCTGTGTGCCAGCATAGTCCTCAGACCCAAGGCCAGTGGAAAAGTCTCTGAAGACCTCCAGAGAAGCACAGGCCACGGGAAGCTTTCTGGGCAGCAGGGAGCTTTTCCCAAGGCTTCTCCACAGTTTGAAGTATCTCCAGAAGCCTAGAATCTCCTGACGCCTGACTTGGGGTTTGGCCTGCTGGGGTGCCGTCAAGGGAAGGACTCTTTCTCTAAAGCATGATCCACTACCTCATTTGTATGCAATTTGCATGTAGCCCATTTTGGAGAAATCAGATGCGTTATTTCCTCTGAAAACACCGGCGCACAGAAGTTCCCATTATTTATCCCTCTTTCAGTTTCACACAGTCATGCACTACAAATTCCCAGTTTACAGAAAGTTCATGTAAAGAACTGCATTTCCATTTTAAGTATAATTTAACCAAAATTTAAAATATAACAAAAGATGGGACCCTTTGCCCATATGTGGGAAAGGCTTAGAGGCTGACCTTACCCATCCAGGTGCAGTTTTTTCATCACACATTAGTGCTTTGGTCTAGGGAGATTAACCCAGTGCTTCCATTGCTCCCAATAAGTACAGTGCGAGACTCCCCATCCTCACAGCACACCTGTGTGCCCTCGGCTAGCTTGGCCTGACACAGGAGTCCCCGTGGCAGGTATCTATTGGCCTGAAAGTTTGAGAAGACCTCACCTTTGCAACACAGAGAAAGTGTTCCCTGTATCTCCATGCGTTTGGCTTCCATGAGAACAGTGGCCATGGCAGAGGAGAGGTTCAGGGACCAGAAAACGCCTTTCACAAGTAGCCCGCTTCCCTTAACATTCTTTTTGGTTTTCTTTATATCTTCTTTTTTTTCTTCTTCTTTCTTTCTCTTTGTGTGTGTGTGTGTGTGTGTGTGTGTGTGTGTGTGTGTTCATACTGAAGATGAAACCCTGGGACTTCACATTGACCTAGATCTCCAGCCCCTTTTGATTTCTTATTTTAAAACAGGGTGTCACCAAACTGCTAAATTGCCCAGGCTGACCTCCAACATGCAATCCTCCTGCCTCAGCCTCTAAGAGCACTGGGATTGCACGTGCACCACCTCGCCCAGCTTCCTAACATTCCTAATAAGCTGCCCACAAAGTGCGACGTGCACAGCACTCACCCAGCATGGCAGGCCTGGATGGAAGGCCCATCGGCCAAGCCCTCCTGTGGTCATGTGGTCACCACCACTCCTGTCAGGGGACAGAGGCAGGTCACAAGTACAGTGCCGCACCCCACCATGCCCACCACCCAATCCCTGTGCTGCTTCACGGGGTGAAGAAACTTGCGGATGTGGTCCAAAGAGGTGGGATCACAAGGGAGCATCCTGATGTGCAGGCGGGCTCAGAGTGATCACTTCCTTTCCTGCCCTCCCTGCTGCTTTTCTTCCCCTTACCCTCCCCCCCCCAGAGTCCCATTTCCCTGCTATTCCCCGCCCTTCCTGAGTGACCTCAGCTCTATCCAGGCTGCAGTCCTCACTGTGCTGCTGGTCCCAGTCTGTTATAGGCATTTCTGTCTCTGTCTTCCGGGCATCCAGGAACCTAGACCCAGCCCCTTCCCTGCCTCTGACACTGAACAATCCAAACTCCTGTTGCTTTGCTCATCCAGTTTCCTCATCCCACCTCATCCTCCTGGCCTCCATGCCTTGCAGTCTCCCTGCTTTCTCCTCCCCACCGCCTGTGGCTGCCTGTTTGCCGCCGTGAAGTCTGGATCATTCTCCAGATCTGCCTTGGCCCACCCAGTCTGAAGCCCTTCGCTGCATCCTCTTATCAGACCAGCAGGTCCAAACTCTCCGGGCCGAGGGGAGCATTGTCCTGTCTTTGCTGCATCTTCTTTCCTTTAGAGCCCAGGAAGCTATGTGCACGCCTCCCTGCCGACCCCGCAGGCACTGGGCACCCTGGCTTGTCTGTGAGACTCCAGCTCAGACAATGCTTCCTTTGGGAAGCTCTTCCGAACCTCTCCATGTAGTGTGTGGTGCTTTTCTGTTAAAAAATATCCTGTGAACAGTTATTCTGGACCCGAAACTCCATGAAGTTGGGATCTTTGCTTATATCTAGTCTTAGGATCGGTCCCAGGTGGGGCCCTTCTGTGGGCAGCTATTGCCAGAGATCACTCCCTCCACAGTCCTGGGATGGGATTTACTCCTCTTTGCATTTTGGAAACCAGCCCCGCAGTGGCCTGGGAATCACTGTGCCCAGGCTTGGCTGCTCACCTGCCAGAAACTTCAATGTCCCCTCCCCAAGCGTCACCAACTTCTCCTTGATGGTCTGACCAGGATCCAGACTTTGGTTCCCACCTGCTCCTCCTGCCCCCTAGCAGTGGGCAAAGCCAGATCAACAAGTGCAAGATGTGTTCAGCCCTCTGTCCTCCCCTCATGGCCTCCAGCAGGTGTTAGGGAGGCTGATGCTAGGGTCTGGGTCAGAGACGTCCCCCAAAGGTGACTCTGTTGCAACTGTAGCACTACTGAGAGGAGATGGAGCACTGGGAGATCAGTCCCGGGAGAAGGAAGGTGGGGACCCACTGGGACCTACGTCTGAGGGAGAGATTGCAGTTTATGGTGTTCTCCTGAGATTACTTAATAGATGCAAATATGTGCTCCCCTCATGCCTTCTCATGGCCAGGAAGGTTTGCCAGAAATCTCCAGGGAGGAGTGGGATGGGAGACCCATGGCATGGCCATTGCTGTCTAATATGGTCAGTTGTTTGTTGATTGTAAAGTGTGGAAACCCTCTGAAGGTTAACAATGACTCAATCTCCAGTGCTTCCCCAGTGCCTTCTTTACATAAAGAGCAAAGCACCCTTTCCCTCGTGTTCAGGCCACTGGGAGCCTTTGCACAGTTCTGCTCTCCCCCTGCAGACCCTACTTCTTTTCCTCTTCCATAAACGCACACTTTTGCTGCTCTCTCCATGTGTCTTCTCTGGTTCACTGTTGGGGACCCCAAGATCCTAGAAAGAAGCCCCGTGGGACTCTCCATCGGGGAACACGCATATGAGCCCCAACCGGTCTCTGCAGTGTGCCTGTAAAATCTGCACACTCTCACAAACGATCCCGTCTGCACTGCCTTCCACACTGAAAGACAGAAATATCAACATGGTGTCCACCAGCTGCAAGCTACATCTGGAGGATGACCTTGGCCCATCTTGAAGTCACTGTCTGAGAAAACCCAAGGCTTCCAGAAGAATTTGCTCTTGGTTCCAGCCCACACTGCTCCTACAGCCCTGACTTTCCTTTGCAGAATATTTTCGAAAATGGGCTTACCATGGTAAATACTTCTGTCCCTTGAGATAGATATGGATCGCTTATGACCTGGGAGTGCTGTTCTGAGGCACGTGAAAGTCATTCCTTTGGCATGGGGCCATCAGGAAGGACAGGCCTCTGTCTCCCAATCTCTGGGAGGACGCACCCCGAACTGGGATAGTCGCACACTGCGTGTCCCTGCCTCTCCCCTCTCCCTGGCCTCTTTCCTTTCCCTCCTTCTAGCCTGAACAGTCTTGTCTGTGGGGTGCAGTTCATGCTGGCTCCTCCTCACTTTGCAATAGTATATTATTGATAAAACCTCTCTTATCGCCTTTACTGGCCTCTGGTTTGGTTTGTCTTTGACAGAGATCAGCCCAAGTGTCAGTTCAAGAGCTGCGGGTGATGAAGCAAAGCTGGAGGTTAACCCGGTAAATGTGGACCCGTGGTCAGTGACACCTCTGTATTCCTCCTGCCTTGAATGCAATCTTCTTTCTGATCCTGGATCATGACAGCTGCCTTCTGAGAAATGCCCTTCAGAATGCAGCCAGGAACCCACCCTTCAACACAGATTCCTTACAATAATTTGGGGGTGCCCGCTAGACCACAAGAGACAAACACACTCTGTGATGATTCATTTTGTGCGTTAACCTGACTGCGTCATTACACCCAGATATCTTGCCAAGCACCAGCCTAGATACTAACATTAAGGTATTTTCACATATGGTTAACATTTACTACAGCAGATTACCTTCCATAATGTGGGTGGTCATCAACCAATGTGCTGAAGATCTTAGGAGGTGAAGGAGGCGGTCCACAATCACATGACCGGGTATGACTCAACTCTAAAAGGAAGTGAGCTCTTCAGCCAGGACAACCTCAACACAAACTACAGAGTCATAAAAAGTGTTAGGGGAATGGCGGAGTGTGGCAACGCCTGGAGACAGAGGCTGTGGGAAAGAACAGGTTGTATTCATCTGCCTATATGCAGGCTGATGTCAGAATGGTATCAATAGCTCTCTGGAGGGAAACTGAATATATAGATGGTTTTTTGGGGTGGGTGTGGGATTTCAAAGGGTCTCAAAGAATCCAGGTGGGATGCTTGTCACAAACTGCAGAGGCAATCAGCCCGGGTATGAAGATAGAAGTGGTAGCGGGAAGATTTTATGTCCAGGCCTGAATGTCTTCCTTGCTGACTTCTTGTTTGCAGAGAGCAAACCATTGTCGGCAGTGGAGAGGCTCTTGTTTGGAGTGGGCAGCCCAGGGTGCTCTCAGTTCACTCTCAGGCCAGTCCTGATAAAAGAAAGACCCATGGTTGCCAGGGAGTGTGGGTTGGGGAAGAGTGCAGAGCTGCCCAGGGCAGTGAAACTATTCTGAGTGACACTACACTGAGGGACACACGCCACTATACTGTTGCCCAAAATCCACAGGATGCCACCGCCACAGAAACAAGAGGCTGGCTGCTGAAGGCATGGCTGGCAGGCAGCTGGCACACAGATGCTATTTGCCATATTGTAATGGCAGTTGTGGGCAGGCTGGATGGAACTGGACTTTGGGGGAAAGTGACAAGTCTACAGCTGCCTGAGGTTGTGGCCATTGTGATTACAGCAGTGGACATTGCCTGGGACAACCTGAGCCCATGGCAAGAGATGCTGCATGTGAGAACCTGGAAGGGAAGTGTCTTCCTCCTAGCAGTGTCTTGCAACGCCCTCTATAGGCAACGCCCTACATTGTGCCGGAGGCTAAAGTAACCTTGGGATCCAACTCCAGGACTCCAGGCAGTGAACAGAAGGTTGGATTTAGAGGCGAGAGACAAGAAATTGGAAACTGACACAACCGTGCATGGAGTCCTCATTGGAACTTGTGGCTTAAAATGAACGGCAACCTGGGAAACTTGCCCGCTCTCTGCTGTTTCCGGATGGCTCCTGCTTCAAGGGCAGCATATACGGAGCAAAGTCTATGATGAAACCAGCTATTTGTCACAACAGACAGGCACGGCTAAGTCCTTTTGGACTCTGGTACTGGGAGGAGAATTACTTGACACTGATTTCCCTCATAGTCTCTTTGCTCTGATGTGGCTTGTGATGTGGGCTGTGTAGGAGAAGCCCCCTTTGGCAGGGTCCACGGAACACAGAAAACTGTAAATTTAGATGGATACAAAATGTGTCTGGAAGACTGAGGCTACACAGTGTTGAGAATCCAAACTGTCTGCCACAGTGGCCCGCTCATTCATGGTAGAGTGAAATCTATGGTCTTCCTGTTTTTATTGTTGGGCTGTACTTCTTTAAAATGTTCAATTCACCCTTCTAGCAACAAAAATAAGTACTGAACTTGCATATTTCAAGAAATGGGATTTTTGACATGAACAAAATATTGCTGTTCACCACCCACCACTGAGACCTTAGTATTAATCCCTATCAATGTGAAAACCAGAAGGCACTAATATAGAACAAAATACCAACATCTCCTTCAAAAGTTGAGTTTTTTGGTTTGGTTTGGTTTGGTTTGGTTTTGGTGTTGGCATTGAACCCAGGACCTAGTACATGCTAAGTTTGTGCTTTACCACTGATCTACACATCCAGTCTCAATTTAGTATTTATTTTAAGGAAATTCTTTCCAAAAATAACAATCTAGCAAGTATAGCTGCAAAGGCTATATTTATATATGAATTTGAGGCCTAGGGGTGTAGCTCAGTGGTAGAGCACTTCCCTGGCATACATGAGGCTGTGGGTTTGAACCCCACAACCACATAAACACACAGAAAGAATATATATATGACTTTGTAAACCAGACTATGACTTGTTAACTGTTAGTCTAAATTAATTTCTTTTGCTTTCAAAAAGAAAAACATAGGGGCTGGGGATTTAGCTTAATAGCACAGCCACCTGCCTGGCAAGGACAAGGTCATGAGTTCAATTCCCAGTACTGGGGGGAAAAAAAAAAAAAAAAAAAAAAAAAAAAAGGAAAGAAAAACAGGACCTAGAAGTGTTGCCTTAAGCAGAAGCAGGAGAAAAATTTTGCATTTTGCTCACATCACCTTCATCAGATACTTTAAACTAAGAACAATTTAAGTTGTATAATTCACAGGGAGAATCCAGGCTCAGCTTCCAGAAGTTCTCTCTCCCACAGATACAACTTACAGTAGTTTGGAAATTATCGCTGTTACAAGTGTAGCTACAGTGGGCACCAGGGAAGTGACGGTTCAAACTTTGATGGAAAATGACCTTGGACTTGTCAATGAGGTGCACGCAGTTTGTATCACACTGATCAAGCTGTACCATCCTTCCAAGCCACATAGAACCTGGAGTTGTCCAAATGTACAAATGTTCTTTACCTTGTCACAGCTACAAAATATTTGTGGTGAGTAAAGAGAAAGACCGGCGTGGCAGTGTGGCTTCTTCCTCCTGGTGTCCACAGCCAGGGGAATGGAAGCACTTTGGATGAAGGACTTTAAATCAGTCTAACTCTTCTACAGTGGTACCTGCCTCCTGTAAATGAGTTTTCTCAATCTTGGGTATGTGTTGTTCAAAATCAGCCAGAAAGACTTAACCGAAATTTTCTGAGGGAAGCACCTAGCATTCCAGTATGGGAAGCTTTTAGTTACTTGGAATCATCAAAAACCAAGTTTGCAAATAAGAAGATATGCAAACTTTTCCTTAAAAACAATTCCTTACTAAAACATAGAAGAAACCAACCAAACAAAATAATGTGAGCATAATGATATACAGGATTTAATTCTGAAATTCTGTCATTATATTCTGGAACGTCTTGACTTGTGGGAAGAATCTTTAGATGACATTTTTTTTCATTAGGTAAAATTATAACCCATGCTAAAATGCAATAAAACTGAGAAGGGCAAAAATTCTGTGCTCCAGGAGTTTGGTAAGAACTGAAAAGAGTTATATAAGGAAGTGATTTGATATACTTTGTTTGGTAAGAAAATTGGGGAAAGAAGTACACACTGTAAGAAAGGCAATAAGACTGTAATTGAAATATTCAGGCAGAAATACTTACATATTTTAATGAAAACATTAGCATTGGATGATCCTTCATTTTCAGAATTGGATCTGAGCTTACCAGGCCTTCAGCATCTGTGGAGAGTTTTCTCAATGAAAAGAACTACTGCAGTGCACAGCAAGACCAGTTTTATAATCGCCGGCCCAATGCAAAATGATAACTCAAGATCTTCTGTTAAAAATGATGAAGAATTTCAAGGCACTGACAGCAGGACATCAAGCCAACTGAGGCCGTCTGAGTGCGGGGCCCTGCACGGCTGCACAGGTCACACGTGAGTCACTTGGCGACAGTGATTTCAAATGTATTAACAAGAAAAGGCATTTTCAAAATGGCCCCTAATAAAGTCCTACTTCAAAAGCTATTATTGAGAAAAATACCAGTGATGTTGTGAGCAGCCAGTTTAGCTAAGAATGGATGAAACTATACGAATATGCACTGAGACCAGTGTCTCAGCTCAAGGTGCCATAGCAAAGTACCTGGAAGGACAGGAACTCCCCTGCTCCAGATCAGGGTGCCTTCATGGTGGGTGTCTGCTGGGGATTCTGTTGCTGGTTTATTCATGGGGAATAAACCAGGAATAGAATGGTTTATTCTGCTGCCTTCTTCATGGGGCAGAAAGGAGATTCTCTCTCTCTCTCTCTCTCTCTCTCTCTCTCTCTCTCTCTGCCTGTCTTGTCCTCTCCAAAATATCTAACATAAGCAACTTATAAGGAGAAAAGGTGTTTTGCTCACAGTTTGGAGGTTCAGGTCCATGATTGATTGGTCTCTTGGCTTTGGGCCTGTGATTTTCCACAAACCATGGCAGGAGCCAGTGGAGGACGAGGCCTGTTCACCGCACAGCTGCTGCAAGAGGAACAAAAGGGCAAAAGCCCCCACCCCAGTTCTCTTGGAGGCCACAGCTCCCCCTGTAACTTACCTTCCTCCAGCTATGCTGCTCCCCTTTGAGGTTCCACCACCACCCAACAGTGCCACCTGCAGGGGCCAAGCCTTCACTGCATGGCCGGTGGAGACCTCCACACGCCAGTGAGGCCCTGTCTCCAACCACACTCGGGTTGGAGGTGAAGGCGGTGAAGGCTTCGACACAGGGGTGGAGGGTTGCATAACTCAGTCACAGCAAATGATTATCCTGCTGACTTTTTAATATTGAAACCATCGTTAGTTTTTTTAAAGTTTGTTGTTTTAACCAAAAAAAAAAAACAAAACAAAACAAAAATGGGCTGGGGGTTTAGCTCAGCGGCAAAAGGGCCTGCCTGGCAAGCGCAAGGTCATGAGTTCGGTTCCCGGTACCGGAGAAAAACCAAAAAAATAAAATAAAATAAAGTTTGTTGTTTTAAACAATAGGCATGTTACATTTAATCTTTTGGAGACAAATGTATTTTGGAAGACTACTTTGAGAAGAATGCTTTTCAAGGCTGCTTTAATTAACATCGAACTGGTAGCTCATGGATAGGATTTTCTTCTAACTCATGTTTTAAGCGACAAGTCAAAATTGTGTATATTAGTTGGGCATCATGTGAGGTTTTGATACATGTTCACACTGTGGGATGGGGAAGTGAAGCTCTACAACACACACACTGCCCCACAGGGTTATTTTGTGTGTGGTGACAACAAAATCTACTCTCTCAGCTGTTTTCAAGTGTATAATATATGCTATCAGTTGTGTGTGCAACAAATAAATGTTAAAATAAAGCAATATTTTTATTTTCATTATCCTCTTTATTTTCAGGTGTCCTAGTTTGGTCATTTTACATATTCAGCACATTGTGTGTGTGCGCACATGCATGTGTGTGTGTGTGTGTGTGTGTTAAGGTTCACACACTGAACATACAAGTTTTGGCTTTGTTTTCAGAAAACTGCACAGTATTCTACTCTGATTTGGGCTTTGCGCTTCTTGGTGTCCTCTGTGAGCCCGGGATGCCAGCCGGGCAGACACCCCTAGGAGAGCCCAGAGGAGCAAATCCCAGGCTGCCTTGGCCAGCAAGACAGTGAGTCTTAAGGGCTAAATTAGGAGGCTAGGTTTTGCCTCAGAGAAGCCCTGACTCTGCTCTTTCCCTGAGTGGCTGAGTGGGCGTGGCCAGCTGGGGGCTGCTGCATCCCTTCTCCTTGCTTCCCTTTGCCCTGCTGCCCTCCCAGTGGGTGGGACACTCTGCCCAGGTGAGCCCGCTCCGCTGCAGTGTGCAGCTCCACAGTGGGCTGGGGTGCCCTCCCCTACTCCTGCACTGCACACCTGCTGCTGCCTCTGTGAAGACAGGGAGGCACCTGGTGTTAAGATCAGCAGAGGAGGGACCTGGGCCCATTGCTGACATCCGCAGCCTACACCAACCCCAGTTAGCTGCTGTGAACGCAGCTGGGCTTCCTGGAGATTCCCTGGTTCAGCCTGTCACTTTCCCCAGAGATGCCTCAGCTGTCACCCAAACAGCTCACGATGCCCCACCCGCTCACTGAGTTGCTTCCCTGCCAGCTGTGGCTCTATCCTCGCCATAGGCCAGTCACAGCCTTCATCGGGCCAATCAGCAGGTCTAAGTCTGAACTAATCACAGGTCTGCACCTGGACCAATCACAGGCCTGTGGCTGCTATATAAGTAACCTTCTCTCACCCTTCTCTGATCAGTCTAATTAGTCTAGGAGGGCCCCCTCTGGTGTACTGCACCCTCCCCGCTCACAGGTCCTGCTAAAATACTTTCATAGTGGTCCTATAACTATGAAACCTCAACTCAAAAGAGAGCAATGAACACTAGAAGCTGTTAGTCCTGAAGAGCTTCAAAGACCAGCAGCCAGTGGTGCCCCTGCAAGCCAGTGCCAGATGGCAGTGACTGACAGCCACAGTGACCAGCAGCCAGCTGTGTCAACCACTGTTGGTATCCGGCGTTCTCCAGCATCATCTGACAGCAAGGACAATTAGCAGAGCTGCACTTTGCCACTGAGTGATTCCTTCTGAATTGAGCAAAGGAACCATCAACTGATTTGCGACAGTTTCATTTTTATTAAGAAAGAGTAATTTTACTAAGAGTCATAAAGCCCAGGTTTAATCCCAGTGACAAATAAATTAGCTAATTAATTAAAATAAAAAGGGGACCTATTGCTTGCGTCTATCAGTCACTGAGCTCTCCTTTAGGATAGCTGTCCCTGCATGCATTTATGTCACATGACCTTTACTGTGTAAATAAGATAGATGACATTAATTTGATTATGTTGCATCAATTTTGTAGTCCTGGGATAAACTCCTACTTTCCGTGCAATTCTTGAACTGTCAAAGCTGCAGGAAGCATATGTAAGTACGTTCATCAGCTGGGACGGGGATCATTAATTTATAAGAGGAAAGTTCTGTTGGGCTCATGTTTCGGGGTTCAGGTTTGGACAGCAGGCCTCTTGCTTGGGCCTGTGTGAGGCAATAGATGAAGGCGGAAGTTGCTCACCTCACATCTGCTGGCAAGCAGAGAGACCTGAAGGGCCAGGGTCTGGCAGTGCCCTTCAAGGACACGCCCCCAGTGACCTCATTTCTTCCCAGGAGGCACTGGGCTTCACTTTCACGACTTAGTGAGATGTGGCCGAAAGTCCTTGCTCCAGGAGAGAGTGGTGAGAAGGCTCATGCAGGATGGTTAAATTCTGCAGCACCCGCCGCCTGAGCCCCTGTCCCCTCACCGACCAGCCGTAACTCAGCCGTAGCTGCTGGCCATAGCTCTGAGCAGCTCTTTCCGCAACTCCTGGAGCCCACTGACTACCCCACCCTGCAGTCCTTGTTCCAATGCTTTTGTCCTAACTCTTTAAAAAATACCAAGAGTGCTGTGCAGGAGGGAGAAGAGTGCTGTGGCTCAGGCAGATGAGCTGTGGCCCCACTGTGGGCAGCTTGGTCCCCAGGATGGACCCTGGAAGAGGCAGGTCCTAGAGGGAGGCCATCAGGTCATGGGTGCTCCACCTTCCAGATTAGTTCCCGGGAGAATGGGTGATTACAGGGAGCCTGTCACCTCCACCTGCCGCTCCCCACTCTCGCTCATGTCCTCACCCTTGTGAGGTCACCGTCACGACCCTCACTAGAGCTGAGCAGAGCTGGCACCATGCTCTTGGTCTTCCTGAACTGCAGCCAAGCCAGCCTCTTGTCTGCCAAACAGTACCCAGCCTCCCGTTCGTCATAGCAACAGAAACAGACCCAGGATGAGCAGCAAACTCAGCAGGCCCTTGGCCCCTTTCCTCCGCTTACCTGCCATCCCCCCCACCCCCCAACCCCCGTGCTCCCTGTTCCTTCTGTCACCTCCAGCTGGGGAAAGAGGCCTGGCTGCAGCAGGGAATTGTGAGCTGCATCAGGGAGGCCAGAGGGGCCCAGGTGTGTGCTGACATCAACAGGCAGGGAGGTCCTTCCCCTGGGCACAGCACTGCCCCATGAGCCGGCCCAACCATCTGCCCCTATAGCTGGCACTCACATGGCTGCAGAAACCTCACCACCTCTTTCTGTGTGTAATACTTGCCATGAAAGAGAAAGCCACAGGGGTCTAACACGCCATTGTCATAAACCCCCTCCATGTGGATGGCTGGGCCTATCTCTGAGCACCTGGACCAATGCGGCATTGGTAACCAAGTGGGCCGTGTGTTCTTGAACAGATCTAGGACCCACAAGCCCCTAGGAGAGTTGAGATGCAGTTGGGAAGAGGCCTGGTTTTCACTGATTGAAGTCTTTGAACACGCTGCCTCTTCCACGGCCTTCCCGAGAATGCACAGCACTGGGACCGAGCTCCATACCCAGGCTCCTGAGCCTGTTCCTGCCCCAGCAGGGGTGAGCTCAGTAGCCCAGGCAACCGGAGACTACAGAGGGGCAGTTGCAGACCCCCGAAGAATACCTGCCCTGCAAACACACAAGCACACAGAGTTGGGAAATAAGTCCCACAGTGGGCTTTATTTCTGAGCTGCTGGGTTGCATGGATAAAGGCACTTGGGTCACAGGCACATGGCGGAGAAAGAGGAAGGGTGGGGCACAAGAAAGGGAGGCAAAGGAGGGCCGCTCGAGGTGGGGCTGTCTTCATGGAGAGGAAACGCGGCCACAGAACAGAATGGCACTGGTCTTGCAGTGCTGGATGAAGAAGAGGAAGGGGTGGTCGGCACAGAAGGAAGGCGTGAAGTGCAAGCAACGCATCATCATGATGGCCGCAGTGGCGGCCGCAGCCTCCGTGCCCTCCTCATTGACCTCCACGAAGGACTTGTGCACGACCTTGGACAGAAACAGGTCTCTCTTGGAGGACATTCCAGAGAAGTCTGCCCTGGCCTCCTCGAAGGCGTCGGTCATGCCCAGACGGCAAAGGGCATCCTTCATGTCGGAATCTTCCTCCAGTTTAAATCGAGGGAGGTAAACCTCCACCTCTTCTTTGTCCATCTTGTCTGGGTTTGTCCATTCCACAAACTTCTCATATGTAATTTCCTTTTCCACCTAGGGTAGGAGAGGTGAAGGTTTAAAATCAGGACAGTGGTGTTGCACGAGGCCCTGTGTGGTGATGGGGACGACCCATGCTGTGGCTGGAAGTGGTGCTGGTGCTAAATAAGGGAGCAGGTTGGGGCTGGGTGTAGCTCAGAGCCCCGGCACTTGCCCAGCATGTGCGAGACCCTGGGATCCATCCCCAGCACCACAGAAAAATATTTTTCAAAAGCTAACTGGGAACTGGGGAGCACTCTATAGCAGAGACCAGATGCCCCGGCTGCAGCTTTGTGTCTGTTACCGTTTTTAAGTCAATGTGTTCATCTGGAAGCATAATGATCATGTTGAGCTCCTTGTTGACATAGGGAAGCACCAGAATCTTGGTGAATATTTCTCCTATATAAGTCATTTGAAAAGTAGACTTCTTATACATCATTTGCACAGGTTTCTCCTCATTCTGCAAAGGAAATGGGTAAATAGTAAGCTCCAACAAGACCCAACGGACACACTGGACGAATTTGACAGAGCAGCCCACTCTCGATCCCTAGGAACAGTTTCTTCAGAGGCTTTCTGAACACCATGTGGTCCTCTGCTGTGGAGTAAACCTTAAACGTCCTCCAATAGCCCATGTGCTAAAGGACTGGTGCACAGCATAGTGCGATTAGGAGTTGGAAGGCGGGGCCTAGTGGGAGGTCTTTAGGGCATTGGGGGGAGCATCTTCAAAGGAGATTGTGAGACCCTGGCCTTGTTCTCCTCTCTTTCTCTTCCCTGCCATGAGTAGAGCAATTTTGCTCCGCCACATCGGCCCACCACTGTCCTGAAGCAACCTACCAAATCTAAAAGCAACAGCCTGCCTGATCATGGAACCTCTGAAACCGAGCCAAAATAAACCTTTTCTCGGTACAAGTTGATTTTCTCGTTATTTATTCTACTGACTGCAAGCTACTTCAAATATTGAGATGCTCAGGGCTCACACCTAGCACCTCTTTCCTCTTGGTGATCTCCTCTAGTCTCACGACTCTGAACACAGTTCCAAACCTTAAATTTCCCAACTAGAAATTCCCAGTTTCTGGACTAGACCTCTCCCCTGCACTCCAGACTCATGTATTTCACTGTCTGCTGGAATTCTACACTTGGACATAAAAGCTGCAATGTCACACAAAGCACGGAGCTCCTTATATGGCTTTCCAGGTCTGCTCCATCTGCACTTCTGTCCATTAGAGTTAATGGTGACGTCACCCATCCAGTTGTCAAAGACCACGGTATGCCCTCAACTTGTGCCTTTCTCTCACAGCCTGAGTCTGACTCAGGGGCAGGTCATGCTGGGTCTGCCTAGGAAACATAACCCACATCTGACCTGTTCTTTTCACCTCCACCACCGACAGCCTCTCCCTGGGGTATCAAGATGATATCTTTGTGACTCTGCTCAGCCGGAGGGGTCCCAGTTAAATGTCAGACCACAGCGCATTAGGAAGAGACCCTTCTATGCTGCCCCCAAGAACAAAAGCTGAAGTTCTTTCAAGAAGCTGTAATAACCTCAGGGGCTCATCCTCTCATCCCCTCTCTGATATCAGGACCTTACACAGCCCCTTCACTGGGCTGTTAGTCCCAGGGGCCCCTTCACGGTTTTGAGGTAAACCAGGTTCACCCCACCTCTGCCCCATGAGCTCACCCCCCCTACAGAGTGCACCCTTTGTGTCTTTCTGGCCTTTGCTCAGATATTACCTTGGCAGGAAAAGTGTCCTTGGTAGTTCTCCCCTGCAATGAATGACTCCCCAAACACAGCTTCCTACCCGACCCTGCATGTGTCCCTGTAGCTCTTACAACCACCTAGTAACTCTTATTTTCTTGTTTATGCTTACTGTCTGCCCCAGGAAAATGTAAGTGTCATTGACTAGGTCACTGCTTGACATCGAGCATGCACTCAATCAATATCTGCAGAAAACATGAATCAGATATAAGGACCTACCTGTTTAATAAATGTTCCGAGTTAGATCAAGGTGTGCGGGTCAGACTTACAAACTGCTTTTTTTGGTATAGTTTTGTATATCTTGTTTATAGAGCCTCAGTGACTTTTTCTTTTTGCTACAGTACACCTTGCTTATACTTTCTGCTGATTGTTCTGTACAGTACTGTGGTTTTATGTTCTGTTATACATTGCAGTAGTGCGTGTAAGAGTTATGCAAATAAAGGAAAGTCATCAAGTTGGAGTTTCCTTTGACCATTTCTTTGTTCTGAATATTGTAACATACACACTACGTACAATTCCTCATTTGGGACCAAGTCACTGAACGACCTAATTGCAGGAACTTAACCCACTCGTCAAACAATGAATGCCTGTACACAAACTAGTGGGCAGTAATACCGAAGGACTAGGCAAAATTTACACATCTTATTAGAAGAAACTGCGTTTGTGGTCAGTGTGTCCCCAGCCAGCCAGTGAGAAAGACTAGAGGAGGTGACCATTTCCTGTCCCACTATCCTCCTCAGTTCCTGGCCACTTCAGCTACTGCAAAGTTCCTAAATATCATGGGACAGACACAGCCCAAGGCACTCTGCAATCCCCAGTTCTCTGTGTTTTGCAGAGACAAACAAGCAGGAGCGACTTCCAATAAAACTTTATCAAAAAAATAAATCCGCCAATGCTGGGTTGTCCCACCTACCACAGGGTGCAGACAATATCTCCCTTGGCAATATCTCCGATGCTCCTCAGCCCCGCACCCACTTTCTCTACCTCATAGACAGGAGAGCAGGATAGAATGCCCACCAGCTGTACATGGCAGGAAGCACATGAGATGGCTCTGGCCATACAATATCCAGCAAGGGTTCCCCTGATTACGACAGCAGATCCTCCAAAAGAGGGGCTGCGCTCGCTGTCCATCCCCGCTTCCTGCCTGAGTGCAGAGGCAGCATCTGAGCCACCTTGTGGCCAAGGGGAAGGCCACTGCTGCGAATGGCAGAGCAGGAGGGGACAGCCACATCCCAGGGGATTGCCTGGTGCCATATCAGTGCTAGGCTCTGCTCACTCTGAGACCCGCTGGCGGGAAAGCTGAGCTTCTGTGAGTTAAACTACTTCATCTGGGTACTCTGTTGCCTGCGGCTGAATGAAGCCCTAACACACATCATGTCAAAGGTTTTAAGGAAAGGAATATTTTAAACAGGAAAATACAATATGTCATTTCAGAACAGAGCTCAAAATCAGATGCATTTCTTGAGAAAGTAAAGGGTCAGATTCAAGCAGGCCTGGAGAATCTAACTTATAACCAGTGATCAGGAATCCAGTGTGATGAATCTGTCCTGTCTGCATTGGGGTCAGATGTGCAAAATACTCTATAATGAAAGATTTTTTTCAAAGCCAAAACAATAAACTGGATTCAGCCAGAGAAAGATACAGAACTATTAGCAAATAGCATATTCCAAGCCAGTTGTTAAACTCACAGTCTATCCTGTGTAAATGTCCTTTTGCTTGTTTTTTAAAAATCTGTATTTGTATTACTTCTACTATCAAAATAAGAATGAATGAAGATCATCATTTCAATATTTGCTGAGCTATATGCCAGGCCTTGTGAGACAGCCATCTGCCCTTCGCATGGCTTCTCAGGAGGTTGGGAAAAGTTGTGCAACTGCTCCAATATCATGAGACAGCAGGGACGTGGTGGCCACATGCAGGAGGGGGTGGAAACCAGGGGATTCCCAAGGGGACATAACCAGAAAAAAGAGGCACATAGGTACTGAAAGGAGTGGAGAGAAATGGGTAGGCTCCGGGGCCACTAAACCCTCACACCCATGCTGGAGTGTGAACTTTCTCTTGAAAGTTCTGAGAAGCCAAAAAAGACCTAAAGTAAGCCTGAGACCACACCATTGGACTTGGCGTGTAGGCATACATGCTGGTAAAGGCAGGGCAGGATAGGAGGGGGGCCACAAGGCTTAGTGGGGGGTCCCAGCTGCCAGGCTTCCCAGTGCCAAAGAGCACAGCTACACGAGGTGTCTTCCCACGTGTTCAGAACACGAGACCTCATCCAAGAGTCCCCCTCCTTATCCCACATATTACCTTGCTGACTTTAAATGGCCTCTCACGGGTTCTCGCTTTGTCAAACTGAGTGTCCCAGTTTCCTTTGAAGTAGATGGCATTCACAAGAACCAGACTTGTGCTTGAGTTCAATGCATCGGAAGACAGAATCTCTGTAATTTTACCTGAAAGGGGGAATTAAAGAACCGGTTAGCCAAGGCTGAGGCACACAGCAGGGATAACAGAGAGGTGACCTCCTTGAATGGCCAAGTGCATGGGTCACATATTTCACTGACCCCCCAAATGCAAAGGACATCTGTCTATAAAACGAATCATCATCCCCAGCACCACAGAAGCAAAACAAATTTAGAAAAAAAAACTTTCAAAGTCTTGATAAGAGAAATGCCCCTGTTTGAATACAACACATAAAATGAATGAGATGTTCAAAAGTAAGCATAAATTTTTAACAAAAGAGACAGAAAGAGATGATCAATGCCCATAGCCTAAAGAAAAGAACTTGGAAGACTGTTAAAAAAAAAAAAAAAACACTCTGGGAAGCTGAGGCAGGAGGACTGCAAGACTGAGTCCAGCCTGGGCAACTTAGTGACTTAGCAAGACCTTGTCTCAAAATTAAAATTTAAAATATGGCTGGGGAGGAAGCTCAGTGCAAAGGCCCTGGGTTGGATTCCTAGTACCACAAAGAAAAGAAAGAGTGCTCATAAGTTAAAGAGAGTTTGAGGAAACAGATATGTTTACCCTGATTGGAACATTATACACAGACACATATATCAAGCATCACGGGGCCCACCATCCCTATGCACGGTTTTTATGCTTTTATGTTTTAGTTTAAAAACAGCCAAGTGTGGTGGTACACTCCTGTAACCCCACCACTGGGGGGAGCTGAGGCAGAAAGATCGCACGATGAAAGCCTGGGCAGCCAGCAAGAGCACACCTCAAAAAAAGTAAGAAAAGGGCTGGGGGCAGGGATGTAGCTCAGTGTGAACTTGCTGGGTTCAACGTGCAGTACTGAAAAAAATTAAGTTCAAAACTTTTAAATGAGTGGTTACAAAACGATCTTTGCAAGCGTAAAAGCGCAGAACCACGGATAAACGAAGACATGGCCAATCAGCCTGCAGCAGTGCGTGAAAACCGAACCACAGGAGCCCCACGTCGGGGCGGGAGACACCCTGTGCCCTGCGGTATGAAATGTCCTTTACACTGTTTGTGAAAAGAAAGATAACACAAAGGAGATTAAAGCATGGCTTGTTTTGGAAGCAATGTACCAAATATTGGGAGATTTCACAGATACGCAGAGCAGGGACACGCTAGAGACGTCAGAGCTTAGTGATACTTCAGAAGTGGACCTTTAAAGTTTGCAGTTATTTAGAGAATTTTAAAAGTCGCTCTTGTTTACATGTGATGTTCTTGCGAAGGAACTGGCATACGCCTGATTAAAACACTGTTAAAAACAGAACAGAGCCGGGGTGTGGCTCAATGGCAGAACCTGGGCTCGGCGCGCTCAAGGCCCCGGGTGCCATCCTCAGCACGGAAAACAAGAAGCAAATAGAATAACTACATTTTTACCTTCTGTCTTCTTGGCCACCCAGGAGTTGATGTGTTTCCTGGACTCCTCTGCAGCGTGGGTAAAGTTGAGCTCTTCCATCTCCGCTTGATAGAATTTATAGCAGGAATCTTTAAAAGACTAGGAGAGGGACAGCAACATAATTACACAGCTACACAAATAATTATCATCAACAGCTTACTTCTTTTTTGCATCAAAGCCAAAAATCAAAAGGTTTATGATTCACACATGGTATTTAGGAATAATTTTGAGAAATGAACCTAAAATCCAACCCCCGAGTTGCCAGGCCTATTTCATCCTAGCCTGGAAATGAAGTTAGGTGTTGCTTTGAAGAGCAGGTGAACTTCACAAACTGCTGCATCCCTTTGGGGAACAGCGAGGTAGAGCGGAAACCGAGGTGCAGGGTCATGGGATATGTTACCCTGACAGCCTCCCGCACGCCGAGCCCCCTGGAGCCACGCCGGCCACAGCTCCAAACATGACACTCAGAACGTGGGAAACAAGCCACTGCACCAGCCCTGACACCACAGCCTCCTGAGATGGCAATGTGATAAACCAGCACGGTCCAAAACAGTGCCACATGTGGCCACAGAGCACCTGGCCAGTGCAGCTGGAGAATCAAACATTTCCTTTTATTTCACTGGAATTTAAATAGCTCCACGTGTCTCGTGGTTGCCAGTGCCAGATGACTCAGTTTGGAGCAGTGAGCACCTCTTAAAATGTGAGAGTTCAGGGCTGGGGGTGCAGTTCTGTGGGGGCAGGGGCCCTGGGTTCCATCCCCAACACTGCAAATCACAAAAACAATCTCGATAACACAGGCTATGAAATGAGAATGATATGGGTGGACGCCTGTGTTCTAGCATATTAAAGCAGAAAATCTGGGCTGAAATAATGAGCTTTAGTGTGAGTAGTCATTGCTTATCAAATACAAAGTTGAAAGAGGTGAAATATGTTACAATACACCATAGGATATTTCCTGATCTTTAGAATAGCTTATGGCTAAATATTTAACTCCCCCTTTGAGAACTATTGTCGTAGCTCAGGGGCTCACTTTCCCCTTCAGGATAGCCTGAGAGCAAAGATGCCGCATGGTGGTTAGGAACACGAGTCCTTGGATTATCACTGGGTGACCTCAGAACAGTGGGTTTATGTCTCCCACCCACCTCCGTCAAAGAGGCCGGGGCTGCACCTGGGCAGGTAACTTTGAGGTCCAGGTTAATTGCTTGCATTACTACTGCTTTATCAAACGTTACTGAATAAATAGCACACTGCAGGCACTAAAAGGTGAGTTTTAGGTACGGTTTCACTCAGGCCACCCCCAGTTCACGCTGGGTCAGTCTCTGCTCTAATCTGCTCTGCTCCTGAAAAAGACTTTAAATCTCTCGATCTAAGAAAACAGTCAGAAAGCAAGCTGGTCACTCACATACTGATAACTTGCCACACCTTTAGGTGATTTTTACAACTTTAACATTCACCAGAAAATAATCATCTGCTATTTCAGTTTCTATTTTATAAGCACTGACTACTCAAACTAAAGAAATATCAAGTTATATATTGTGCTTAGTGTTTGTATTCTTTTTGATAACAGTACATTTATGAGATATAACTGACAAATATTTATAGTCTCTTTGTTTTACAACCCAATATCAAAGTAACATTTTAAATATCAATGTTTTTCTTAAAGTATACACCAAAAAGAAAGGAAGGAAGGAAGGCAGGAAGAAAGGAAGGAAAAAGGAAATTAATCGCCAGTCCTTTGTGTCTGTTGGAAGTTTTTTCATTACATAAAATAGTTTTAAAAGATGAGCCTAACCTACCAAGCAGCTAAGATTGATAAAACAAGTTTTAAAAATTGTAAAAAGAAAAAAAAAAAATCACACTGTGAGCCAGGCATGGTGGCACACATTGCAATTGGGAGAGTTAAGCAGGAAAATCAAAAATTTGAGGCCTGAGCATCTTAGCAACTAAACAAGATCCTCTCAAACTAAAAACTTAAAAAGGGCTGGGAATGTACCTCAGTATGAAAGCCATGGGTTCAATCCCTAGTACCACAAACCAGAAACAAAAACAACCCTGCACTGGGCTGGGGATTCAGCTCAGCGGTTCTTCAGGTTTTGATTTTTGGATTAGGGATGCTCAACTTGCACATGTTCAAAACACATAAGAAAAGTTGTTTGATCTCACAAACAACCTCATAAATAATCAAAATTTAGAAGTTTAAGAACAAACAGCATGTATGATGGTGGGCAGAAATGAACACTGCTAATATCCCTGGAAAGAGTGCAGACGGTATTCTCCAAAGCAATTGGACAATATACTTAAAATATCCAAGTTTCATTTTCTTCTGCCCTTCTAAAGATCCATCTTGAGGGACACACCCATATACACAAAATCCCATTCAAAAACACTCCCTATGTGTAATGGCCCACAGATTGTACAACCTAGACGCTCTCATGAGCAAATGGTTGCTATGTTACAAGGCATCCACACCTTGGCCTATCAGATGGTTAATAATAATGAAGAAGGGCTGCGGGATAGCTCCACGGGAAAGCACACGCTTAGCATGCATGGGGCCCTGGTTCCATAATAATAATGATAATAACAATGAGGTATCGCTTCTCCGCCTTTTAGCTAAGATCCAGTGAACAATGAGGTATGAGGTATGGTCTAAAAATTCGGTGAATGTTTAAATTTTTTAAAAAATATATTCCAGCAAAAACACATTGCCATCAGTCTCCCTCAGAATCCTTCCCCTCACTTTAAACACACTTATCCCGTCATCCTTTTTTTTTTTTTTTTTTGTGGTGCCGGGGATCGAACCCAGGGCCTTGTGCATGCAAGGCAAGCACTGTAACACTGAGCCACATCCCCAGCCCCTGTCCCATCATTCTTGCCACTTTCTGAAGCAGTTCTGGAAGCTCTCTTTCATGAATGTCTTTAGTTCAGTGTCATCGCTGCCTCCACAACCTTAATCAACTCAAAATGTTAACCTTTCTGGATCAATGTGACTTTAGGGAAGAGCCAGAAGTCACACAGTGCCAGGTCTGGTGAGTAAGGTGGTGATGACACCCTGCGATGTTTTCACGAGTCTGACTTTCCAGGGGTGGCATTCAGTGCCCATTCACCATATGCCTTAATCACACCTGAGTGTAAAGACCTCAGGAAACAGGACTTCCAGAACTGCTTCAGAAAGTACCAAGAAGGATAGGGCAAGAGTGTTGAAAGAGGGGAAAGATTTTGGGGGAGATACATGGCAATGTCTTTTACTGGAATAATTCTGTATTGTAAACATTCCCTGTATATTGTGATCACACCACATTACATTTTTTCATCTGAAAATTCAAGATTTGTGATCTGAAAAATTCCCCAAACAAAATTTCTATATGTGTAGGAAAATACATATCAAATTTATCAAAGTCCTTGTCCTGGGAAGGATGAGGGGGTGTGGGAAGAGGTTGGTGAGGACTCTTGTTTTGCTGGCCTTATTTGCTTTCTACTTCCATAAGATGAATTTTTTCTGATTTCTTTTAATGAAAAAAAAAAGCATGAGGTCACATAAATAAATACAAGAAGTGCAGAGTGAGGCCACTGGGTGAGTTCACAACCCACGCTCCTTCTGCCATATCACATAAACCCCTCCCTCCACACCACCTCGTTTGTGAAAAACTCCAAGTATGACTCACTGAGAGGAATTGATAAGACTTTTCCCCAAAGAGCCTGTTGGCCGTTCTCAGCAGGTAGTTGGTGCCTGTCCTATTGATTTCATCAAGAAGTAACTGGAAGCCCTGGTGAACATCACTTCCATCGCCGCCACATTTATTGAAACAGAGTGCCTGAAATTAGAAACAGAGCAAAAACACACAGTGTCAGCAGGAGCAGACCACAGGAAATGGGTGTGCACCACACACAGATCCTCCCTACTTGGTAGGGTTGGATCCAAAATGTCCCCCAAAAGCCTCATGTGTGCAGAAGGAGAGTGAATCGTGACAGTGTTGCCCCCATCGCTGACTGGATTCATCATGTACACATACGGTGGCTGAATGTGCTATTAGGAGGCGGGCCTGACTAGAGGTAGCCCCTGGGGTGTAGCCTGGGAGGACCCATTCTTGTCCCCAGCTCCTTCCTTCCCTCTCTGCTTTCTAGCTGCCAGGGTTGAGCAAGTTTTCCTGCACCATGCTCCTTCTCCCATCCTGCCTCTGCCTTGGAGCCAGCCAACTACAGAATGAGACCATGAGCCATAATGAACCTGTCCCCCTTTAAATGATGGGTACCGGCTACTGTGTCCCAGCAGTGAGAAAGCAACTAAGACACTCAAAGAACCATTGAGTTAAAGACAGCAGGTGTCCCTCCCTGCAGCCCTCCGCACTCACGCTCTTCACGCTCACCACCTGCAGTCTGGCTGCAAACGTGGCTGCCAACCACACCTCCCAGCTCTCAAACACTAGAAATGCAGACATTGCTGCCCTTGGGTTGAGGCTGGCTCTGTCACTGGCTCTGACCAGCAGAATTCACCCGAAGTGTCACTATCCCAGGCCTGTGTCCTAGAGGGCCTGGCAGCTACCACATTCACCATCTATACTGGCCGCCATGATGGAAGGAAGTCCTACTAACACTGCCAGAGGCCACATGGAAGCCCAGGAAGAAGAGGTGCCACCTCATAGGGAGAGCCGCTTGGAAAGAGCCAGTGCCCCACCCACTACCATCACCACAGCTCCAGTCTGGGGAGAGACCACCTTAGACCTTCCAGCCCCACTACTCTGTGAAATAGCTGCATGAGTGACCCCAGCTGGCATGATGTGGGGAGGGGAATAGAACTGCCTATCAGTCCACAGCATCTGGGAAATCATCCATCATTGTTATCTCCAGCCATCAAGTTTCAGGGTGGTTTTCTGCAGCAAAAGGTGACAGAGCAATGCAGAAGTGTTCTACCATAACGAAAATCTAAACAAGGACCAAGCACAGTGGTGTGTACCTGAAATCCCAACACTCTGGGAGGCTGAGGCAGGAGGGTCAAAAGTTAGAGCCCAGCCTAGGCTTCTTAGAACTTTAGCAAGACCCTATCTGAAAATAAAAAATAAAAAAGAGCTGGGGATATAGCTCACCACTGAATGTCAGGGCAGATGTGTCTCTGTAGCTCACAAATCTCTGCCCTCAGAAATGCATCAAAGAGCTGCATCTGGAGAGCATCAATGGACCTGTCTTGGAATCCCCAGCGAGTCTGACCCCAGCATGGGATAAAACTTGAGTGTCTTGGGAGGGGAAGGGCACTTCAGTGCACCTTACCTGTGGAAGCCATGAGACTGGGGGCTATGAGGGGCCAGAGGGTAGACAATGGGGGTCACAGGTGGCCTTGATAAGCCAAGATTTTGGTGTTCATCTCCCAAAGCAGTTAGCAAAACCCAAATAACAGTTTAGGATCAACCTGAAAAATCACTTTTCATCATGAAGGAGCTGAGCGACGTGTTGATGAAATCCTCACTCCTCTGAAACAGACACACACCTGTCACCTCCAACACATCAGCACATTCACTCAGCAGGGGAGCAAGTTCTCCACCCTCATCCCCATCTCTATGACACCCGTACAGTTATCATCCTAAGCAATCTCTCCAAGATCTGAAACGTGGAGGACCAGCATAGTGGACGGTTACTGATACTCAGAAGCAGCACCCGGTACCTGAGCCATCTGGCCTGCAGTGGTTGCCTTTGCTCCCAGGAAGACCATAGCCAGGGCAGAGGAGATGCTCATAGGTGAAAGAAACACATTTTTCGAGCTGTCTTCACCCAGAATTTTCAACAGGCTTATGGCAAAGGTGCCATTTGCTTCCAACAGAGAATCCATGATGGTGAGTCTGGAACAATGAATTTAAAATCAGGATCATACAATTCATCCTCACACATCATCTACGTGTTCACTTCTTTGTTTTTTTGTTTTTTTGTTTTTGTTTTTGTACCAGGAATCAAACTCACAAATTTGCACTTGCCAGGCAGGTCCATATATCCCAGGCCCATGTTCACTTCTTTAATACTTACGACTGCTGCTTTGGGTCAGTGAGCAAGCAGGAACACACACAAAACTCGGTGTTTCTCTCAGGGTCCCCCCAAATTATTTTGTTTCTAATAATCAATGTGAAAAACACCCTAGGGCCATAGTTCACAATACTTGATAATGAATGGGGTTGTGCCATCAACATCTTTTGAAAAATACCAGGTATAGTTATTATCTCATATTAAAGGATTTTACCAGAAAAGAGGGGGGCTGGTTAATTATATATTCACATGTTTTCTTCTTTTTAAAAAGGTCAGCATCCCAAGTGTGCTGACCTTTCCTGTGATAATGGCAGTTCGTAGCAGCATACCTAGTAAAGAACATGTAGATTTTTGAAAAATCATAGGTGATTTCCCTTGTAGGAAAAGGTGCATTTACTCATGAATGAAGAAACAAACCAATCCTGCTTCCTGAAGACCCATATCTGCAAAACTTGCGGGGAAGAACATGTCTCTGAAGTCAGTTCTGGTGGGTGAGATGAAAGAAAGACTCACTGGCTTTTCGTTCCATGTCTGGACTCTGGTTGTGTTGTGGCTTACTGTACGGCTTAATAATTTGAAAAGCATTCAAAATAATAAATTCACTCACAAATTACACAAGGCAGCAAGTGTTTTTATAATGGGAGAGAGGACTGCATTCTAAGGAAACCGGAAGTCTAAAAAGATCGTAAGTCAAACTCATAAAAAGCACCGGGTGACCCTCAGTTGTCTTGGAAATCAGTATATGTAGCAAAGCACAAACCTAGCGCCATGCTTCATGGAAGGGGGTCCACCTTGCTCCCCCTTGCCCTTCACTGCAAGGGCACTTGGCCACATGCTCTTAATACAGCCACCGCCAGACCCAGCCTCAGCACTCGGCTCTGTGCAGCACCCTCACAACGGCACGTGGCTGTGCCTGGCCATGTGGCACGATCAAGAGCAGGAACACAGCTGGTGGAGGTAGAGAGGCAGGTGCAGGTGGGGTAGGGTGGTGGTGTCTTCAGACCAGCTGGAATCACAGAAGCACAAACTTCATGGTGAGGCAAAGGGCTCTTGGACACTCATCCACACAACTCCCTGAAGCTCACAGAGGTGACAGAGCCAAGCTGGGGCCAAAGGGCCAACTCAGGGCCAATCCCTGATTTTCAAACACTGTTGGAGAAGCTGTTAACTTCCAGAAGAGCCTGAAGGAACCGAGTGAGAGGATAAGAGAAAGGTGAGGGCCTGATCAGCCAGGAAGCCTGCAAAGAGCAGGTGACCGGCAAGCAGGCCAATTTGCTCTATGACTGCTCACAAATATTTAGACTTCCTGTGGCTGAAAAGGTGAGCACTCAGGGATCCCCAGTGATGCCTGAGCCATGGGTGGAAACCCATTAAAAAAAAGGAAGGAAAGGCGGGTGCAAGCATGGACACCTCACAGCACCAGGCAAGGGAAGGGGCACCTACCAAAGAGCTTGGGGAGAGAATGGCAAGTTAACCTTTTCTTCCCCAAGCATGCCTGGACATCTGTAGCTGTGGCCAGCTGAGGTCCAGGTCCTAATCCCCAGGACTTGAGGAAGTGTCCTCAAGTGGCAGAAGAGACTTGGCAGCTGTGATTAAGGATCTGGAGGTGGGGGGATCATCTTGGATTATTCAGGGAGTCCCTACAGGCAATCGTGTGTAGCCTTGTAAGAGGAGACATCAAACCAGATAAAAAGGAAAAGGGAAGGAAAAGCAACTCAGAGAGAGATCTCTAGAGCAAAATATCTTAGCTGGGAAGCAAAGTGATGCATTTAAGGGTGTGCAGACTACAGAAAATAAAGACATGGAGAAAAAGGGACCAAAGAGAACATTTAAAGACAAAGGCCGGGAGGTGGGCCTCCTGCGCCAGGGAAGCCGCGCAGTGGGCAGCGCCAGCCTTTGGGCTGCCCCCTAGCCACACAGGCACCACACAATCAAGGACTATTATGGCACAGAGAAGCAATGACACAATTGACCTGCCTTGCACCGGCTGTGGAGGCCTGCCAGGGGACATGCGTGAATCATCCCAGCATGAAGAAACCCCTGGGAATACAAGCCACACAACGGGTCACTCTTGCCCCTGCCGCTGAGAACCAGAAAGGTCCTGAGTCAGCGGAGGAGCGCCGCTGAACAAGGACTCGGAGAACATGAGAATACAGACCACACCTGAAGACTCAGAGGTCTAGTTGACTGGGGTCACCAGAGCAGTTCAGAAGCTGGAAACCAGGAGGACCTTGCACAATACCTGGGGAGACCCCCTGGAAGCCATTCTTCCCCTGATAGTACAGGCTGCAGTGGAGGAGCATGTGGAACTCCGGAGAGGTCTGCACTGAGATTCCTGCTGCCTGTGCTGATGGTTGGGGAGAGGACACTAAGTGGTTGTGGGGTCCCAGTGTGCTGGGAGGCTGGAGACAAAAAGCTACAAAAAATGGCTTTCACCCCAGATGGCTTACATGAGATGTTAGTAAGAACTGCCTCCTCAGTATTTTATAGCCATGACCAGGAGGTGGCCAAGGAGAGAAAACAAAGAGACTGAGAAAAAGCAACTGCTTTTGCTGCAGCACTAAGAGAAACAGACCCTAAGTCTTATTCTCAGGGCCCCAAGCAGAACTCGACAACTATGTTCATCTGCTACTGCTGTTAAAAGCCAGGCCACGTCAAGAGGAATTGCCCTAAGAAGCCCCCTGGGCCATAACCTGATTGCAAAGGTGACCACTGGAGATCGGTCTGCCCTCTGAAGCAGAGGCCCCAGAGCTCAGACCCATCCTACCAGTTAATCCAATAGGAATGAGAGGGCTCAGGGCATACTCTGCCTTCTCTCTCTGGCCAGACTGTCATCTCCGTGGAGGAGCCCCAGGTAATTGTGACTATAGAGGAAAAAAAAAACAGCCTGTCGCTAGACACAGGTGCAAGTCTCTCGGTCCTTCTTTTCAATCCTGGCCTTCCTTCAAGCCGTCTCACCTCAGTGAAAGGAGTTACTGGTGAGAAGGTAATCCGCTATTTTTCACAACCCTTAGACTATAACTACTTGTTAGATCTTTCTTGCATATCTCTGTCTTCCTGAGAAACCACTTTGAAGATACCACCATATATTATAGCAGCCATTGATATTTTCCTACTAATCTGTCCATAACTCTGTAATGTTTGTATTGTTCCTATGCTATTTCATAAATGGATATATGTTTATTACTATGTGTTTCCAACAACCATTGAGAATAGTCAATGAATATTCAATTGGTCACTCATGTATAGCTCTATTTATTTTCTTTAGAAGCCACTTTGAAGATACCAAAGTATAGTACAACAACCATTGATAATAACTTACCGCTTTTATCTGTAACTTACTATTATTTGTCTATTTGTTTTCCTGAAAAACTATCTTGTAGGGGTTGGGGATTTAGCTCAGTGGCATAGCGCCTGCCTGGCAAGAGCAAGGTTGTGAGTTTGATCCCCAGTACCAGAAAAAAACAAAAACAAACAAAAAGAAACTATCTCATAGATAACAATATG
This sequence comes from Chinchilla lanigera, assembly GCF_000276665.1. Taxonomy (NCBI): domain Eukaryota; kingdom Metazoa; phylum Chordata; class Mammalia; order Rodentia; family Chinchillidae; genus Chinchilla; species Chinchilla lanigera. The sequence goes on along the minus strand of NW_004955465.1, from coordinate 10,233,332 downwards.
TAAAACAACAACCATTGATAATTTCCTACCACTTTGTCTGTAATTCAGTAAGCCCCCCATTACTATGTTATCCTTCTTTTACTCCTTAAAATAATTAAAAAATAAAAGAAGAAATAAAGACAAAGATGTAAATCTTTGTAAAGTTCCCATGCAAATTTCATTCTATGCCCCTGCTTACTTTAATGGTTTCTGAAGGAATCCAACTGCCACAGTCCTGGTCAGAGACCCCTCTACACCGTCCCTCCAGCAAGCTGCTCCTGGGACTCACAACCTGGTCAGCCCCATGGTGGACAGGCACCACAGCTCCCTGCACTTCCCCAAGCCTTGTCCTTGGGTAGCCACTGCCGCTGCGCTCTCTCAAGCTTACTCTTAGTAGGGAGCCACAAGCCGCTCTCACTGAACGCCCCCTCCCGTGACCCTACAGAAGACCCCATAGCCTGTACAAGGGCAGCCATCTCCGTGCAGAGTGGTCCCTCTGAGGTTTGTTCTGCAATAAACCTGTCTGTTGTGCTCAGACCTCTGTTTCTTCTTTTTCTTTTCCTAACGGATTCCTGGAGTTGAATTCCTAAGTGACCATCTGCTGACTGCAAAGCAAGGGAGCAGGGCTGCCTGGGTGGTGGTCCCACCACTGTTATGTCAGGTCAGAGGTGTCTCTGTAGTTCACAGTTCTCTGCACTCTAAGAACTGCAGCAAGGAGCTGCATCTGGAGAGCATCCATCGGTCCATCCCAGCTGTGGCTCTGCACCGCACTCCCTCTCTTCCGCAGCTAAGCACACCTACGATGGGAGCTTTGGGCTTCAACCGCACCCTCCCCGAATAGGTACCAAATTTCAATTTCCTATAGCCTGGTGTCTTTCCTTAAAATGAAGTATTATTTGGGTTTTCCTCTGTCTGAACCCCCAAGCCAAGAGTTCTATAGCACTGGCTCAAAGTCTTCTGGTTTAACGTTTTAGGGCCTTTGGTTGGTTTGTAGAACTGCTGTGCTTATTCCCTCAGAAACAACCACACTGTTTACACAGAGACTCAGCCGAACGCAGACAGCACTGAATTCTTTTGTGCCTTTTTAAAGTTTGGCTTGTCTGAGCTTATTAGTGGGCTTTTAACAGTGTAGTTCGATTAACTGATGTTTGCTTTTTCTTCTTGGTGCTGGTATTGTCCTAAAACGGCCAGTGGATTGTCTTTAAAATTGGTAGCTTTATCCTGAGCTATTGGTCTCAGACATCCTCACTTCATGGCAACGAGAGGACCCTATAGGCCCATGTAGAATTTTTCTAGACTGATGACGTGGTATCAGCTCCTCTCCTGGTTTACGAGCAAACTGAACACTCTGCTGCTGACTAAAATGACAGCTCCCGCTATTGGGCACATCTGTCCCAAGCAGGGTGGGCATTTCAAGATCTCATCTGTGCTGTGTATTAGATCACTGCTAAAAGTTCTGATACACCTGACTTCTCAAAAACACGATCCCTCAGAGGCTCTGGCCGGGCTCAAGTGTCCTCCTCCTCTCTTGCATTATGCATATGTCTGGAGCCAGCCAGGGTTTACAGGCCTCACTGTGGATGCTACTCCAGTTCGGACCCCTCCCTCTTCAGTGTGCTGCCTGGGTCTCAGCCCACGCATCCCTTCTCCAGTAACATCCTTGTTTTGGTACCCAATGCCTTCCTCCTCCATGGCTCGCTCCCTTCTCCCTGCTAGAGCAGAGTGCCCAAAAGCTTTCCGTGGTAAAATATAGATACTCTGATTTTCTTACACACCTGAAGTGCCCTTATCCTAGCATCCCACGTCTTTGAGAGCCTGGCAGCATTTGTACTGGGCTGCATGCAATTTTATCTCCAAATTTTTGAGCCATGGGTTCATTTCTTCCCAGCCTCCAGCTTTGCTGTTGAGAAGTCTGCCAGATATTCTGACCCCAATCCCATCTTATAGAATTGTGTCCTCATCACTGATGCTGGGAATGTCCAATGACTTGCCCTCCTGGGGCCTGGTCATTTATTTTTTTGAGCATCTGGAAGGCCCTTTCGATTTACCAATTCAAGAACATTTCCTGCCAGGTGTGGTGGTGCACATCTGTAACCCCAGTACCCAGGAGGCTGAGGCAGGAGTATTACCACGTGTCTGAGACCAGCCTGGGCTACAGAGTGAGTTCAAGTCCAGCCTGAACTATACATCAAGACCCTGTCTCAAAAAAGAAAAAAAAATTTCCTTTCCACTCTGCAAAAAAATTTTAAGACACTTGCTTGTTTCTTGCAGATTCTTGTTTTTTCAGGTACTAAAATTCTTGGACTGGGCTCATCTGGGACTTCCCAAGCATCATCATGTACAGGCAGAATGACATCTGTAGGCGCTTGGGGCCAGGCTACTCACTGAGAGATCCAGCCACCAGGCACCCCCCGGCTGCCCCGAATTGGAAGGACCAACACCTTGCACACCCATCGCTGAGCCTACCACAGCACCCAGCACACAATTAAAAAGCTCTGCTCACACCTACTTCTCGCTCTTGCACTTTCCATCACAACCACCGTGTGTCCCAGTCTCTGAAAGACATTCATTTTATCTTCCGACCGTTTCTTTCATTTTTCATTAATTTCAGCTGTTAGGCTTGTTGACTCCCCAGGACTCTCTTATTCTCCAAGACCTTCCTCTCAGTCTTGGCTCCAGCTCCTCAGGGAACATTCTCTCTAACTCACCGCGTTCTCCTCTGTGCCCCGCACCGCCTTTCTCTGCGGCCCTTTCATTTGTGTGGGTGCTGCTGGCTTTATTTCGTGTGGTGCTCTCTCTTTCACACCTAGGCTGCCAAACTGCGATGTGAGTCCAAACTTATGAGGAAAACACAAAACATGCTACAGTTCTGTTTACGTGGCTGAAACGTGCGAGCTGGGACTTCCCCGAAAACCAGTCATCACGAGGCAGGCAAAAACTCCTGGTCTTTCACCGGTCAGTCATCCAGAGCATGACTTATGACTTGTGACTTCTTCTGAGGCAGTCAAGGAATTAAAGGTAATTTTTGCTCTAAAATAAATGACTCTCCACTCGGGCCACAGAGAGGTTATCTTAAGGAACAGAAAACAGAACAAAACCTGACCTGCATTCTGTAAGGCTCCTGGGTCAGCTCCTTCTCAGCCTTGCCCATAGGTGCGTTTGACATTTGGGGAATACTTGTCGACAAGGTGGCAAAACACAGGTTCATTATCTAAATGCATCTGGTCTGTCTTATTACCCTTTAAGGTGGAAGACACCAGTATGAGAAGTCTGGGGGGACATTCAGCTATGGCCTATGGTCACTTTGGTTCCTGCAGAGACCTCCATTATTGAAATTGCCACTCAAGTCATGAGGAGGGTTCTTCCTGTGGAAACTAAGTTGCCCTTCAAGTCTTGAGGACTCAACCTGACCTATGGAACCAAGATGAAGGTAATAACTGAGTGGAACCCTGGCCCACCCCAGCCGTCCTTAAACTTGCCTCCTGCCTTCCCAGATGGACTGGTCTGCCCCTCCTCATCAGAGTGCACCCCCATCTTCCCTCTCCTCTCTCTGACTTTCCAGTTACAGCTCTTGCCTGTGACTTTATGCTTCCGACTTACTTTAATCTCCATTATCACTGGGGCAGGTCCCATGCCACCAAGGACACCTGCACTGTCATGCAGGGAAGGCACCTTTTCACTGACGATCTGGGGCCTGGGAGCTACTTCCCTGTGATCCATAACCCACTCATTTCACCCAGGACCTCCACTATGCACATTTATTGATTGATTTAAAGTATTAGTGATTTATTGATTTGTTTATAGATTGTACCCAGGGTCTTCACATTGAACTACCTCCCCAACCCTTCTTTATTTTTTGTTTTGAGACAGGGCCTCACTATGTTGCTAAATCTCCCAGGCTGGACTGAAAATTGCATTTACTTCAAATTCTCAGAGTGCTGAAATTACAGGCGTGCACCGCCACACCCAGCTTGCAAATTAGTTTTGTAGGAAGAATTAAACAAAACTTGAATGTTTAAAAGCCTTATTTCTTCAAGCATTACCCAGTCCCTCTTTCAATTGTGAAATACCTGCCCAAGTACCAAGTACCAAATATTCAAATCCTCCTTGTTTTTATCCTGAAATGTGAATTAGAAAATAACCTGCCACTATGACCTAATATGAAAAGAATGTTCAGGTTCACTTTGCAATGATAAATAAATCCTTAACAATCAAGTATAAAAAGATCCAATCCTAGAAAGAAAAAAATCCAAATTTAAAGTTTGCCAATCACTAAGATATTCTAAATACCAAAAAAAGAAAATTATAAACAACTCAATTTTTAAATGGAGGCCTTTCTCTTTCTGGTACAGTGGATGTGCCTGTAACAAGGATACATATTTCCAGATCATATTACAAACCCAGTGCCTACCAGGGCTTTCCAAGCACCTAGTTTTTTCGCTGCAGTAAATATGATAGGAAAGATACTTCACACACACACACACACACACACACTCACTCATTATGGATCTGAAAGTTACTCACTGCTCTAAAAACAGTATTTCATTTAAAAACAAAAATGATTTTTAATCATGCATATAAACACTGGGCAGTAAGGTCTGATCAATGAGCAATGCTACATTTTTTAAATAAGCCTAGCAAATCTGTGCTAAGATCATTTTTCCCCTATAGCATCACCAGTAACTTTCAGCAGTTAATGAGCATAATTGATTTCATTTCATTGATCAATGCATAATCATTTTTAAGGGGCCACTAGGTAACATGTTTCTTTGATTAAGGATACCTTCATTTCCTACAAAACTGAGCCTTTTACAGGTTAGTTTAAGGGAAACTTGAGCTCCTTGTTTTCCCTCCGTTTTCTTGTGCAGAGTGTGTGTGCAGAGTGTGTGTGTGTGTGTGTGTGTGTGTGTGTATGACTGCTCTAAGCAGCAGCTGTCTAATAAGTAAACAGCGAAATCACCATTATTTTCTTCTTCTGCTGACTTCTTGGCCTAATCCCGGGTCCAGAAGGCTTGAAAATATAAGCGCTTGGTGTTTCACACATACTACAGCATCCACTTGGGTGTTCTTATTTTCAGACATAAGGAAAAAAATGCTGACTGTGTTCTGATTTCCTTCTACTGCTGCTGGCCTGAATTAACTGTAGTTCACTGAACTCTAATGAAACTCCTTGGATTAGAATTGGCCTTATATAATTTTAAGTGCAGTCATCCCTTGGTACCTGAAGGGCATTAGTTCCAGGACCTCCAAAGAGTCCCAAATCCCCAGCTGCTCAATTCTCTTCTATAAAACTATGTAGAATTTGACATAACCTTCATCCATCCTCCTAGACTACTTACAGTACTTAATGCAATGCAAATGCTATAAGTTGTTGTTATACCATATCGTTTAGCCACGAAAGACAGGAAAAGAAAATCTGCACAGGCCCAAAACAGATGCAGTTTTCCCTGATTTCTGCATCCACTGTTGGTTGAATCTGCGGGTAAACTTCACAATAATGTGTATTTAGTTTACGGATCCAAGTGTGCCCCAAACTGCACCCTTTCGCTGTAGGGCGCTGGAAGGGAAGAGATGTAGTTCAGGTGAGGGTTGGGGTAGTCCAGGGATACTGGAGAACACAGGGGCACACCCCCTAGTTACAGCTTTTATTCCGGCTACTCACCAAGCGCTCCCACACCCAGCCCGCGGGGCAGTAATCCAAAGGTTACTAACCATCACGGGATCCACACGGCGGTCCTCACCCGCGTACCTGTCATGTTCCAGTGGGGCACAATCGCTCCCGCCCGAGCAAGAAAGTGCCACTCCCACCCAGCTTGGCCCTTGCCTCCGGATATTCCCCACGCCCTGCGAACATGAATCTTCCCTGTTTCTGTTTGCCAAACCTGAGCTTTACAGGGAAACGGGGAGAAGGAAGTCGCAGCCGGCACACAAACCCAGACCATTAAGACGGGCCGCTGGCCCCACGACACCAAACCTGGTAGCATTTTGCCTGCAGCGGGTTTAAAAACGCCGGCGCGGTAACCAGACGGCGAGCGGCCCCCAGAGTCCCCGCGCAGGCCCAGGGCCGCTGCGTGTGCGGCGGCGGGCACGCGTGGGGCGCCCCAGGCGCGTTCCCCAGAGACTGGGGACCCCGG
>NW_004955465.1:10220894-10225879 GCF_000276665.1 Chinchilla lanigera | reverse complement strand
TAATTCCATCTTCCTTACCAAAGTGTAGTGTGGATATATATATATACACATACATATCTGTTCATTCTAATTCCATCTTCCTTACCAAAGTGTAGCAGGCTATGACTGATTGACAGCTCTGCAGCTTGCTTTTGCCACTTAACATGTTTTGGAAATCTAATTAGTACATAAAAATCCATCTTCTTTTTTCCTGCTTGCACAGTTTCCTTCCGTTTTCAGTCTCGTGTCATTGCAAATGATGCTGCTGGAAGTAACCTCGTGCAGCACATCTCAAACTTCAATGCACAAACAAATCATCTGGAGGTGTTGTTACAATGCAGATTTCAATTCCGCAGAAATGCCCGATCCTGGACGTTTCTAACAGGCTTGCCTCTGATCAATCTTACTGGAACACAGACCACGCTTTGAATAGGAGCACTTCATGTGAATTTTGTTTTGTGTAAGTGGAGAAGAAACCACTAATTCCGATTTCTAAATTCGTGAAAAGGAAGTTCCAGGTCAAGAGAGAAATACACATACATTTTTGTGAATTGTTATCAAACTACCTTCCATAAAAATCGTGTCATTTTGTCCTTAACAAAGATTCTCTGCCTGATGGAACTTTAGTTGGGCTCCTAAATCTTCTTCTAAGGTCATCTATGTGCTTCCTTGTAAAATCTAGTTTTAACAAGACTCCCACTGAGTCAGTTAAGCCGGAAATCTCCATCCTAGACATCTGATCAGCTTTGATATATGATCAGGTTCCTCACCCTGCACCTTTCCCCAGGTGATAGGCAGGTGAGGGTGACGTGTGATCAGTCAGAACAGTCTTCAGCAAGAATCCTGTTAGCTCAGTTGGGCCAACTCACCTCTTATCGCTGACATTTCCCCTTAGTAATTTTCCAGCGTTTTTTTGTTTTGTTTTGTTTTGTTTTTTGTTTGGTTTTTTTTTTTTTTGGTGTTTCTCCCGTACCGGGAACCAAACTCACGATCTTGCACTTGCCAGGCAAGTGCTTTGCCACTGAGCTAAATCCCCAGCCCTTTTCCAGCGTCTTGACTTCCACACTGTTCCTTAAATTCCCACTTGCATGTGCTATATTCAGAATTGAACCTCAGCTCTCCACCGCTCTGCCTCTGGTCCCTAATACCTATCACAGTGGTGCCTAAGAAAAATTTCCCTACTGTGATTTAACAAACATCACTAAATATCTTTTTCTTTAACATCACCAACCATGTCTCCAGTCTAACCTCCAGAGTTACTGTCAGTATTACCATCAAACCTTTGGATTTTTACCAATCTGGTAGGGGAAAAATGTTATCTCAGTGTCATTCTAGGTAACATTTTCTTCTTCTTCTTTTTAAATATTGTAGAGCTTAGTCTGATTTTCAGTTTTCATTTTTATTTATTTATTGAGTGCTGGGCATCAAACCCAGGGCTTCACATGGGCTAAGCAGTTGCTGTTCCAGTAAGCTACATCCCCAGCCCTAACTCTTTAAATTATGAGTGAGGTTAAATATCTCTTCCTGTTTAAAAGACATCACCTCTTTTTTGTCTTCCTCCATGAACTGTTCCTGACTTTTACTCACTTAAAATGAAAAAATAGAACCAAAGCCAAAAGTAAGCAGGTTTTTAATAATAAATGATAAGATTACATGGTGGGTGTACGACGCCAATGTGTTAGTAGCTTTGCTCTTCCTGTGAGAAAGGCCAGGGCTTCTGTTGTCTGCTACCTGACATCAAACATCAATTGGACATCAGTTGGACCTTTCTGTCCCTCTTTGGAGCCATTTAGAGAGGGGTGAGGTGGGTAGGTTGACAATATTAGTTGTCACTGTTCTTGTTGCTGCCAGGAACCGAACTGAGGGTTCTTGCATGTCGCAGCCTGCAAAATGAGCTGATGAGCGAGAGCTCCAGCCCCTGGCATCTTTAACAGACGCCTGAAAATTAGGTTCCTGAGCTTCCTCACCAGAGGTCCAAAAGTTACTCAGAGCTCTTCTGCATTTTCCTGCTCCTTCTCCTCTTCTCTCCCTCCTCTGGGGAAGGGCTGAACAATTGTCCCATACATCCCTGGTCCTAATCTCTGGGTGGAGGAGACCTGTCCCTCTCTCTGGCTCTGGGCGGGGCTTAGAAAGAGGAAGAAAAGATGAGCTTCTCCTTTTTCTCCAGACTCTTCAATACCTGGGTGTCCGCTCTCAGCCTGGCCCACGCGGTTGTCCAGAATTGGAGTCTCAAGGGCCCCAAAGCCAAGATCCAGTCGGTTTGGAGGAGTCAATGCCATCGTCTGAGGACAGCAAAGAATTCTCATCTGTTTGCAGAAAGCCACATATGCACAGCTGTGGCTCTGTGGTACCCAGTGATTCACTGGTGTCTAATATTTAGAAAACTCACTGCAGATACAGTGATATCAACAGGAAGACATGATTCCAGAAAAGGTCATCCCTTTCCTGGAAAGAGTTAAGTTCATGAGCTGAGGCACCACTGTACATATATATGCATTATACATGTGTATATGTGTGTACATGTACACACACACACAGGTCCTGAGGATGAAACCCAGGGCCCTGAGCATCCTAAGCAGCCACTGAGCTACAACCACAGCCCCTGCTGTGCTCTTTCAAATGTCAGATAGAGTAGATTAACGAAAATATTCAAAAAGAACGCTACAGCACCCACCTGGCAAGCGCGAGGTCATGAGTTGGATTCCCAGTACCAAAAAGTAAAAAAAAAAAAAAAGAATGTTGCCACCTTCACCTAGTTCATTAAACACAAGATAGATTTAGCAACTGAGGACAGAAATGGAACTCAGCCATGACCAGATCAAAGAACAGTAACTAGCTGGGGGTAGAGTAATGGGCCCCAGGGCTAGGGATATAGCTCAGTGGCATAAGTGCCTGCCTGGCAAGCGCAAGGTCCTGAGTTCACTTCCTGGTACCAGAAAAAACCAAAAATCTAAGAATGTGGTTTAGAGTAATGGGCCTGTAGCCTCAGGTACTTAAGAAGCTGAGGCAGGAAGATCATTTGATCCAGGGCATTTAAGACTGACTGAACAAGAGTGAAACCTTCTCTCAAAGAGAAAGAGAAAGAGAAAGACAGAGAGAGAGAGAGAGAGAGAGAAAGAAAGAAAAGAAAGAACTACGTACAAAGAACAACTACTACCAATTTTGATGTTAAATTGGGTCCTTTTTCCTTTTGGAATTTCAGAATCAGTAAGTGACAACAAGTCCTGACTGGGCAGAGAAGGGAGGTTTATTCTTAGCCAGAGAATAGTGCAGGTAGAGAGAAAGGCCCACAAGACAACCCACATAACCAGTACCACATATCTAGGTACTGGATCTGTGATGGCGAATTTTGTCAGCTTGATTGGATTTACAGATGCCGAGGAAATCAGTAAACACTCTTCTAGTGCCTCTGTGAGGGCATTTCCAGAGATGACTGGCACGTGATACGACAATCCGAGGGGAGACTGTGGAAGCCAGGAGTGCATTCTCTCCCCGCCCCTCTCCCATCTCGTCTCTGGCTCTCTCTCCCTCCCCCTCTCCTTCTCCCTCTCTTTTTCCTCCCGGGCCACCCTCAGGTGAACAGCTTTACCTCCTCTGTCACCCCTCTCCAAAATGATGTCTCTGCCTCCGCACGGACCAAAGCAATGGAGCCAGCTGGCCAAAGACTGAAACTGCTGAAACCGTGAACTACATTCAAACTTCCTTCCTCTAAGTAGTTTTCTTTTTAAATCAGGTATTTTGTTGCAGTAATGGAAAGCTGACACAAGATAAAAGAAATGGGGGGGAGGGGCTGGGGATTTAGCTCAGCGGCAAAGCGCCTGCCTGGCAAGCGCAAGGTCGTGAGTTCAGTTCCCGGTACCAGAGAAAAACCAAAAAAACAAAACAAAAAAAAAAAAAAAAAAAAAATGAGGGGGAGAGGTCAGCTAATAAAAGAAATATTCATGTCTCCTCTGAGGACGGGCAGAGATTTTTCTGGGAATTTTGCCACCACCTCTTTTTGCTCATTTTATGGTCCACTGCAGTCATTGTCATGGCAGTGGGGTAGGGAGAGGGGTGTCATTTAGCACTCAGGTGGATTACGATGAAATTAAAGTGTGTCTATGGCCACTTCAGCAGCCATCTGAGATGCAGGCAGTCTGGTGAGACCCCCCTAAAGAGGGTCCCCTGGCCTGCAGGCAGCCAGTCTTCAAAGATAGAAAAGAGTAGCGTGGGGTAAAAATTCAGGTGTGTTACATAGGTAACATGACTAAAAGAAGTCAAGCTGAGAGAGTACATTCTATTCTGATGTTCTTCTCAATAACTGCATTATTTTACCACAATATGTAAGAAATACCATTGTTCTCCATGTAAGTTTTTCGGAGTTGTGTAGATTGACTTATAAATTTCTACCTTGATGTCAATGGTGGACATGGAATTTATAATATTTAGTAATCTTTCTTAACAATCAGGCCACAGTGAATGGAACCAATAAAAGCTAAATGTCAAAGTAGAAAACTGAGACCTTAGTGGAGTAAAAAACTTACTCTAATGGGTTCAACCATCCATAATTAGGTAATTTGCCCTGCTAACCCACTATGATTAAATGCATGTGTGCCAAACAGCTATAGGGCAAACATAGAGGAGACTGGTCCAGAGCTAGCATAACTGCCTTCCGATAATTCACATAAAATAACTTCCCAGGAAACTACCTACACCTATGTGGGTTTTCCATACAGAGAGTGAACATTCAATGATTCTTATGAACAGCTACAAATTAATCAAATGGCATGCAGTAATACAACATCAGAATGTCACAGTACTTTCTAGATCCTCATATCAAATGATCTAATTGATATTTCAAAGTTAAGATAGCAGCCACTCCCGGTGGCTCACCTGGGAAGGCTGCTTTGGTCATGAGTCACTTCCAAAGATTAGGCGGGGGGCTGGGGATTTAGCTCAGCGGCAAAGCGCCTGCCTGGCAAGCGCAAGGTCGTGAGTTCGGTTCCTGGTACCGGAGAAAAACCAAA
>NW_004955465.1:10219584-10220794 GCF_000276665.1 Chinchilla lanigera | reverse complement strand
CCGCCGCTTCCGTGGCCGCCGGGCCTCTGTGGCCCGGGACTCTGCGCCTCTTCGAGCAGCGCCACCGTGGGGCCACCGCGCGCCCCCAACCGCCCCGCGCCCGGCTCGGCCCAGCCGTACCGGACCTCGGGTCTCGGATCTCGGGTCTCGGGTCTCGGGTCTCGGGTCTCCGATCGCAGGTCTCGGATCTCCGCAGCGAGCTGGCACGGCTGGCCCCGCTCCTGCCTCTCCCGTCCTCAAATAGCGCGAGCGGGGCGGAGGCCGGGCCCGGAGGAGGGGCGGGCCTGGCCCAGCTGCCGCACCCAGTCCTGCCCAGTCGGGGAGGCCGGGAGGAGGCTCCCGAGGCTCGGCCCGGTGCCCCGGGGTTCCCTTCAGGGGGCGGCGGGGCGCGGCCGAGTCAGCTGTTTCCTAAGCCTGGAGCAGCGAACCACAGCCCGGGACAGAAGCCAGCGCGTACGCTTCGTGCACACGGCGGAGTCAGTGAGGAACAAAAATTTAAAGTAGAATGAGGACTGCTGGGCGTGTTGGTGCGGCTCAGCGGTGAAGTGCTTGCCTAGCACGCGTGAGACCCTGCATCTGTACCTAAGCACTTGCCTCCGAGTAACAATGATAATTTTAAAAAGCAAAGCTGAATGACCGTTTCTTTATTCAAAGACTCTAGTACTTTCCACCTATATGAATGAGACCCCAGGCATCGGACAAATTATACAAAGAAGAATGAAAAGCCTGTTGACTCTGGCGCAGCAGCCTTAAAGAACCTTAGCCAGGCTGGAAAGTGAACTGCTGTTGGCAACCTCTGCCACCGGCGCTTCGCCCCTAAATCCAGGTTTCCGCGCTGCTGCCCTTTGAGCTGGAAGACTCCTGATCCTGCCGAGCTGTTCTGGCGACGCGCAGTGTCTACAGCACCCACAACCGCGGCCCAGTAGATGTCCGTGGCAAGGAGCGCCACCCCATCCCAGTTGTGACTTAATTTTGTTTTTGGAGTAGTGAAACATATAGGAATGCTCAGAGATAGCTCACTTCCACTCATCCTCCGCAGCCCTTCTGGCTCCAATTTTATTAGCTCAGGATTATCCTTCCACTTATCTTCTGCAAAAATAAGCAATGTGTGTATATGTAGTGTGGATATATATATATACACATACATATCTGTTCATTCTAATTCCATCTTCCTTACCAAAGTGTAGTGTGGATATATATATATACACAT
>NW_004955465.1:10158209-10214532 GCF_000276665.1 Chinchilla lanigera | reverse complement strand
AAAAACCAAAAAAAAAAAAAAAAAAAAAACCAAAGATTAGGCGGGCAGCACAGAACACGTTAGGAAGCCATGAACATGGGTAAGGCTCTTTACCATGTGCCAATGAAAGGTAATCAGGAGGCCAGTTTAAGTAAGACCCTGCCCAGCATGGCAAAGGTATTAGAGGCCGAGATGTGTGGAGACTGCAGGGAGTGGGTGAATAAAGGAAGCATACTCTGCCCACCCTGTGAGAGGTCATCGTCCTCTTTCCCAGAAGAACATGTTTGGAAGACTGAAGTCTCAACATTTCTACCCCAGGAAGCTTCCAGGACATCTAGGGACTGCTGACTGGCTGCTCTTTGCTTCTTACCAGTCCTGCCTACCCAGGCACCAAGGGGACCCCAACTCTTTGCATTTCCTCCCTAAGGGCAGTATGGGAGGATGCTGAGCCCCAACGCTGACCCCACCCTGCTCGTGTCCCTGGATTTGCTGCAGGAAGCTCCGGGTTTTTCTGTTTCCCTTCAATGCCAGAGTAAAGAGCCCAGCTTTCTCCTCTAGTACCTCAGTGAAGAGCCAGAGGACCCGACCACAGGTCAAGTCCAAGACTGACTGGTGCCCCCTTCTCTGCTGTCACAGCGGGTGACTGTCCCTCACCTCTCTTCTCACAAGGCTTCAGGGCCAGGCAATTCCTGGTCAAGAAACGAAAGCAAAATCATCCCATTTCCTCCAAGGGATTCAGAGGAAAACTAGAAATAAAATTGGGTCTAACTCCAAGAGCGGACATTGGAGACAAACCCAGCTGGGCCTGTGAGGAATTGGGCCTGAGACGCCAAACACGCGTGCTGTGTCGTCATCATGCTCATCTCACCTGATCGAGTGGGAAACCGCACCATCATCTGTGCTTGGACATGTTTTGCTGGGAGTCTGATTTTTCTTTCCCTTTCTACGCTCCACACCAGTATGTTGGCTGAATGATATGTAAAACCTTTCGATTAGAAAATAACGGGTTTGCATCAAAGGGGGTTCAGAGTGCTTGTGAAACCTGTAAGAGCTAGGTCACAGTGAATGGAGCCGGGGTCACATCAAAATAAAGACAAAGTTTTGGGATGTAAGTGCTAAGTGAGACCAAGGGAAGCGTTCACCCAGCAGAGCTGACAGGTCAGGATGATGGTCTGATGGTAGCCGCCAAGGCGATGCCAACCAGCACTTCCAAAGCCAGCTGCAGAAGGCAGCGGCAGCCCCGGTTGGCTGGAGCGCTGTGCACCTCGTTGTTAGGATTCCCAGGGCTGCGGAGCTCAGAGCAGACCAGACACAAAGGTTATCTGAAGAAAAGAATTTTATACTTTGTGGCTGCATAGTTTCTATTACCCAGACATGGATCTCAGACCAAATCGTACAGTTTACATCAACAATGTAAATGACAAAATTAAAAAAGAAGAATTGAAGCGATTCCTGTATGTGGTGTTTTCTCAGTTCGGGCAGGTGTAGACACGGTGGCTTTAAAGACTTTGAAGATGCAAGGCCAGGCCTTTGTTATATTTAAAGAACCGGCCTCACCCACAAAGGCCTTGAGACAGCGGCAAGGGCTCCCATGTTATGGTAAGCCAATGCGAATCCAGTATGCAGAAACAGATTCTGGTGTAATATCTAAAATGCACGGCACTTTTGCTGACAAGGAAAAGAAAAGAAAGAAGCCCAGACTGTGGAGCAGACTGCAGCCACTGCACACAGAAAGCCTGGCCAGTGAACAACAGCTAATACCCAAGGAAATGCAGTGCCAGATCCTCAGTTCCTGGATTACCCTCCAAACTATATTTTATTTCCTAATAATTTACCAGAAGAGACTAACAAGATGCTGTTGTCTGTGCTGTTTAATCAGTGTCCTGGTTTGCAGGAAGTATGTCTGGTACCTGGAAGGTGTGCCATTGCTTTTGTGGAATTTGGAAATCACTGGCCGGTTGGAGCTGCCAGGGATGCATTATGACAGTTTAAGGTCACACCATCCCATGCAGTGAAGACCACCTATGCCAAGAAATAACCGTGGGGTGGACTTCTTTAAGGGACTTGGTGTCCCTTATTTATGGCGTTTGTTTTGATAACATTTGGTCAGGTCATTTTAATGGTTGGAGATAAAGAAGAAGTAACAGCAAAATTTTTGTGAAAGACTTAAATCATCTAGTCTTTCTTTAGCCTGAGTGAACTGTGTAATATGAAGGCCTTATTTTTGTACAACAAACTTTTATTTGTATTCCAAATATATAATGCTTTGCTTACTGCCCATTGCCCTGTCATGAAGTGCTGGTTCTAGTCCAGAACACATCTTAAGCATGTAAAATTATAATACAATGTTTTCCAGTGACTTTAGAGTAGCTAGTGATAGAGCAACACTAAGCCATTTTAACAAATATTAAAGAGATTATCACATCAATGCTTAAAGTAGATCACACTCAGTATAGGGCAAATGACACAGAGCAATATCTAAATTTGATCTTTGCATCATTCAAGAAAATGAACGTTGTACTTTGCTAGAGGTGAAGATTACATGAACCTTTCATTCAGTATCTAACAAAGCTTGTTTAAGAGGAACTGTTTTTACTGCTTTCTAAGAAAACAGAAGAAACACATCCACTGTCTTTAAAGTTTGCATTTTATTCTTTCCTCTTGAGGTGACACTATTCCTAAGCAGTACTGTTTGGTCAGTATCAAACTTCATTATTGAAAGACCCCCCAGGGGAGGATCTAGTCTATAATCCTTTCTAGGACAGGCAGGCTAATTGCCAATGCTAATCTTGCTGCCTCTTTGTAATTCTTAAACACCAACGTTCAGCTATTTCCAAAGGCCTTTTAGCAATTTGATTTCTGTTTATGTCAGTTCTCCCTGCTCTGACACCATGGGGATCTTTAGTAATGGACAACTTTTTGCACGTATGGTACACATTAAATATTTTTTGGCCCCCAAAAAACCAAACATGACAGCAGGAGAAAGACCTAGTGATGATGAGGCCAGAAAAGGAGAAAACAGAGAAGAAAGAACAGTAGACTCCTGGTCAGCGGTACCTGCAGCTGGTGCAGAGAGAAGGACGAGTATGCTGAGCTCTACACCCGTCTCCTCCAGGAAGGCTTCTGTCCTTTCTGTGTTCAAACTTGTGGCAGAGCTGAAGCTCACGATGTCCCCACATGCCCTTGCCATGTGCCTCGCTTCCCCACTGGATCAAATTAGCTAAGCGACTGTACTTGCAGTTCCACAGGTCAGCTATAGTTTGACCCATAGCTACCCATGTTGTGATTTTGCTGTATAAAATACTCTTAACAAAGACCCCCGGCCAACCCACTCGGGCCCCTCCTAAATTCTTATTCCCAGTCAAACTCTCCTAACCTCCTGTGAGTCGCAACTTCATTCCTCCATATCACAAGGCCATGAGCACAGTACAAATGCTAATGATGAGACCAGCCCAGCATGGCAACCTGGGACAACCTGGGACAAGAGACAGGCACCCAGGGCAGAAGCCAGGTGGCCCTTGTGTCTGAACAGCTATACCAGAGGTCTGAAGATGGTTTTTGTGGCTGGAGGTTCAAGTATTTCTTTTCTTTTGAAATGATACTCTCATAATTACAATCTAACATAAATGAAGAGTTGTATTGCTCTGTAGACACTTAAAAAATCTCTGGTCAGGCGGGCATGGTGGTGCATGCCTGTAGAACCAGCACTCTGGGAGGTTGAGGTAGAGGGAAAGAGTGTGAGCCCCACCCTGGGCAGCTTAGTGAGACCCTGTCTCAAAAAATAAATGTCAGAGGGGAGCTGAATATGTAGCTCAATGCAAAAGCCACTGTTCAATCCCTAACACACACAAAACCTGTTCATTAAAGAAATAGCTAAATAGAAGAACGGAGTAGAGGTTCTGTCTGTGTCATGGGAACCCTCTAGCTTCACTTGCTTTTTGTTACTTGCTTTTAGGTGACTAGGAGGCACTAACTGTGGAGGTCGCAGAACAGAGCAATGCATTGTTAGTCACCCGCAAGCTTTGCCGCAGGTGACACCCGTGGCATGTGGATCATGATACCAACTGTGTGAAAGACTTTTCAGGAACCGGAAGGCCACTTTTGCTGAAATCACTGACCCTTGCATCCGCTCAGGTATTCGCTGGGTGACCTCTTTGACACCAGGGGGCTGAAAACCCTGCCCTCAGATGACACCGAGGGCGCCCGTTTCTGAGCATGAGTCCTCGAAGACTGACCTCACCTGTGCAGAGCACTGATTACTCCATCTCCAGCCCCTTCTCTAGGCCTTAATCTCCTGCTTCTTTACCCATAAACACCCCTTCCCAATGCTCCAGAAGGTGAATTTGGGATTTGGGTGTCTCTCTCCACACTTGGCTGCTTTGGGAATAAATTCTTTCTCTTTTGTGAAACAGACAATTCTCACTGTCTCAGGGACCTGCACACCCTGTGGCAGGCAAATCATCGCTGGCTCAGCGGCCCACGTCTGTCTCTTTCCCGTAACCAGAGGAGCTCATCCTCTTATCTGCTCTGGAATCACCAAGGGATCCATCTTGAAATACAAATGAAGAACCAAGCAAGCAGGTGCCGCCGGGGCTGTGGGGCAGGGCAGGGCAGAGCTGACTCTAGACAGCCTTGTCCTGAGGTCCCAGGTCACTGCGGGGGATGGGAGGGTGGTGCAGGAGGAGCTCAAGGAAACTTCTCCTTCGAACGCCACACTGGACTGATGTGCTGCGTTTGACCACAGCAGTCCTGATCAGGGCACGGTGACAATGACGCTCCTAAAGCAACAACAACAAGACAACAACAAAACAAAACTATTAAGAACAGGGCTCAAGGATTATGAGGCTAAGGCTTCCCGACCCGGATGTCCTAAACCAGGGATGCTCTGGGAAGTGGGGGAAACTGGTACTTGCACCACAGTGAGGTGGCTTTGGCTGGAGACCCAGACCAGTGCCTCTCTCCCCAAACTGCTTTCCTTCTAGGATCCCTTTGAAGACCGAGCTGGATGCCACACAAAGGGCAAGAGGTTTAATTCCAAATGCAGGTTTGGGAATTGCAGAATGAAAGAGATAGGGGGCCCCAGGTAGACACGTTCTTTACTCCTCCTTGGTAAAGGGGGTCAGAGCACTTTTCTCTTTCAACAAAGGTGGGCAATTCACTTTCTCAGTGCCTGTAAGTCTTAGTCTGTTTTCTCCTGCCATAACTGCATGCCTGAGACCAGGAATTTTATAAGGAATGGAGATTAATTTAGCTAATGGCTCTGGAGGCTTCACAGTCCAAGGCTGAGTGTCTCCATCTGATGAGGTTTTCTTACAGGTGGGAGTTCTGCAGAGTCCAGATGAGGTGCAGGGTGTCACATAGTGAGAGGGGCACATACAAGAGACAGAGGTGCTCATATAAGAAACTGGCTTTGGTAACAGACCCGTGCTTTCAATAACCTACTGACTCATTCATTAATCCATTAAACCATGGATGGATCACTCCATTACAGCACAACCCTTGTGACCCGATGATCTCTAAAACTCTACTTCTTAATTCCTCATTCAAGGTGACTTCTGGTCTCCACACTCAACGCGCAGCACCGCCCCACCCGAAGTAGACAAGCCCAACCTCTTATGTTCCCTAGGACAGAGCAGTGAGCCCAGAATGAGGCCCCTCTTGTCTGACCACCACCGTGCCTTCCTCTTTCCCCCACCAGAAACCCCCTGAATGCACAGACTCCTCTGTTTCCCAGGGCTATCACCACTTCGAAGGCAACAAGAGACGTTCCCAAGGACGGGGCTGAGTTCTTATCTCATGACTTACCTAAGTACACTGAGGGGCAAAGTCCTCCAGATCACTTGCGTTGTTGTTCCTTGGATAATTTGGTATTTGCCCATCTGTTTTAATAACTTTCCTATCTGAACTCCCTAGCATTGGACAAATGATACCAGTGACTCAGTGAGTGCGCTGTGTGTCACTCTTTCTCTCATTCCACTGACTTTTATTGAACACTTGAGCTATAGCCCAGGTGCTACACTGAGAGCTGTTGGCAGGAAGAGAGGAGACGCAGGTGGCAGACAGATTGCGAGGAAATGTGAGGGGGGATGCGCTGTCCTGGTGCTGAGGAACGGGGGCAGACAGAAGTAGCAACACTAACGCTGATCAAGAAACAGTTCCCACGGTCCCTGACGCTTGAGCTGACAACTGAAGAACGAGGACAAGCTGACCAAGACACACAGGAGAGAAGCGTTCCGCCCAGGAGGTCGGGAGACACGTAGTCCAAGGAAATACATAGCTCGTTGTTGCTAAAGCTTTAAGTAGAGTTTAGGCTGGAAATGCATAAAGCACCTTATATTCATCATATCATACTCCTAAGCTTGGATTATTTTTCAATACAAGTGGTGCTGGGTCTCTGCAGAACCTGGAACGGAGTGGCCACTTCATCACTTAGGTGCCAGTAGATAGCTCTGCCGCAACATGACAAGGGTGGGAGGCCACTTCCTGTGAAAGGCACCAAGCTCAGAGCGGGCCAGCAGCAGCCCCATGGAGGGGAAAGGGCAGGGATGAGAAACCCCTCAGGCAGGAAGAGAGATGGGGCTGGGGCTGTTGGACAGGGGTGTGGGAGGGGGAACCTAGCATGACTCAGATTACCGTCTGGGCCTGCAGGGGAAAGGATGTGATAACCTGTGAGAAGAGGAGGAGGACTGAATGGGGAGGGAAATGAGTTCACTTGGACGAGGCAAGGGTGAGGTTCCATGGAAGGCGCAGGAGAGAGCTCTAGGAAGCAGACGTCCACGTGACGGTCACAGGCAAGAACAGAGACCCCAGGAGCGCCAACGTGTGAGGGTGAACTAGGAGCCTGCAAGGGAGCAGGAGAGCCAGGAAAGGGTCCGGAGGAGCATCACCAATGGTGAATGTGGAGGGAGGGTTTGAAAGGAGCTCAGACGTTTGGGGCCATGGCAGGTCCTGGCGGGCCAGAGAGGGTGGCCACGGCTGAGCCACAAGGGCCTCGAAGTCCAGCAGGGCCAGATACCAGTGAAGGTTGCAGAGGTGAGAATGGAAGTTACCTGCGGGGGAGGTGAAGGGCAGGGAAACTGAGGCAGGTGCTAACCTTCTCCAGGCCTGGGCCTGAAATGACCCAGCGTGGGAAACGAGGGCTGACAGGCAGGGATGGCTGGGCTTCCAGTGGCTTGTGAGCGACCAAAGAGGCAGAGGGCAGAGAGGCCTTGCTGGGCCCCTTTCTGCACTGGAGTGATCAGTGGGTTCTGGGGACACCAGAGGGACTGACTGGGTGGGTGAGGCAAGGCCAGGGGGCGGTGAGTCATCCAGTAACACCTGGGCTCAGAGGGGAGGGAGGAGGCTGCCTGGGCCGGAAGCTGAGCCCACACACCTGCCCGGGCACCAGCGATGGAGGACGGGCTCGGGGCTGGGCCTGAGGGAGCACAGCCGAGGGCAGCCAGTCACTAGTGTGGACCCCAGGGCCCATGTTAGCTCCAAGCCTTCCTCGTAAGTGGTTAGCTTTTCTGTTCATTCCGTTTCCACTGGAAGGTAGTGTCCAGGAGAGGGCCCGAGACGCCTGGTGTCCTTGGGCATTGGAGCAATGAGAGCTTGGGCAACTGTGAGGGCATCAGGGGAAGACTGGGTTTCCAAGGATGGAAACCCTGGAGGAGCTGGGAAGGAAGCTTCAGTGCGGGCTCCTGCCGTTGACTGTATCCGGGGTCCAGCAGGAAGAGGAACTTCGCCACCTCAGTCTAACCTGGGGTCCACCCTAATGCCACTCAAGCCACGTCCTGGCTTTGCCAAGGCAACACCCGTAGACCAGTGGGATCCACACGCAGTCATCCCAAGACGGCAGTGTGTGTAGTTCTGAAGCCCAGCTTTTTGCTGCTACTTCACTTTTCCACTAGGTATCTGAGATCTTTCACCAACCAGAGCACTTTTCAAACTAAACACAAAATACAAATAATCTAACTTCAGTGGAAATACAGTTTTCACTATCTTATGCAGATCCTTCGAATACAAGGCGCATCTTGAGTTTGGCTACTCTGACTTTAACACAATATTCTCAGAGGTCACCAGGTACATATATGTAAGATTTTGCTGCTCACGTTGGTGGGGAATTTCAGAGCAGATCCACATTCCCAAGTAGATTTTCCAGTCTGCAGCTGTAGAGGCCCCTAACTAATCTCCAGGGCCCTCCTGGGCTGCACCCTGCATCCTGGGGTGAGCAGGCGCTCTCCTGCAGCTGATCCCGCCTTCTGCAGGGGTCTTCTCTTGTCACTGTTTGGACCGGCTGTGCGGTTCTCCCGATCCCAGCTTTCTATTAAATAACAATAATGGTCATGACTATTTTTTAGAATAGTTTTGAGACAGGAGATTAGGGCATGGCAAGGTGTGGCAAACCTGGCTGGGAGAGGAGGTGTGACCTGCTAACTGCAAAATCCCAGGACACATGCGCAGAGCAGGTCCCAAAGCCCTGCACATGGACCCTTCTGAAGATCTCGAGGAGGCTTTTGAAGGGTTGGCCTAGATCTTATGCCAGTTTGAGGAGTGGGTGATATAAAAAGAACTGAGCTTTTGCACTGTGCTTCCTCTTGCATGGTGCCCCCCCACACACTGTAGAGTGTACTTTTTTCCTACTTTTACTTGGCCCAGATTTGCTGTGTGGAGCCTGTTTCTTTTCCTACCTTTAATAAAACTTTGGTACCATTTGCACTTGTCTTGACCAGTTCTTTGCTCAGGACAGAAGAACCTAGGAACCACCTTCAAAAGGAGACTCCAGCACCCTAAAGCCTGGTAACAGTTTTAGGTACTGTTGTGGTTTGGGGCTTGTTGCAAGAGGAACAATATAATACAGGACACACATTTTATAAGATTATTTAGAATAGTCACCCAAAGAATCATATACAAGGGAGTGCAGGCAATCTGTCCACACACTAAGACCAAGGAACCTAGCCCAAGGGCCTGGATCCCAAGGAAATGTCCTGCATGTGTCCATCTGAAGACTTAGAGCCCATAACAATGCCTCCCACGAGTCCAGCTGGAGGCCTACAGCCCATGACAATATCTCATGCAGGCCTGTTTCATGGATCTGTGCTTGGAAGGCCCAAAGGTCAGTGGTGGAATCCAGGAAGTCTGTGCCAGCGGGATGAAGGATCTGTGCTAGCAGGCTGAGAGATCTGCACTGGAGCCAGGAAGCAACGCACAAAGTAAGAGCCAGAGCTCCCCTGAAAAGTACCATAGCCATCCTCAGCAACAGTGAAGTTCCGAGCTCCCCCAGTGGTGAAGACAGCAGAGGTCCCATCAGGGAAGCCAACACAGCAAGCTCTTCCAGGAGACTGGCAGTGCACCCTCTTCCCCTCCGGAGCCAGGAAGCAATGCTCAAACTGAGGACCAGAGTTCCCCTAAAATGAACTGAAGCTATTTTCAGTGCCAACAAGTTCCCAAGTTCCTCAGAGGATGAAAACAGCCCAGTTCATAGCATGACAAACTCCTCCCAAACATCCAACAGCTCCTTACAGCTTCTACCAGCTGCCCACAGCCTCTCTTCTCCTTCTCCAGGTCTGCCTCTTATGCTGCTGGCAGCAGTCCCCAGGTGGGCCTCCCACACCCAGCACCACACATACTAAGTTCAGCTGGGGGTTATAGGTTGACCACCAGTTGTCAAGCCACCTCAGGTACACAGCAAAACTGGGAGAAAGTAAAGAGATTTCCTATATACCTTCACAGACACACACACACACACACACACACACACACACACAATACCTTCCGTATTGTCAACATCTCCCTCTCCAGAGTGGTGCAATTGTTAACAGGCATGAACCGTTTTAACAACTCATTGTCACCCACAGTTCATGGCCAGATTTCTGTGTTGTTAGCATTTACTGAGAGTTGTCCAATCCACCAATGCTTGCTTTCTTGTTTTTCAATCTTGTTTTCCAATGAAATTAGCCTGTGTTTAGCCTTTGTCTGTGTTTTCCTTTTAAAACCTTTTTTCCTGTTTCAAGGGAACGTGGGTGGGTGGGCTTCTGGTAAACAGCAGGCGGCTCTAGTAAACAGCTGCTTTCTTGAACAGAATGTTTCGGGGCTGTGCTGTGTGTAATTCTGAGGTAGGAGAGTCTGTCAGGACAGGTGGGCTGAAGACAGGATATAACCTGCAGTTCCCAAGATTGGAACAGGAGGCTGGGAACAGGATGTGGCAGTGTAACCTGACCCAGAAGAGAAGCGCCCTGTGGGTTGCAGCTAGGATTTGTGGGCAGAGCACCGTGCAGGAGCCATCTGGAGGATGTAAGAGGCAGCAGCCAGTGCCCTTACCGCCACTGTTGGGATCTTGTCCTGCTGCTCCCGCTCCCGCTCCTGCAGGACCTGCCGAGCTCCCGAGCCAGGTCTCCTCTTGTTTTCTCTCCTTTCACTGCTTTCTTCCTTGCTTCTCTTTCCCTCACCTTTTCCTTTTACTCTTTTTTTTTGGTACTGGGAACTGAACTCAGGACCTTGCACTTGCCAGGCAGGTGTTTGTGCTGCTGAGCTAGATCCCCAGCCTTTTACTCTTTTTTTTTAAACATTAAATAAAAGTTGTGTTCAACTGCTCACTGGATGTCTGGACTTGGGACACTGCGCCATCCGGCACCGTTCTATACGCACAAACCTCTCCTTCCGCTCCAGCTCTGCTCAGGACTGTGTGACGCACACTTTACAAAAAAATGTCACAAACACAGAATGTGTCCTCATGACAGTCACGCAGTCCAGAGTTAAAGAATTGAATAGGCTTCGCCTTTCTCCCCCCGATAGCCTTGTGTACACTAAAATGTGCATATGTGAAAAATCTATGCTCACATACTATTTTCACAAAAATAAAACCTTGCTCTCTGTCAAAAAAGATTTGCACATGAACCAAAACAGCTAGTACAATTCCAACAGGGACACAGACCCGTTCTGATGGCACCCAAAATAGTTTTGGTGGACTGGGAATACAGCTCAGCGGCACAAGCACTTGCCTGGCAACTGCAAAGTCCTGAGTTTGATTCCTGGTACCAAAAACCCCACAAAATAATTTTGGCTTTTCCTGGCAATGAGGTTGACAGAGCATGGTTATCATTGACTGTGACTCTTAAATAAAAAAAAAAAGAAAAAAGAAAAGAAGAAACAAAGAAAACATACAATAAACAGGTGATATCTATTTGCACTATGGGAGAACACCAAACATCAGTAAAATTCTCCCACCTACAAAGCTCTTACACATATACATACACATACATATATACACATATGTATAATATATGTGCAGGCCGTACTTATGGCTTATATATATATTAACACATAAATATAACACATCCATGTAATTTCAAGGTGACTATAGCTTTTTTTCAGTACTGGGCTTGAACTCAGGAGGCACTGAACTACATCCCCAGTCCCATTCATTTTATTTTCAGACAGGCCCAGGCTGGCCTCGAACTTGCAATCCTCCTGCCTCAGCCTCCTGAATAGTTGAGATTATGAGAATGTACCACCACCACACTTGGTGACGGCAATTTATTTTGCAGGTAACATTTGCACTAATTCCTAATTCAAATCTGTTCTCCCTAGCACGAGTGTAAACCCATGATTTCAGGAGACCGGGGCACCAGGAGCTGTCTTTGCTGGCAAGTGAGCCCTCTCTGCCCCAACCGTGACTGATAAGAGCTCAGTAAACATTTTCGGAATGAATGACTGACAGAATAACTCTTTTACTGATCGAAGCTTCGAGGGTCATCCTTCTTCCTTGAAATGTATTATGTCTAAGATTTTCTGACTGTGAGGCTCGGAGATCACTGTCATCCTCTGCCTGGTGGTGGGTTCTCCTCTCAACCCAGAAAGAATCACACGACACAGGGAAAAGAGGGCAGAGCAATAGCACTCGTTGTAGAGCAATAGCAGAAAGCAAGACGCTCCCAGGTTACTGGACTCGGGAGGGGACCTGAGGGCTGCCGCAGGAAGTCCTGGTCTAGGGGTTTTACACGCAAAACTGACTACACCTCAGCCAAGCTGAGGCCGACCTACGAGGCCCGGATCAGAAGAGGCAGACTTATGGCTGGGGATTTAGCTCAGCGGCAAAAGCACCTGCCTGGCAAGTGCAAGGTTGTGAGTTCGGTTCCCGGTACCGGAGAAAAACCAAAAAAAAAAAAAAAAAAGAAGAGGCAGACTTAGAGGTGGGCCTTAGCACCTCCAGCACTCTACAAGCATACTTTGCAAACACCATTAACGGTAACTTTTCTAAAATAGCAGAACAAACAGCACAGACATTCTTTACAGAGGCACAGATGCTTCCTTCCCTCCCTCTCTGGGGTGGCCCTTTCCCTGGCTTCCTGTCCCGGTCAGTGGCACCTCATCAGAACACCTCCCACGCGCCCCTCCCCACCGGGGCCACGGTCACTCTGAGAAGTCCTCTCCTCCTCCGCAGGCTCCTGCTCGCCCTCAGCGTCATAACTTATGGAAACGAATTCTTTGGGCCACTGTTGGGTGCCTCTGGAGCGATACTCAAACCTCCCCAAGGGGACCCTAAGCCTAGCCAAGCCTGCCGAGGGCCTGTGGTTCGCTCCCCCGGCTCTGACAGTCTCCCTGGCCCCATCGCGCTCTGCTGGTCTTCCCTTACTCTAACCCGTCCCGTAGTCCAGTTCCCTCGTGACCTCTTGCCTTTGGAGTTCACACTGATACACAACGTCCGATGGGTTAGAATACAAACAGGGGCTTTTCCTGTCATATTTAACGCGATATGGAATGACAGAGGCAAACGGTTCTGAACTATGTGAAAAATGGCATTAAGGCATAGAACTATGCTTTAACCCTACACTTTGGGGCCAAGACTTGATTTAGACAAGAGACTTTCTTGTACTAATTTATGCATTCTTTACGTCAGATCCTCTTTTCCTTTTCCTGGGTGAGTATGGAGCAACAGAAGAACATTGCCCTCACCCTGAACCCGTGATGACAGCGGCCCCTACAGGCGGTGAGCGCTTTTCCCCACTTCTTTCCCTTCCTCTGGTGACTCCTTCCTAGTACCGCTCCCTTTTGCACGCTGCGGGTCCTGCTCGGGTCTTTGCTAGGGACCCAAGAACCCCCATCCCACAACAGCGCCACTGGCTGACCTGCCTCCTGGCCTAGAATACATGATCCTATTCTTGCAGTTCTTCAAAGCTAAAAAGGAAATGCAAAGTGGGGCTCACTCGTGCTGGGCGCTAACTACGGCACCGCATTTTGATGGCGTGACCCTCTTCAGACTCCGGATACCAACGCGGCCACATCGCGTCTGCAGTCACTGCAACAACGCTCGAGCAGCAGGAAATGCTGTTGTTTTCCTTTTGAGCACAGCCTCCTACTGAGCTGTGGTAGAACCGTCACCCCTGATCACCCTTTTGGAGAGTCAGAACTCAGCCCGCTGCTCGCCCTCCGCCCGGCTGTGGCTTCTCTCGCTGCCTCAGGGTGGCGCAGGTATAAGAGGCCACGCAGGACCCAGGAGCCGGTGGGCGCCAGACGCGCGGCACGGATAGGCAGGGGGAGCCCCTGAGCCTTTCCTTAGGCTCCACGTCCCTTCACCCGCGTTCCCGATGGACACCTGGCAAAGCCGTGGGGGATGGACCGCTCCCTGCACCCGAGGAGCCCTCACCGCCTGACCCCACCGCCTGACTCAGGCCAGCACGAGGCTGCTCTTCCTTCCAGGAACCCGCCCTCTCCAGAAACATCGCGCAGAACCTAAGCCTTAGGGTCGCGGTTCCCAAGCTGCGGGATGCCCCGGAGAGCGAGCAAGTAATGCACTACGGATTTAACCCCACACACATTGGGATTGAACCCAGGGCCTTTGCACTGAGCTGTTTTCCCCGCCCTTGTTTATTTGGTTTTGGGAGACAGCATCTTGCTAAACCGCTAAGCTGCCCAGAGTGGGCTACAACTAGTGATCCTCCTGCCGCAGCCTCCCAGCGTGCTGGCCTTACGGGTTTGCGCCACCACACCCACCTTGGGCTCTCACTTTTTTTTCCCCCGGTACCGGGAGTCGAACTCACGACAGGCAGGCGCTGTGCCGCTGAGCTAAATCCCCAGCGCCAAGGGCTCTCACTTTTTAACCGAGGTGTGTGGCACGGATGTGACAGCAGGACGCAGCCGACCAGGCGGGCGTGTGGCCAACCCGTGTCGGCCAAAGCACCAGAGAGGCGGACGTGGCCCAGAGCGGAGCCTCAGCATGCAGGGCGGAGCGAACCTCAGGGGCGGGGAGAGAGAACAGGGGAGGGGCGTGGCCCTGGTCGGGGGCGGGGCTTGAGGCTGAGGGGAGGCTGGGGCGGCTTGGGGGCGTGGCCCTGAGGCATGGGCGGGGTCTGGACCCTCTCCGTTGCCCAGGAATGGCTCAAGGGAGAAGCGTGGGCGGGCTGCACGCATGGAGGCGGGTCTGAGGGCGTGGCCAGGCGTGGCGGGGGCGTGGCCAGGCGTGGCTCGGGCGGGAGCAGGCCCTTGGTCCCCAGAGCGCAGCCGCGGTGCGCGGAGTCGCACGCCGGAGTGCTGAGTGCCCTCGGCTGGCACGGGTGCTGGCTGACGCCGAGTGCTCGCACGTGCGCCAGGAGGGTGAGTGCCAGCCGGGGCCTCTGGCACCCGAGGGAACGCTACGGGAGTGCAAGGGGGGCAGAAGTCTGTTCCGGTTGTAAGTTGACGGAACGATGTGGTTCCTCGCACCCGGCCTGGAGCATCTTGAAAATACTGCGCTTCACCACCCGCGAACCGGCCGGCGTTCTGACCCGAGGGGTCCCCTCTCCCCACCCTCCACCCCGGGCGGTGGATGCTGGGTGTGCGCCGTGCAAAGCAGTGGGGAGCCCCCTGCGTGGGGCGCAATCGTGTGACTACCCCAGCGCCCCTTCCAAGGACGTGGTAAAGAGCAGGGGGAAATCAGCTTTTGAAACCATTAATCTCTCTGAAAGTAACAGCTTCTGTAACCTTTGATTTCTGTAAATTTCAGGCAAAGAAATGCATACGAAGGAATGAGTGAAAGTCATGCAGGGGAACGAATGAGAATAAGCGCCCAGCAATGGGAAACCCCGGGCGCGGAAGGGCAGTCAGGGGAAGAGGCAGAGGGAATAACGCAGTGAAAATGTCGAGAGCTTCTGGTTGCTGATCCAAAAGAAATCATGTATACACGAAAGTGTCAGTGCACCCTTGCTATGGTGTGTGTCGTTTAATGGGCACCCAGAGCGTCTCCCTGCAGACCTGGGTACGTGCAGGTTCCCAGAAAGAGTTAGGAATGGGACGCTGCGGATAAGATGCAGAGGCTCACTGGTCACTGCTCTGTACCTCTGGGACAAGCCCCTCCTTTCTTGGGCTCCAGTTTCTTATTTTATGCCCCTAGGTGAGTTGCAAGGTATAGAGAGTCACAATTCAGGTGCCTGGCGAGCTTACCAGGCCGCCAGATGGGGATGGGCATTGTGACCTGGGCCCAGCCAGGGGCGGGCTGTGGAGTCCTGGAGGCGAAGAGCCCAGGCGTGGCTTGCCTCGGGGCATTTGACCCCAACCTCTGAGAATCTCAGGACGCGGTGTTCACCGAGTCTGAAGGGACAGTGAGAAGCTTGTATAGTGAAATCAGGCTTCCCCCACGGTCCTGCCGCATCCTGTTAACTTTAGGATAAACTCCGGCCTCAGAGATCAGCTCAGCTGGACTCCACCCAGCTGCTTGACCATCCCCCACCTACTTTTTTTTTAGCCGCAGTCCAGCCACGCAGTCTTTCTCGCTGTCGCTCCAGCTGTGCAGGCTGGTTCCCACCTCAACCATTACTTGCTGCTTTACCCGCAGGACCGCTGTTCCCCCAGATCTTTGCCTGGCTGGCTCCACACTTCCACTCACTTCCTTCTTGTGCGATGCCTTCCTGGACTACCGGTCTAGAAGAAAATAGCAAGCGAACCCCTGCCTCTTCACCTACTAAAGTACTTAATTTTCTCAGCGCTGGCACTGTTATCATCATCACTGGTACTTAATCTCTAACTGGAAGTCTGTGCTTTCTTTGCCTCTTAATTGTCTGTTTCCCCAAAAGACTCTTAAGTTCTATCCTTCTTTATTTTGTCCACTTCTGGAGCCTCCGCACCACGGCAGTACCCAGTAGAGGGTGGCTTTCACCTTTTGGCCTTTGAAGAATACTGCTGCGAACATGGGCGGATCAATGGTTCTTCTAGACCCTGCTTTCATTCTAGCGAATGCACAGAAGTGGAATTGCTGCATCATGCGGTGCTTTCATGTTTAATTTTTTGCAGAGCCTCTTGACTGTTTTCCATAGCTGAGCTATGTTACCGCCCCATTGGTGGTGTGGGAGGGTTCCAATCGCCACTTCCCACCTACACTTATTTCCTGGTTTCCTCCATAGTAGCCAGTCTGGTGGGTGTCAAGTGGTGTATTATGTGTAGTTTTGTTTTGCGTTTCTCTAATGACGTTTCTCTAATTGGTGTTAAGCGACTTTTCACAGCTTATTGGCCATTTGTGTATCTGTTTTGGAGAAGGGTCTGTTCGAGTCCTAAGCCCTTTTTTGTGTGTTTTTGTGTTTGTGTCAGTGCCTGTGCCAGCCCTGAGCCACATCCCCAACCCCCACTTGGTGCATCTTTCAGTGGAGTTTTTTGTGTGTGTGGTTGAGTTTAACCTGACCTGCTTTCTCTGACAGTGCAGGTGGGTTTCTTGGAGGCCCCTCCAAGGTTATTCTGCAGATGGCTGCCCTGGGATGAGGACACGGGCCTCATTTGTGCTTTAAGGCCTCCTGGAGAGAACTGACATTTTTGCAGAAGGGCCGAGCCACACGGAATTCCATCCCCAGCGCCTGGAATCAGGTCACGCGCCAGCTGCAGCCTGTGGTACCCTCTCTCTTAATCCTGGGCCCTTCTGTGCCCTTGTGGTCCAGAAGGCTGAGGCCCGGAGCAGGGAAAGGAGTGCAAGCAGGTCTCATGGGTACATGTCCCTGAGCTGGGATCAGGACCAAGTCCGTCCAATGGGACGTCTGCATTGGCCTAGGCCACCTCCCTGGAGAAACATTTGGGGTCTCTGGCCGGAAACCAGGTCTAAAGCAAGTCCATTCTGTTGCAGGTGAGGAAAGGGCCCCCCTGGTACCACCTAGTACCGTCCTCCGGTACCACCTCCTTGGCTTCCCCAGCGCCAGCTGGGACATCGTTGCCCAGCAGCATGGTTTTCAGCTCTGCCCTTCGTCTCCCAGGCTCATGTGTTATCTCAGGGGGACTCTTGGAGAGACAGGAAGGCCGAGGAGGCGCGCCTGCTTCCCACCTGCGGCTCATTTCCCAGGTTCTGCTGTCTAACGCTGCCTGTGCGGAAGGTTTGAAGTCCTCTCAGAAAGAAATTTGGACAGTACTGGCTTTGCCATCTTTCATGATTTGTCCTCTGAGGCCTTCATCTGCAGAGGATGCCTTGCCGCTCTGGAGAAGCTTTTGTCCCCTGCGTCTGCCTGTCTTTCACGGGGCCGCAGTGCAGCCTGGACGCTTAGGACTTGACCTCCCCTCTGCCTTTCCCCCTCTCCTGAGTTTATTTTCTCTTCCAGATAGCTGCTGTCACCAAAGAGAGCAACTTCGCCCGAACATCCAGGGCCACCACACTGAACTGGAGAGAGAGTCCATCTTTCCCCAACATGGCAGGTGATGGCTTGTTCCGGGAGAGTTAGATGTCTAATAAGAAGTGGGATACATTCCTCGTTACAAAAGAAATCCAAACACAAAGCCATTTTGTGTATGCTGTTGAGCAGTATCTGGAATGACCGTTTTGTATGTGCTTATTTTATTGTCCATTTCTACTCACCCCAGAATACACATTTCTCAACATCGGGGGCCATGCCTACCGTGTCTTCACCCTGCCAGTCCCTGTAATCATCCCTGGGACAGAGTAGGTCCTCAAAACTTAGGTATTCACGTATGTCTTTATGTTCTTTTCCAGTGGTGAGGGTCAAACCCAGGGCTTCATGTGTGCTTAAGCATGTGCTCTACCACTGAGCTACATCCCACTGCCCATCTTTACCTTTGTATCTTGCGTGCCCACATCATAAACACACACACTCTCTCTCTCACACGTACACACACACTAATTTGTCACTTATTTTTTCAGTCAACAATATAACCTGGAGATCTTTTCACTTTAGAACATACAGATTCATCTTACATTGTAATTAGAGATTTGGGTGCTTCTACGTTGGCACTAACGAAGTTGGGAGCAGATAATCTTTGCAGGGGAGGACTGCCCTGTGTTTTGTAGGACATTTAGCAGAATACCTGGACTCGCCTCGCTAGATGCCAGTAGAACCACTCCTCCCACCGGCATTAACAACCAGAAATATATCCAGAATTAAGAGATGTCCCTGATTAGCAACCATGCCCCCAGTTGAGAAATGCTGGTGTAGATTTTTTTATTTGTACCCATTCTTTAGGTAAACGCCCAAGTAATTTCCTGGTAACACTGGAGTTTTAGTCAGTTAAACAACTAATAATTAGCTCACGGACTTCAACCATTATACTCAGTCACATGCTTCAAAGCTGTTTCCAGCCAATGTGTTTTTTCTCAAGTTCCTAGAGGAAAACATGTTCAGACATGTACCACGTTTTGGGCAGACCTGTCTCCCCTTTACCCTCCCTTGTATCTCTCCCGTACTCACTCCCTTATCCAATCATCGAATCCCTTCTATACTCGTGTCAGCTTTTGTTTATTTGTTTTAGGTTCCACATAGCCGGAAAAGAATGCTATGCTTGTTTTTCCAAGCCTGGCTTATTTCACTTACCGTGGTATCTCCACTTTCATCCACTGTGCTGTAAATGACATACCTTTGTTCTCTGTGACTGAGTAAAACTCCCTTGTGTGTCTGCACCACATTTTCTTTCTCCTTGCATTTGTTGACACATAGGCTAGTTCCACATCTTAACTATTGTGGATTTAGCTTGAAAATTTTCAATTAAGAATTTAACCTTTAAGTGTTAGATGATGTTCTAGGGGGCAAACCAGCAGGCTTCCCTCCAGAAGGGTTCAGTCTGCAATCGCACAGGCTGTTCTGAAGGAAGAGGCCGTGCATCGAAGGCTGCTGGAGTTTATGACGCAGCCAGTGCCTGTGAGACCTGCCCTTGGGATCCTCTTGGCCCAGCTTCTGCACCAGAAGATGTCCTCTCAGAGTCCACCTTCCTCAAGGGACCAGGGGTCAATGCCTCACCGCTCAGGTGCCAGGTTTTGATGGCCCCTGGGGAGATGGAAGCAGAATGTGCCCCATGAAAGGTGTCATGGCCGGCGCCTGCCCATGTGAGATCGGTACAAAAGCTTAATTCCAGTAGCTTTTAATTTTGATCTTATAGGGAGTGTCTGGGTCACTTTGTCATCACTGGGACAAAATATCCAACACCCACAACTTCAGGAGGAGAGGTTTGTTTTGGCCCAAGTATCAGTCCATAGTTGGCTGCTGCAAGGGGGAAGGTGGCGGCAGAGGGGCAGGCAGAAGAAAAGCTGCTCAACCCTGGCTGTCAGGAAGCAGAGAGAGAAGGGAGGAGCGTGGAGGGAGACAGACCCTTCCAGGCCACGCCGCCTGGGACCCGACTCTAACTGGGATGAGCAGCTCGGAACTCAAGTGAATGAATCCACAGCCGAGTGCAGTGTGCGCAAGATCCAGTCACCTCCCCCACACTTGAGAAACTGAGGGGCTGTTGGAGATCTAAACCACAACTCAGAGTAAGACTCAGACATCTCATAGAAGCTGCCCGAGTGAGATCAGGCTTGTGAAGGACTTAAGTGTATGTACTGGTGTTTCTAGGAAACGCGATTTGGCCCTGTGTGTATAGGTTGATCATTCAGAACCCGAAGATCCAAAACTTTTTGAGCACGTGGCTAAAATACTCCAGAATATAAAACTTTTAGCCCAAAATTTCAGATTTGAGAGCATTTCTCATTTCAGATTTTCAGAGTAGGGATTCTCTGCCTAGAAAGTCTATGCAAGTATTCCAGAATCAGAAAAAATCCCAAGGCTAATACACTCTGGCTCCAAGCACTGCAGATAGGGATACTAAGCATGCATTTGTAAATCCAAGTAATGATGAGCTATCAGCTAATGTAAATGATGAAGTGTTTTAAAAATGTTCATTAGTTTAAAATTGCCACACTTTTTAAAGTTTACGATTTCTAAGCTTGAACTGCAGTGATCCACATAAAGCTTTACTTCTCATCTGTGCCTGCGCTGGGTTTTGACCCCGGGCTTGACCCTTCCGCAGGAACCTTTTCTTTATTTTTTTTTTTTCTGTCGTGTGGGGGGAGTTTCCGGTACTGGGGATCGAACTCATGACCTTGTGCTTGCCAGGCCGGCACTGTGCCGATGGGCTAAATCCCCAGTCCTCGAAGGAACCTGTTCTCCTGCCGCAGGTAAGAAGGTGCTCATCGTCTATGCGCACCAGGAGCCCAGGTCCTTCAATGCGACCCTGAAGAACGTGGCGGTGGAGGAGCTGAGCCAGCAGGGCTGCACCGTCACCGTGTCTGACTTGTATGCCATGGGCTTTGAGCCCAGGGCCACCAAGGACGACATCACTGGTGAGTCATGGCCCGCGTGCTGAATTTCTAAACTTTTCCTCTCACTTTCTAATGTTAAAAATGTCTGGAAGAGCTCATGCAAGAGCACCTGATATGCTAGCCTCAGATCAGCAGTCCCCAGCATCAGTCTCTCGCCCTGCCCCTGCCCCCGGCCTCCTTTCCCTCCCTCGCCCCCTGCTAGTTCCCTCCCTCTGCTTCTGAGGGTCGGTGCCCAGTCAGCACTCACGAGGCTTTCTCCACTTGCTCTCCAGCTTTTACAAAAACAGTAGTGTCTCATAGTCATTGTTTTCCTCGTGCTACTCTCAAAAGTATTGCATTGAACGGCACCCTCACGTTTAGTTAGCCCCAGTAAAGGTCATCCTAAGTTGTTTCTGATTCTTGGCCACGAGGAACAATGCTGCCGTGAGTAATCACAGGCAGAGAGGTTTTTGCGTGTGTGCTGGTTTATCTACAAGTGAAACTGCCGGTCAGAGTCGATGTGCATCTTTAATTTTCGTAG
The DNA here is from genome assembly GCF_000276665.1 of Chinchilla lanigera. Classification (NCBI taxonomy): domain Eukaryota; kingdom Metazoa; phylum Chordata; class Mammalia; order Rodentia; family Chinchillidae; genus Chinchilla; species Chinchilla lanigera. The sequence goes on along the minus strand of NW_004955465.1, from coordinate 10,193,524 downwards.
ATGGTATCAAGTTGCTTTCCACAAATGCTGTCCGGTTCACACTCCTGCCAGCAAGGTTTGCAAGCTCTCACTCCTCCCAGGCACCAACAACGTTACAAGTTGTTTGAGAATTGCTGGTGTGATGGTTGGCAAAGTGGTCTGCTGGTATGGTTCTGATTTATCTCTGTCTGACTGTAGGTGAGGTTTAATATCTTAATATTTTATATTCTATTCCTTCATATTTATTTAGATTAATATTTTAATAAAATATTAACTCTGCTTAAATTATCTGTTGAATTTTTTATTAGGTATTGGTCTTTTTTTATTAAAATGTCTTCATATATTAAACAGATTAACCTATAGCATAGGGTAGGAGTTACAAATATGTATAACCTCTTTTGTTTTCATTTTGGTTTGACTTTGTTTATGGTAGCTTTGTGCACACAGGATTTTACTTACTTATTTTTTAATCAGTCCTTTTCTTCTAGGACTTCTGAATTTTATGTCATACTTACTTGCACCCTAAGATTATACGATGTTTTAATAGTTTCATCTAGTGTTTGACAGATTTATCTTTGTAGATTAAAATTCTTTGTCCCTTTGAAATTGATTTTTGTGTACAATGTGAGAGAAGCGTCCAGTTTTCTTCCGAAAGCCTTCTGAGACAGCTCATCACCACTTCCTGCAGGATCCGGGGTTTAAAATCGCACCTTCACTGTGCTGTAAATTCCCACTTGTTTGATTCTCTTTACTCCTTTCATCCTGTTTTTCCTTGATTCAGTCCCGCTGGATTTTACTTACGTTGGCAAAGAACATAATTCATCATCTCATAGCACTAGGTCACTCTTGTTTCCCGTTTTCTCCTAATTTTTCTAACACTTTGTGTTACTGTTCCATAAACTCTTTTGAATCCACTTTGCAGATTGGAAAAGAAACTTCATGGTATCTGCCTCGAGGTTCTGCTCAATTTAGAGATGAATGTATGGAGAACTGACCTTTGGTGCTTGCTGACCCCGGCTCTGAGAAGTCCGGCACCCCTAGTTCTGGTGGGTGGTGGGATGGCCTGATTTTCACTTGGAGTGAGAGCCGCTTCTCCCCCTGCTCCCCCAGGTCCCCTGTCTAATCCTGAGAACTTCAATTATGGGGTGGAGACCCATGTAGCCTTCAAGAAGAGGGCCCTGACCAGCGACATCGTTGCTGAACAGAAAAAGGTGCAGGAAGCTGACCTAGTGATATTTCAGGTTGGTTTTTCCTCCGGTGAATATATGGAATCAGGTGCATCCTATGTACAGACTCCTGCGAAATGTTGTGTTATGCACTCCTGGAAGTGGTATCAACTTTTTTAGCACGCTTGCACACTTAAACTAACTTGATTACCACGGGTAGTCACAACGCTTTAGCTAGCCAGTAAAGAGAGTCGCACAGCCCTGACTACTCGCGCACAACCCTGAGCTGCTATGCAGAAGAATGAAGGTTTCTCTGTTAGCCCAGTGATCCGAGAACGTCTGGATCATGTTAGCTTGCTGCTTGCGTTCTCTCTCCATCCCCATCCCCGTCCTCACATGCGCCAGGCCACTTGAGAGCCAGACTTCTGTAAGGGACGCCTAGCAAGGTCACTTGTGCCAAGGCACCTCCAGCCTTCAGTGCCCTGATCAGCAAAAGGAAAATCTTTTGTTTCCATCTTCTTGCCGGTTGCCTCACACACGCATGTGTGCACGCGCACACACGTGCCCAGCACCTTCCGAGTGTTTATCCCAAGCCCCAGGAGTGCTGACTCAGCCCCCTCCCCAGCAGCACTTGGCAGGTGTGCGGCCCTGAGCCCGGCAGTTGAGTTAACACCTGCTTTGGGGGGTCGCTGTTGAACAGAAATGCAAGACCAACCCGAAAGAAAGGGCATCTGTCACAGGCCCTGGTCACTTGTGTCTTCTGGGCTTCAGGGACACTTACCCATGTCTGGAGCTCCTTGGGCGCCTTGGCTCTCACCATACCCTGGGGACCAGATGCCCTAGATCCAGAATTTCCAAGCAAGGGATCTCATGGATCCCGATCAACTCCCAGATGCTAACAAGTCAACCCAGACACAAGGGCAGCCCCTTTCCGCCCACCCCTAGCTTGTCTCCCTCAATTGCTGGGGCCCCAAGGACCGCTGTCCCGGGCCAGGACCTGGTTTTCACTTTCCCTGACTGCCCGGGGTCAGCATCGGGGGCTGGGAGCGGGGGACACAGCACTAGTGTAGTACCATCTGGGCCCAGCGTCAGCTCGACCTCTCCCTGTCCACACGGAGCACCAGAGGGCTCACGCAGATGTTCGGCTCCCCGGCAGCTGGGACGGGGAGGACGGCGGGCCTGGGTGCAGTGGCCGGGTGGGTGAAGCAGCCTGGCGTGTGTTTCTCCCTGTGTGCTGCCCAGTTCCCGCTGTACTGGTTCAGTGTGCCGGCCATCATGAAGGGCTGGATGGACAGGGTGCTGTGCCAAGGCTTCGCCTTCGACATCCCGGGATTCTATGACTCTGGTTTCCTGAAGGTGGGTGCAGGGCGCTGTGGACGGCTGTAGTGGGAGGCAGGAGGAGGGGGACCTGCCAACTTCCTGTTCTACTTTGCTTCCTCTTCTGAAGCAGCTACTGACTGAGCACCTGCCGTGCGGGGTCCAGGGGTGAGCATCGTTTCCAAGCTCAGGCGCATTCTGTCTAGCAGGGGACGTGAGCACACTCCCAGCAGAGGAGGGCCGGGGCTGGGGTCAGACGGGGGCTGATTCGGAGGTCAGCCTGGCGCCAGTGGGCAGGACATCTGCCCCGTGATGCAGCATCCGTCCCTGGCCTTGCCTGGGTCCACCCCTGAGCTTCCCGTGCCTTTGAGGTGGAACGAGACAAGGGGCCCCTGCCAGCCTGCACGGGAGCTGGTGGAGGCGCAGTGCGGCGCAGCTGTGAACCTCTTACTGAAGTCATTTCCCACTGAAATTCATGATTTTTGGAGTTCTAAAGCCTCAGAAAAAGAACTGCAGATGGGGAAAACAGCCAGAATAACCAACAGAAACAGCCAGGGCAGCTTGTCCTGGATGGTGAGTGACGCTGCAGTTTATTAGTGGCTGCCGTCACCTCTTCCACCCCAAGGTCAGCGGAGGACGCCCCACCCGACACCCAGCCCGCTAGAGTCTGGGCTGGTCGTAGTTTTAGGTTCGCTCATCCGTCGCTGTGTGTTTTGCCACGTTTCTTGTTGGCATGTGGCGCTCACCAGTGGAAGACGGGGATGTTAACGTTTGTCCGCCCCCAGGGCCCTCGCTCAGGTTTTCCTTGTCTGGCTACTGCACTGACGCGTTTGCTTTCTCCTGCACAGACGAAATTAGCCCTCCTTTCCTTAACCACGGGAGGCATAGCCAGCATGTACACGAAAGCCAGCGACCACGGAGACTTCCGCTACTTGCTGTGGCCCCTGCAGGTGAGCAGGCCGAGAGGCGTGGCCCCCACCCCCGTGCACCGGCTGGAAGAGCCGCCAGCACGCCACATCCTTTCCGTCTCGTTACGGAATCCGGTAGCTCTCTCCCCCTTTTAACTTTTCCCGTGGCGGCGCAGTACAGGTTGGCGAACACACGCATTAGAATTGCAGGCTTTGCTGTCGTTTGACCTGAAGCCAGGCGGGACCTGGGCAGGGCCTGGCTGCTTTGAGGGGACTGACTGGCCGCTAAGGTGGTGCTAGGTGTATGTGTGCATTTGTGCATGCATGTGTGCGTGTGTGATGACCCCGGTGTAGGTGTAGAGCCATCCACACAGGCTCGTGGCGCTCAGAAAGCCAGCAGCACCCTGGGCCCTGGTGAGAGGCGGGTGCCCTGGGCCCCACACCCTGGCCAGGCTTGTGCAGGCCCCAGCCCACCCCGTGGAGAGAGCACACAGCCCCTGTCAGGACTCCAGACTCTGTCCTTCCTGCCCTGCCAGCCCCACCCTCCCATGCTGCACCCCCTGGAGGACCTCTGCTGCCAGGTGCACCCTGGGCCTAGCGCTGGCAACCTGCCACAGAGCGGGTCACGGCAGGCTGGGTGTCCACGTGCAAAGCTGTGGTGGAGATGAGGGGCAGGCTCCAGGGCAGGGACCCTGAGAAGACCCGCAACCTGAGGCCAGGTTTGATAGCCAGGATGCCTGTGGAGGTCAGAGGAGAGCACGCATACGCCCACTTGTGAGCTGGCTTTCAAACTGTAGCTACCGGGCATCTGTGGGGTATCGCTACTGGACCACATCATGCTTCGCATGTGGAGAGCCGTGCGTCTCAGCCCCAACACTGCAAAAAAGAAGGCACTGTGCCTTTTCTGTGAGCTCTGTAGGTTGCCTTGCCCACCCACCTGTTGAGATGTTGAGCTTTTTCTTCATTGATTTTCAGCACTGTGTATGCTAGTGAAATTAATCCCACTGTACTTTTCAGAACCTGAAGGTTTTTCTCCACCTACATAGTATACGTTTATTTTCAAGGTCATTCCTTGCCTTTGTTACTGTTTTCTTTTTGGATTTATGAAGACTGTTGATTTTCAAAGATTATTTTTTAACCCAAAGTATTTTCTGATTGCCAGTAATAAAGTCACATTGTTTGAGGAGAAACCACGCAGAAGGTGGCGTGCAGGTTTCTTCTGCTCCACCTGCCCGGAATGGGGCAGGCCCAGCAAGTGTGGGTTTTCACAGAAGCACAGGAAAGGATGCCATAACTGGTCAGCTTCATTCTGCACAGGCTTTGGTCTGTGGTATTCGCTTCCTTTCTTGACAATAAAGATCTTTCCTGTTTCTTTAGTTTGCAGAAATATGTACAGTGGTGCCTTGATTCGCTGTGTGAGTTTGGAAAAGATGGCCGTGTCCGTGTTCATGAAGGATAGACGGCCGGGGCTGTGTTCGTTACCTGATGGACTTTGCAAAGGAAAACAAATTTTGCCAGATGCTTCTGTTTGTTCACGAACAAAAGCATTCATGAACCAAAGTACCACTGTATTAGGGAAAAGAGAGACAACATGAAAAATAGGAATAACAAGTCAGCCCTCTTAACCCACCCCCTAGCAATTGAATAATTTGATTTATTTTTTTAAAATGGTTTATTTTCTCATATCCTGTCTTAGTTACTTTCTTCTCCCTGGGACACAATAACCAAAGTCTAAAACTTAAAGTAGAGGTTTATTTTGTCTCACTGTTTGTAGAGGTTCCAGTTCGTAGTCAGCTGGCTCCCGGGCAGGGTGGCATGGGAGTCGGTCGGGGCAGGGGAGAGACAGCTCCTGGCAGGGCAACAGGAATGGGAGAGAGATTAACAGAGGAGACACACCTTTCCGGGCCACGCCCCCAGCGACCCACCTCCTCCCACCAGGCTTCCTCTCCCAACATCACAGTCAGCTGTACACACACCAGTGTCACAGCCCTGTCTGGTCATCTCCCGAAAGCCCGCCTATGCGCTTTGGGGGACATCCAGGTATAAACCCTAACCTAGCCCATATATGTTCCTAGATACATACTTTTCTGTGAGGTTTGTAGTTGTGTTGTAAAAGTGGCGTACCACAAACACTGCTCCAAATTCGTTGTTGTTTTCGTTTGCTAAATACTTTGACCAGACTCCCCTAGTGGCACACTATGGCTGGAGTAACCTTCCCCGGGGATGAGTTCAGAGTGTGGATGAGCCATAATTTGCCTCGTCAGTCAAAACTGTAATGTCCAGTGGTAGAACCAGGGGTAACCTCCGATTGTACATTGCAGCTACCTGAGTCCTTCCCCTCATTAATGAAACCCCACAGCCCCAGTTCCGGGGAAGCCCTCTGTTTTCTGTTACATTGTAGCATTGAAGTTGTTTTAGGATTTCCTGAAAATGTGCTTCCCTCACGCCCCCCTTGAGTCACTTAATCTACCAGTGCCTACCGGGCGTGGCCTCTGACCGGTGCTGTCTCTTCTTTGTGGCTTTAGCACGGCACGCTGCACTTCTGTGGATTTAAAGTCCTCGCCCCCCAGATCAGTTTTGCTCCTGAGTACTCATCCGAGGAGGACAGGAAAGCAATGGTGGCCTCGTGGGCGCAGCGGCTGAAGAGCCTGTGGCAGGAAGAGCCCATCCAGTGCTCGCCCCCGTGGTACTTCGGGCAGTGACCCCGGTGCCTGAGCGCGGCACTGAGACCCACGCATGCGCCGCAGAAGACGCTGTCGCAAAATAAGTTCCCGCAGAGAAAAGCAGAACCAGCTTGTGCTGTGCACAATGAGTCTCGCCGGGTCACTTAATCATCCAATACACTAGCTTGTTTTGTGGAATTCTGTTGGCCAATCAGTGTTCAGCCAAGTTTTCATTTCTTTAGCATTTGTCTAATATCCGTCTCACAATGCTCAGTCTTCGTGGTGGTTTTGATTTCTAGAGAGTTCTCTGGACATGGAGCTGGATTTGTTCTTTTTTGTTTCGCTGGTTTTATTTCACCGCTCATCTTGAGAGTTTCTGTTCTTTTGTAGTACAGTTTAATCCATTCACAGCTAATGTTTTAGTGCTGTTTGTACTTATTTCTTCTGTCTTGTTTTTTTCTTTATACTTGCATTATGATTGTGAAGCTTTGATTGAACAGCTACTTATCATGTGTTTAGCTGGTACCATTTGGTACCAGTTACAATTAAAATTTTAATGCCTTAGCCTGGTGGCCTCCTGTGACTGTGCGCATGGTCCTGGAACGGGACAGTCAGTTCCCTGAAGCACAGGTGTGTGTCCGTGGAGGCTCCTCCCTGAGTGGGAGTTTAGGGATCAGACGTCACCACCACCATCATCGTGACCCGCCATCGTTGTCCTCCCCCTCCTTGTCACCGCACTGAGGACACAGCTGCCAGCTGCGCCCAGGGGACCTTGTCCCTTAACATCCCAGCACCACCACAGAGCCCAGCCTCTCACACGGCTTCCTGTTGGAATCGTCATCGTCACACCACTTTGCGCCATGTCTTCTGCATCTTTTCCCTGCTCCTCCTCAGCCTGTCTTCACCTGCGTTTCCTTCCTACGCTTTTCCATGTGACGGCCATCGAATACGTGTCCAAACACATCTTTTCTTTCTTCCGAGTCTTCAGAACTCGCTTCCAAGTCTTCCCGAGCACAGTCTCAGAGATGTTCTCTTCCCACTCTTGCTCGGGACCGTTTTTCTCTAATTTTGGTGTCATCTTCAGGCTGTTTGCCTGAATATTCTCAGTAATGTCTCCACAACATCTCTTTGTTTTAAGGCCCTACTATGGAACTGTCTTCTGGGGGCCTCTTTTTTGGGATCCCCTTCTTGAGTTTATTTCAGAAATATTTGCTTCAAAATTTACCCCCTTTTCGGTTTTTCTTTTTTTTTGGTACCAGGAGTCGAACTCAGGACCTTGTGCCTGCCAGGCAGGTGCTTATGCAACTGAGCTATATCCCCAGCCCATCCTTCTGGTTTTTCAAGCATCTTTTCTCCATATAAGTTCTTTAAGTGCTTGGACATTCATCCTGGATGTGCTGAGGCACTGCAGAAATGCCATACTTTAGAAAGCCCTGCCCTTCACAAGGCAGAAGTGAGGTTGGAACACTGCTGGTATCTCTTGGCTCTGGGATTAGGGCAGTGCCACTTGATCAGTGGACTGATCTAGCATTCACCCATCCTTAATCCCAGCACTGAACCATAAATCAATCACAAACTCTAGATATGGCTACCTCCAAAGAAGCCCCATCTAAAAGTACATGAAGCTTTGAGGGGACAGCTAGACTTGAACCATAACAATGTGCTACGTGCAGTGCTTCCAGCTGCTTGTTTTTTGAAAAATGAGCTGAAAATAAAATTTACCAGGATCAGGTCCTTTATCATTTGAGGTCTTGAATCAGTGATGGGAATTTTTTTTTTTTATTAGCACAGGCAGCACACAATGATTACATGCCTCATAAGGACTCGGTTTATGTGCATAACACATCTTAATTCCTTTTCCATCTCCTCCCTGGCCCTGCTCTCAGTCCTCTTCCATGCAAAAGATCTATTTTCCTATTTCCTATTACCTTCAAAGATGGAAGTTTGGTAGTGATTTCTCCCAGCATAAACTGGCAGTGTGTAAGAAGATTTTTACTATCCCCATTTTACAGATGGGGAAACAGAATCACTGAATTGCAGTAGCTTGTCCAGTGTCCCACCACTACAGATGGGAGAGCTGAGGGCAACCAGGGTGACCTTTTCCAGAGCTTGTGCTGTGGACCACTGGGGCTGAGGTGCACAGTATGGGCAACTGGAGCAGCAGTGAACACGGCCATTTTTAGGAAGTAACCCTCAGGGACTCTGGTGAATTCATAGTAAGAGCTGTAAAATCTGAGCTGTCCTGTCCCAACAAGGACTGCGTGTTTTACGGGTCAGAGATTCCTTTGCCAGTAGGTTAAAGTGCTACTGACACGTTCATTTCTTGCTCTGTGGCAAACAAGGTATTTCGAAAAGCTTTGCAGCAGCAAAACTTCTAAATGCCAGATGAATCACCAACAAACATACCTTTAAATGCATCACTGAGATTAGAAGAAACGAAGGGAAACCTCTAAGCCGCTCCCAAACTTTCCACCCAACAACAACAAAAATAGGTGCTGATAGTAGAATAATAACAGGTGTGAAATCACAGGCTGCCTCCAGAACTTAGTTACTTTTTTTGTTGCTGGGACAGAATACTGACACCCACAAGTTAAAGGACAAATGGTTTATTTTGGCTGAGGGTTTGTAGGGATTTCAGGCCTTAGTTGCTGGCTCCAAGGCAGGGTGGCATGGCAGAGGGGAATCTCAGAAGAGAAACAGTCCCTAGCATGGCAGAGCAGAAGTAGCAAGCCTTCCTTTCCCCTTTTTCTCATCTTTGTTGGGATAGTGCCACCCACCTATTGGTTAGTGCCACCCACACCCAGGGTGGGCCTTCCCATTACCCACACCCAGAAATACGCTAAGCCAATCCGTGGACTAATTTAGTTACCACACCCCTAACCCATATTCACATACCCTAGATCCAACTACCTATGAGGCCTATGAGGCCCAGCCAGCGGGGAGCAGAACAGCTAGATTCAAGCCATAGCAGGATCTAATGCTGATAACTAACCTGAAAAAATGGAGTGAGACCAGACTCTGGGTGTGTGTGACATGGGTAATTGAACTGGGCTGCTGTGTAGAGAGGCTCTGCCTTTATGAAAAAGTAGGTGGAAAAAGACACCAGCTCTTCAAAGGAGACAGACAGGTAAACTATTTCCTTCTCAGCTCTGGATGAAAAAAAATAACTCCTGTACCATGGAATCTTTGATTGGGCTTTATTTCACCCACACTTAAAATCTATAGAAATGAAGTGACTCCAAGTGATAGCAACCTGTGGTATAGGAAAAAATAAACACAAAGTCTTTGTGGAGGGAAACATTCCATGGCTGTGAGGATTCCATCTGCTTAAGATCAACTTAATATAAGCCCTCCAGTGTTACCAAATAAGACAGCATGACTGAATAAATAAAGCTACCGAACATTAGATTTAATCACCCATGGGCTTCAAATATTGGCATTAGAAGCAGTATAACAAAATAGCTGTGTATGAACTGAATATACCCATGTTTAAAATGTTCAAAGACTTCAAAAATGGCAGGACAAATTTGCAAACTAAACAGAACTTCCAGAATGGAAATACATACAAATTGGAACTAAAAACTGTGACTAGGTTAAATATTAGACACAGATGAGAGAGAATTAGTGAACTGAAAAAGATTTGAACAAATAAACAAATAAAGGGGAAAGCCATGTTAAGAGGCATAGAGAATGGATAAAATGATGTAATCTGGTTTTAACTGCATTTCTAGACTGAGAAAATTGGTGGGTGCTGTATTTCAAAGAGAAGAGCTGACAATTTCTCAGAATTCATAGTAGGCACTAGTTCTCAGATACTTGCTCCATCAGTAGTCTCAACCAGGGCAGATAAATCCAATATCCAGACAGAGCATGGTGAAACTGTGGGAAAAAAAAATCAGGAACAAGACAAGGATGTCCACTGTCACCACTCCTATTCAATATAGTTTTGGAAACATTAGCCAGAGCAATTAGACAAGAGAGAAGTAAAGGGCATAAGGACAGGAAAGGAAGAAGTGAAATTATTATTATTTGCAAATGACATGATACTCTACATATAAAAGGCCGAAAATTCCACCAAAAGACCGCTAGATTTAATAACCAAATTCAGTAGCATAGCAGGATATGAAGTCAGCACTCAGAAATCCATAGCATTCCTGTACACAAACAACAAACACACAAAAATTAGGGAAACCACACCTTTCACAATAGCATCCAAAAAAATGAAATACTTAGGAATCAATCTAACAAAGGAAATAAAAGATCTATTTAGTGAAAATTACATTATTCCAAAAAAAGAGATCAAAGAGAATTTCAGAAAATGGAAAGATGTTTCTTGCTTGTGGATAGGAAGAAACAACATTGTGAAAATGGCCATACTCCCAGAACTGTTAATACAGATTCAATGCAGTCCCAATCAAAATACCATTAGTATACCTCACAGATCTGGAGAAAACATTCCTAAAATTCATCTGGAACCAGAAGAGACCTAGAATAGCAAAAGCACTTCTGAGCAACAAAGTCAAAGCAGGAGGCATCACAATCCCTGACTTGAAATTATACTACAAAGCTACTGTGATAAAATCAGGATGGTAGTGGCAAAAAGACCTGAGGATCAATGGAACAGATTAGAAGATGCAGACACAACTACAAACATCCAGCCCCCTTATCTTTCACAAAGGGGCTGACCATGTTCATTGGAAGAAAGATAGCCTCTTCAATAAATGATGCTGGAAAAACTGGCTCTCCACATGCCAAAGACTAAAACTAGACCAAAGTCTATCACCATGCACTAAACTAAAGTCAAAATGGATCAACGATCTAAATATTAAAACAGAAACACTAAATCTACTGGAGGAGAAAGTAGGTAGAAATCTTGAAGACAGGGTTAGGCTGAGAGTTCATGAACAAAAATTAAACTGCGTGGGAAATACTCCAAAGAGTCAACACTGGGATCTCATCTTATTGAAAAGCTTGCACCTCAAAAGCAATCACCAACAGAGTAAAAAGAAAACCCACAAATTGGGAAAAAATTTTAGCCAACTGTCCCTCGGACAAAGGACTTCTATCTAGAATATATAAAGAATTAAAAAGATCAGGCCCCCAAAACTCAAAGACCCAATCAAAACACTGGCATCTGAGATGAATACACACCTCTCAGATGAATAAATACAAATGGCAAATAAATATATGAAAAAATGTTCAACATCATTGGTCATTTAAGAAATGCATATTAAAACAACACTGAGATTCCATCTCAACCCAGAAAGAATGGCTATCATCTAGAAATCAACCAATAACAAATGGTTGGCGAGGCTGTGGATAAACAGGGACCCTTCTCCACTGTTGGTGGGAGTGTAGACTGGTGAAACCACTGTGGAAATCAGAGTGGAGATTCCTCAAAAAACTAAGATTAGAGGTCCCATTCAACCCAGCTATTCCGCTTCTGGGTATTTTCCCAGAAGTATTGAAAACATCATACCACAGTGATATATGTTCACCCATGTTTGTAGCAGCACAATTTGTCATAGCTAAATCTTGGGAACAACCCAAATGCCCATCAACTGAGAAATGGGTAAAAAAGATGTGGTATTTTTATACACTGGAGTATTACTCAGCTATAAAGAAAGATAAACTTGAGGGTTTATATGTAAATGGAAGCAACTGGAGATAGAAGTTAAATAAATCAGGTTCACATGTGTAAACATCATATTGTCTCACTTGTGTAAGAAACTGAAAGAATACATAAAACCTGAAAGATACAATAGGTATTGTGAAAGGGAAACAAACTGTTAGGGAAAAGAGAAAAGAAAGAAGGGAGGAAAAGTTATATATATATATATATATATATATATATATATATATATATATATATTAGCTAAGATAATGGTACTACTAATTTCTATTGGTTTATTGAAAGGAACAGTTAATGCTTAATTTTTTTGACCAATTTTATGTGCTTGTATCTGGTAATCTGAACAACTACCTTGAAGATAACAATATGCAATATAACAACCATTGTTGATTTCCTATCATCTTGTTTTGAAATTCTGTATTGTTTTAAATTTTTTTCTCATTTTTTATTCTCTTTAAAAATAAAACACAAAGTCTCACCAATACACGAATCCCAGGTCCTTCTCCCCTCAAAGAATGGACCAAGATAAGCCACAAGCAGTACCAAAAGTTTACTTGAAAAGTGAGGGGTGAAGGGGTGAGGGAGAAACTGGCTCTGCAGGGCAAACTTGGGCCAAACAAAAGAGGAAAGGCAAAAAAGAGCAAAACTAAAAGTACACCCTGGTCTAGAAGATACAGAGTGGTCTACCATGGGGTCATGACAGCGGGCTTCTCATGTCCTTAATATGTCAGCCACGTCTTGTGGCAGCCCACGAGAAGTCCTATATATGGTCCTGGGAATTACTTGGTGCTGCCCTGGGATCTTATAATTAATAGGTTCCACTTACTTCCCCAGCCAACTTGGCCATGCCCTACTCCCTATCATTTCCCCTAAGAGCCAGAAATCTCATAATTTTTATGGGGTGCTGAAGGAGTGGTGCTCCGTCTTCTGTAGCTTGTTTAAGCTGGAAGGGGCTGAGGACCCTACTTACAGAACACTACAGACTGGGTAATTTCTAATGAGCAGAAGCGTGTTCGGCTCTTGGCTGTGGAGGCTGAGAAGTTCAAGGCTGAGGGGCTGGTGTCGAGAGAGGTCCTTCTTGGTGTTATCCCATGATGAGACAGAAGGGAGTGCTGGACTTGCCTTATATCCAACCCTGCCCTGTGGAAACAGCGTTAATCTATTAATGCATAAATCCATGAGAGCGGTGCCCCTGTGACCCAGACATTTCCCATTCGGCCTCATCTCCCTGTTTGGGATCAAGTTTCCAACACATGCATCTTGGAAGACTCGTTCAAACCACAGCAGCCAAGGGCACATGGTGTCTTGAAATTTATTATGTGGTCATCTCTTATCTGGTTGCCTAACCTCCAACCTTTTACTTTTCTACTCTGGGTCACCAAAGGGTCTCTGTGACACAAGTCCACAAAGTCTGCAAGCTCACTTTCCAGGATAAATGCTTTCCATTTTTGCTTACGCCTTCCAGTAAAGTCCAAATTTCTTAGGGTGGAAAGCAAGACCTTTCATGATACGGCCCCACTTACCCTCCAATCCGCTTTCTTGTCACGGCTCCCACAAACTCCAGCATCCACCCTGGCACACACAGCCCTCATAGTTGAGCAGAGAACCATCACATCAGTGGAAGGCTTTGTCTGCAATGACCTTACTCTTCCTGCCCTCCAGACTCATCTTGCTGGAAAATCTTAGGAATCCTACAAAATTCAGTTCAAGAATATCCTGTCTGGGGTCATCCCAACCCCACGCCTTCCAACCAAGCTAGTGTGCCCACCCTTATTAGTGCCACTTGCTATATACATTAAATACCTGGATCACTGCATTTTACTTTGATGGTGGATTGTGAAAGATACTGGCGGACATCTCTGTTTTCCAAGGGTAACTGGATGAGATTGTTGGCTGAGTCGGCAGCCCCTCTTTCCACATTGCTCCACCTATTTTGTTTCCTTTTTACCCACCTGTTCCCTCTAATAAACTGTGCACATCATATAAATGGGAAAGGGCTGGAAACCACGTGTCCCCAGCACACACAGGAGATCAGTGAACGTGTGCAGAATAGAAGGAGCAAGATTATTCCACCCCGGCTGTCGGGCATGGTCTCTGACTGGCTCAAGCTGTCCCTGGCTTTGGAGATGAGGCCATCTGGAGGTGGTATATTCATCCCCAGGGATTGTAGTACCTCCATAGGAAGTAAGCAAGCATTTACAGCTCGCAAGTCTTGCAACAACCTCCATTTGCCAGATTTCTTTGGGCTAACAAAGACAGGAGTATTCCAAGGGCTGAGTTTTCTAAATGTCCTAGCTGGGATTGTTCCTCAACTAATTTGTGTAATTGGATTAGACTCTCCTTATTAAGGGACCACTGATCTACCCAAACAGGCTCTTCAGTTTTCCATTGTAAAGGCAGAGCTGTTTTGCAGTGGTGGGGGGAGAAGTATCAATGGCCCTTGTCAAAAAACCTGTTGATATCCAATACCATGTCATTTCTAGGTGTAGTCCTCACAGGCTCTTTGATTCCCTGTGGCCTTACCTTGTCCTTTGAGGTGTCAGGCCATCATAAGCCACTACAGGCCTCAGCTGGGACCACTGGCTCATGAAGGTTCACTTACTACGAATCCCAGACAAGGGACCTAGGTCTGGGACAGACTCACAAGTAAACACAGAAAGCCAATAGATTAATTTTAAATCCTGCTCAGAGCTGCTGCACAGTGGTCTCCATCGCCTAGGTACTCTCTGCAACCCCAGAGTCTTCAGCTGAATTGTAAACACATGAAGGACTCTATGAGGAGGTCTCTGACCAGAGAGGGTTGAGAAGAATAAGGCTGAAGAAGCTAAGCCAATGATGTTTCAGGTTTAGCTTCTCACCTAGCAAATATGTTTACTGTATCTAAATGTAATATAAGCCAGCTATCTTCCAACTACAGAGTAATATAAGTACCACTCATATAGCTAGTAAAGTACGTCGAGGAATGGTGAGCCTATTTCTGTTCAAAACATGAGATTGCTGTGGTCAGGACCACAAGGACCACATGCTTTAAGTTCCCAGTCTCAGCTGGGCACGATGATGCATACTGGTAATCCCAGCATTCTGGGAGGCAGAGGCAGGAGAATTGCAAGTTTGAGCCAAACCTGAGACACTTGGTCAGACTCTTTCAAAATAAAAAATAAATAAAAAGCGCTGGAGAGTAGCTCAGTGTGAAGGCCCAGTGTTTAACTGCCAGTCCTAGGGGAGAAAAATCAGTCTTTGAGCTAAATACAGTGGGAGGACTCTTTGTCCAGTGTGGTGGCTCAAGGATGCCTTCTTTTTCTTTCTTTCTTTTTTTTTTTTTTGGTACTGGGGATCGGATTCAGGACCTGGCACTTGTCAGGCAGGTGCTTGTGCTGCTGAGCTATACCCCTGGCCCAAGGATGCTTTCTGTGTCAATCCTGCTCCTTTGAGAGCCCTGGCTTCAGACTTACTTGGGCCTGGCATTACCATACCAGGACTGTCAAAGCCATTCAGGCAGAACAGGCCACAGACCCTGTAAGTCTAGATAACTCAGTGAAAATCCTCCTAATCTTCATTTATCATGAGCATATTCACATCCTCCTTTAAATAAAACAAAAACAGAAACAGAGTTTGCAAATTTATAATTGGCCCGAAGGAGCCAGCACCTTCCCAGGGTGTTGGTTCCATAAGTGACTTGGTGCATCTGAGTGAGGCCACTTGCTCCAGGCTGAGATCTGGGTGGGCTCCAGGGGTGCTCTGGAACCTACACTCATCCAGAGAAGCTGGGAAGGAGGCTTGTGGGTAGAGCGCTTGCCTGGCATCCACAGGTCTTGAGTACAATTCCCAGTGCAGCAAACTAACGCAGAACAGGCAATAGGCCTACTAACTTGCGGCAATACCTGGCATCTTAGAAGCCCCGCTGTGTATTTGCTGCCGCCTGCTGGCAGATTCTAGAGGGAGCCTTCGGTTCAGGATGAGATTCAGCCCTCTTCTTCAGGAGCTCAATGTCTGCCTCTGGGGTGAAAGGGTAAATGCTTTTATATGTCTCTGGCCCCTCCCAGGCTGTTCCTAGACACCTGGGCTGGAAGGTTGGCTCGGTTTTTCACGGAACACCAATAATCACAGTGGCTAACTTTGACGTAATGCTCACTCCGTTCTGTGCTGTGCTGCCTACTTTATACGAAGTGTGTCATTCAGTCCTCGCTGGGTTTTGAATAGCCATCAGTAGCAGTTTGAGTACCTCTGATCTAAAAATCTGAAACCCAAAATCTGAAATTCTTTCAACACCGACATGCACGAGTGGAAAATTCCATACCTGACCGTATTTGACAGATCACACTCAAAACACAGGCACCCCCAAAATATTATATGCAATTACCTTGAGGTTACGTGTATGAGTGTACAGGAATTTGATGGCTAACTGACCGTGGCTTCAAGAAAGCCTTGCAAGAGTTAGCTAATTGGATCCTTTTGGATGGAACCAAGGGCAAATCTCTTCCACTGTGTTTTATGCTGTTTGGCACATCATCACCTAAAGATAGGCGATAAGCACCAAGGTGAGTCCATTGCCTAGGATATGGAACGAATTGCTTCATGAAGGATGGACTTAGAGGAATACGAGGTGGAAGAAAGGCATTAATGGGCTGGGGATTTAGCTCAGCGGCAAAGCGCCTGCCTAGCAAGCGCAAGGTCGTGAGTTTGGTTCCCGGTACCAGAGAAAAAAACAAAAAAAGACAAAAAAAAAAAAAAAAGAAGAAGAAGAAGAAAGGCATTAATACCAGGAGGGGCAGGTGTCTACTTAAAAAAGGAGATTACCTTAGAAAAGTAGATTGGCTTCCAATTTTCTGGAAAAAAGAGCTTCCGGTTTCCTTATCACAGGAAACTCTCTCCTCTCTTGACTAATATTTCCCATAATGTGAACCTGACACAATCAGAAACCAGAAAAGTTGGGTATCTTCATTCATGTCTATTAATTTTCTCCTACTCAACCTTCTCTTTGGTTTCTACATCCTGAACCTTTTAATGACTTATATAAAAGCTGATAACTGGAATGGTGAATGACTTTCATAAGCTGGTTTGTTTAATATTTTATTTAGCAAAATCTTTTCTGAGTCTTCAGATGCTACACTGAAGACACCTGCATTCATAGCCACATGATACAATCTGGGCCTTCATAAAGCATATCCTTTGCTTTAATTATTTTTAATCATTGGTATGCTCAGAGGGCTATCTTTTCTTCTATTACTATTTTTCTTTGTTTTGGGAAGTAATGAGACCATTTACAAAGAAAATGTTCATTACATACATTTAAAACTTGAACCTCATTCTTAAGAATTTTTGCTAAAGAAATTATTAAAAATCACAAAGTGATAGACTTTTAAAAAGAAGTCTAAATATGGTTTTGGTTAAGCAAATTATATCACCTTCATGTAACAGGAAAAATTTAATTGTATGTTATGCATAAGCTACTCTCACAGAAAGTGTTGCATATGAGAAATAGCTAATCTGAGATTACACAAGAACTACACAGGCTCTAGGACTGTATGCTATTTACAAGCGGGCCCATTACATCTTACTCATGCACAATGCCAGAAGACACAGATTTCTGGTCAGAGATATTACTCACAGGAAAACTGTCATATTACTTAATGTATCCTCTTCTATCGATTCACCACGCCTCCTGATCCCCAGGAAAACAAGGGAAAAGGTTCAGCATGGATATTGCACATGAGGATGATCGTATTAGACAAACAGACCACTGAGGCTGTCGGTTTACTAGTTTTGTAGGAAGCAGAAGCAAGCTGGTCTTTGCTGCAGAGAGGTGATCTATCCCTTGAGTTTGCCACTTGCAGTCATAGCCAGAGAAAGGGCCTAGCTAAAGGGCAGTCAGATAGTCTTGGCATGGCCAGCGAGAACTTGCAGGGAGCCAGCGCCATGGATTGCCTTTCCCAATGACATTTGTTACATTTTTAGCCTTTGTGTTTCTTGCCTGGATTTTTTGTTGTTCGGAAAAGCAGTGCACAGCACTGGTTCCCTATCCTTGCCAAGTTTTAATAATGTGAAGCTTTCTCTCAAAAAATAAGCTGGGGAGTGTGGCCGCTTTCTGTGTACTCTGTATTAACTTCATTAAGCATTAATTTATTTGTTCCTTGAATATTTGATAGTGCTTGCCCGTGAAAATATCTGGATATAAAGTTTGGTTTTATATAAATAAAAATAAAGTCCTAATTCTAGTTCTGGATTAGGTGGGATAAGCGTGATTCATCTTAGCACTCCTACTGAATGCAGCTATAAAATCCAGACAGAATTCATACAGCAGGTATATCAGGAGTCCAGAAAATGAATAGTACCAGTAGACTGGGCTAGAAGAACAGATCCAAGGTGTAAATTGGCAATGAGTTTAACATTTTTCCCTACAGTATCCTCAGCATAACCCAACATAACTCCAAATCAAGTAGGCCTGGATAAAGAGCAGAATCAACTCCAGAGCAGCCTTCTACTTCTGGCTGCAATGGCAGGAATGGAATTCCTAACATTCAGGGAGAGTGTGAAATCTCCCAATTCCTCTTTACTCTTTTCTTTCAGTCTACAAGAAATTTTAGTCTACAAGAAATCCTGCAGTGACAAAAATGGAGCCTGCAGAGCCAAAACCCTGCAGTCAACACTTCCTATCCAATCAGCGACACTGAGACTGGGGCCAAATCTTCCTCCTTTATTTTCTCTGCCCTCCCATATCGTAGCTCCAGGTAGAGGTGCGCTTGTGAAAGCACGTGGCAGAGTGGGCGAGGAAAGCCCCAGCTTTCTGTCTGCAGAGAAGTCCCATAGAAGCAGAACATACCTACCAGGGAGACCATGGAGAGGAAGAAAGAGGAGCACAGGAAAACAACACTGTAAAGTTGTGCTTAAACACAAGGATCTTTTTAGAGCCTCTCCAGTGCTGAGAGCCAAAGACATCGAGAACTGAACCAAAGCCAGATGACTGCTCCAGCCACTGGACACACACCTGGCACAGATCTGAGCTGCATGGCAAAGGCTTTGAGAACCATGGCCTGTTGAATGGATATTGGCGTTTGTTGCTTGATGTACCAAGCTGACATCTTGTTAAGACAAGAACAAAAACACTCTTCATAGAATCAAGTAAAACCCAACATTTTGTACCATAGCATCCAAAATATAATCCCAAATTATGTGGCACTCGCAGTGATGAAAAAAATCTCATCTTAAAATCTCAACTTGTGTGAGAAAAGAGTATCAAGGACATTCACACAGATATTTTACATATTATTCATCACTGAACAGTGGTAGCTTTGTTTCTGATATTCTAACTGTTAGCCGTTTTTTTATTGCCACGATAATATACCTGACATCCACAACTTAAAGGAGAGATTTATTTGGATTAATTTCCAGTGGGTTAAGCCCATGGTTGGGACACTATATGGCAGAAACAGCAGAGTGGAAGAGCTTGGTGGAGGAAAGAAGCTCAACTCGTGTGAGGCAGTAAGCAAAGAGAAAAGGGAGGAGCCAGGACAAGAACACACTCTTTCAGGTTGTACCCTAAAGGACCCACCTTCAACCAGGTCCCCCCTCCTAACAGCACATGTAGCCATGAACTCATCAATGGATTGATCCACTGATGAGCAGAGTGCCCACATGAGCCAATCATCTGCTAAAAGCCCATCTCTGAATACATGAGTCTTTAGTTGTGCATTTGAGATCTAAACTATTACAAATTCTTATATTCAAGGGTATACCTAGACAAAAATTTTAGAATAGCCTGACAAACCTGTGGAGTTGCTTCATAGTAGATATAGTATTATAAAAGTGCTCCAAATAGTATTCTTGTCCTCAGGAATTGTACATTGGTGTAAGTAAAGGTTTAGCAAAATGTATGCAGGTAGCATAAGAGAAAGATATCACAAACATGGCAACATGTTAAAAATTGTGAGCCCAACAGAAGAGTTTTTGTCATACTATTTCTACAGCTCTATGTTTGAAAATTTTCCAACCTATTGATTGCCCTAATACATGTAATATGGATGAATCTCAGAAGTGTTGTATTATGCTGAGTCCAAGAACCCAGACACAAAAGATGACATATATGCACTTACATCCCATTCACAGGGCATTATAGAAAAGATGAAACTATAATAGTAGAATGAGGATCAGTGGTTGCCAGGGACTAGAAATGAAGATAGAGATTGACTGCAAAACTCATGGGCACTTTTGGGGATGCCAGAAATGTTCTCAATCATGATTGCAGTGGTAGTTATGCTACTGCATGTCTTTGTCAAAACTAATCAAGTAAAAACACTTTAGATTGTAAATTTTATTACTTATCATTTATTCTTCATAGTAGACTGATTTGTATCTCCCAAAGAGACATGTGTAAGTTCTAACCCGCAGTACCTGAGAATGTGGCTTTATTTAGAAATCTGGTCTCTGCAGGTGTAAGAAAAAATGAAAGCTTTAAAGATCCACTGCCTTGTGTCATTATAAGCAGATACAGAGGGTGATTTAAGACACAGAGGAGAGAGGCAAAGATTGGCAGGCTACAGCTGTGAGCCAAAGAAGGCCAAAGATTACCTTCAACCACCACAAGCTGGGACAGAGGTGTAAAACAGATTTGCCCTTAGCACCTCCAAAAGGAAGCTGGGCATGGTGGTGCATGCCTGTTATCCCAGCACTCTGGGTGGATGAGCCAGAACAAGCACAAGTTCAACCCAAGCCTGAGCTGGTAGGTAACACCCTGTTTCAAAATAAAAAATGAAGGGGTGAGGTTGGAGCTGGGAATGTAGCTCAGTGTAAAGAGCCTGAGTTCAGTCCTTAGCACTGCAAAACCAACCAACCAAACCAAACCAAACAAAAAATCCCCCAAAGGAACCAATTTCCAGGTGTGGAAGTACACGCCTATAATCTCAGTACTGTGGGAGGCTAAGCCAAGAGGATTGCAAATTCAAGTTCCACCCAGGCACTTTAGGGAGACCCTGTCACAAAATTTTTTTTAAATAATAAAAAAGACAGGGGCTGGGGATTTAGCTCAGTGGCAAAAGCACCTGCCTGGCAAGCGCAAGGTCGTGAGTTCGGTTCCCGGTACCAGAGAAAAACCAAAAAATAAAAATTAAAAAAAAAATAAAATAAAAAAGACAGCGGTGCATCTCAGTGCAAAGGTCTTCAGTTCATCCTTAGTGCTGGGGAGAAAAGGAAACCAATCCTGTTGACACCTTGATTTCAGACTTTTGGCCTCCAAAACCATGAAAAAATACATTTTGTTCATTAAAGGAAACCCAAAACCCCCAAAATAACTTCAATTGAGTCATAAATACTCTGTAAATCAATGGAGAAGTAGAAAGTTTCAGTAAAGAAATGGAAAACACAATCTCTAATTCCAAATAGCACAGACTGAAAGAAATTCTTACCTAGATATAACATAACAAACCTATTAAAAACTAAAGACCAAGACAGGCATGGTAGGACACTCCTGTAATTCAAGCACTCAGGAGGAAGAGGCAGGAGGAGTTCCTGGAGTTCCCAGAGTTCGAGGCCAGCCTGGATTACCCAGTGAGATCCTGTCTCTAGAAGAAAAAGAAAAAAGAAGAAAGAATGAGAGAAAGAAAGAAAGAAAGCTAAAGACCAAAGAAAGCTTGAAAGCAGCCCCTCTGAGTGTATTCCTACTAGAAACCATTTACCTCAGTAATAGATAAAATCAGCAAAGAGATAGAAATAGTTGAAAAATATCATCAACGAACTAGATCTAACTGACACCTATATAACACTTCACCCAACAAAATCAGAAAGCACTATTTTCAAGTATACCTGGAATGTTTATTGAAATAAACTATACCCTGAGTCACAACATATTTAGAAATTAAAGTGACATAAAATATATATTATAGTTTAATGTAGAATAAAACTAGCAATCAATAAAATGACAATGGAAAAAATCATTATATTCTTGAAAATTAATACACTTATAAAATGATCCACAGGTCAAAGAGGAAGTCTTGAGAGAAATTAGAAATAATGTTTAACAGAGTAAAGGTAAAAATAAAATATATGAAAAAAGTTTTGAGATATAACTAACACAGTGATTGAGGGAAAATTTTAACATTTATTGCTTGTATTAGAAAAGTAATTTCTTGATTCAGTGAATAAAGCTCCTGTGCTGAGAAATAAAGAAGAATACATACTTGCCACAAGCAGAAGGTAGGAAAGAGCACATAGGGGAAATTAATGATAGTGGAAACAGAGTAGAGAAAATTCATAAAACCCTAGGTTGTTTCTTTGAAAATATCAATAAAATTGATAAATTTCTAGAAAGACTGGTAAAATGAGGAGAAGACATAAATTATCAACAGGAGTCCCTCCTTAGCCATGGGAGATACACAAAAAAAATCTCAATGTTTGAAACCCTAGACAGTAGAGAACCTTATTAGGCTGTTTTTCCCCTATAGTGTACATAAATACCTATATGTTTTAACATACAATTATAAATTTGACACAATTACAACCATATGCTGAATAAACATTCTCCTTCCCTAGTTCTGAGGCCTCAGGTCTTGGTCTGAACCATATTTCCAGCATATCCGGGTCTCCAGCTGATAGCCTGTCACATGATTTCTAAGCCTCCATAATCACAAGAGCCAGTTCGAATAAATCCCACATCTATCTCCCTTTCTGTATACTGGTTTTCTATCTCTTAGACATCTCAGTTGATTTCACATTTGGCAATATGAATAAAACTGCTATAGAAATTCATATTTGAATGGATGTTTCCAGCTTATGATGCAGTATGTAACCACTGAATCATTTGGTTAAAACTACTAGTCATGTTTGCCATTGAGGACAAAATAAATACACCAACAGTTAAGGGAAGAGAGGTTTATTTTGTTTGACCCACTTTCATCTATAGTTGGCGGGCTCCAAAGTAGGATAGTATTGGGGACCTGGCCAGGGTCCCCAACTGCCTGTATGAAGGGTACGGCAAAAGGATGAAATAAGAAACAAATTTAGTAATACATGAAGCAGGGCTGGGAGGTTCATGCCTCAGGATGGGCAGAGACAAAGACACTCCAAGCCAGCCACTATTTATTGGGTGTCTACAATGATAGGAGGGGCTGGCAGAAGATTCAAGGTGGCAGAAGACTCAGAGGTGGATGACTCAAAGAGAGCAGAGATGATCCCACGCTAGGAAGGATTCTTGGCCTGGAGTGTTTTTTACTTTTAGGGGTTTTAGTTTAGTCCTAATGGGTGGGAGAGGATGGCCCATCCCTAAAGGGTTAATGGGCAATCTCAAAAGGGTGATATGGATAATCCCAAACCTCTGTTTATCCCTTAGGGAAGTATGCAAAATTAGCCACTGTGAATTTGTGGTCCCCAACAGGATAGCTTGTGTTGTGGCTTGTGATTAGATGTCCCAACAAAGTCTCATACAGTCATAAGTGGGGCTTTTTCAGAGGTGGCTGGATCTAGCATGTGTGATTGAGTCATGGAGCAATGATAAGATTAAGGGTACTAGGATTAAGGGTGTGAGTGCTATCTGTCCTAAGGGTGGGTAACCTGGATACAATATAAGGGACAGAAAGAGCCTTGCTCTAGTTACTTATAGTTGGCTGCTTGCTTGCTTTTGCTGCCTTTTGCCTGCCATAAACTATTTCTCCTCTGCCATACCAACCTGCCTTGGACCCAGCCAATTACGGACTGAAATCTCTACAAACTTTGAGCCAAATAAACCTTTCCTCCTTTAACTTGGTATTTTGTCTCAGCAATGAGACAAGTAACTAAGACAGAATTTGGTATCAGGTAGTTCAGGAGCCTTTGGAACTGGTTTGTGGGAAATGTTAGGAAAGGTTTGGAGATGCCAGCTGAAAGAACAGCCCTGGTCACAGTGCCTGCCTAGCAAGCATGGGGTTCTGAGTTCAATGGTACCTCCTGGTACCAAAAGAAACAGCCCTGGAAAGCCTTCGACTGTACTTGGTGGGAGACTCTGGTCAGATCTCAGAAGATTAGAATGCTGATAGAAATGCTACCAGAAAAGACCAGGCTCAGGAGGTTTCCGCTGGGAAGGATTGCATTGGCTGTTGGAAGCCAGATGATATGTGTTAGGGCTGGCAGAATGTTTGTCTGCGCTTTGCTATTGTCCTGAGACTAAGGGTAGTGGACTAATTAATCTGGCAGAAGAAACTTCAAGGCAGTCTAATGTTGAGGCAATGACATAGCTACTGTTGGGGGCTTTTAGTCAGATTTATGTTGAGAATCAAAAGCAAAGAATTCAAAGACAGTGCAGATCATCACATCTGCTTTATCAACTCCAGTCACCTTCAGCTCACTGTCCCCTTTCTTGTGGAAAGAAAACTGGGCTCCAGGCGTCCTGGTGTCAGCATCTGCATATACTGTCACTTCTTTGGGGTTGAGGAGAGGAGGAAGTTTTGATTCTATGTGTAGCACGAAGAAGTTTGGAGAAGTTGCTTATCTCTAAAAGAAAAACATCTAACTTTTAAAAGTTCTATTTTGCAGTGCTGGTTAGAGTTTATGTCTAGATTTACCACGCCCCACCCCGCCGCTCAAAGCCTCACTGGCTCAAAGATGGGCCTTTTGGGAGGTGACTGGAATATGGGTGCTGATGTTACAGCTGAACTTCTCCAAACTTCTGTCACTCTGTGCTCCTTTCCCCTTTGCTCCTTACTACAAAGGACCTGTACCCCTGTACAAGGGGAGATGGTGATTGAGGCAAATAGGACCCTCCATCTTCTAGGCACTAGCTTTAATTAATCTCTGTTTCCCAAAATATATGGCCTCCTTTGATTTGGGCAGCGGTGAGCAAACGAACCTGAGCATATGAACTTAAGGGGCTGATAACAAAACTATAATAACTAGCTTTATAAGAAACCGCCAAACTATTTTCCAGAGTGGCTGCAACATTTTACACTTTTACCAGCAATTAGTGAGTTTCTGTTGCTCCACATCCTCATCAACATTTGCTGTATTTTCGATTTTAGCCATTCTGATAAGTGTGTAGTACAGTACTGAGGCAAGAGATTAGGGCGTGGCCAGCCAGCTGGGCTAGTGTGACCTGTCACTCATGGAGACCCAGAATATTTGAGTCAAAGCCCTGCACCTGGGACCAGTCAGAAAATGTTATCTTCTCTGGAGAACTGAAGCAAGTTTTTTGATGAGGTGGCCTAGATCTGCTGTCAGCCTGAACAGCAGGACGTGCAAGAGATAGCGGCCCGCCCTCACCTAGCTCAGACTCACTCTGCAAAGCCTGTTTCTTTTCTTTTCATACTTTAAAAAATGTAAAAACCTTGGTAAATTTTGCGCTTATCTTGACCAATTCTTTGTTCAGGACAGAAAGAACCAGAGACTCCACCACCCCAAAACAATCTCATTGTTTTAACTTGCGTCTACCATGTTACCTGAGGCTGCCCATCTTTGCCCATACTTATTTCCACAGTGAGGCTTTTGTAAAGACCTTTTGCCTACTTCTGATCAGGTTGTACATTTTCTTATTGTTGCATTGTCAAGATACGTGTATTTTGGGTGAGAATACTTCATCAGAGGTCCCTTGTAAATCTTTCGTCCTGGTCTGCGGCTGGTGTTCTCTGACACCTGTGTCTTTTTACAGTAGGTAATCCTTGTGCACATCACCGAATAACTTGCTTTTGAGATAATCTCAAGCATTTGCTCTTTTACTTAGGATTTCACAACTACCATTTTTGAGGGTTGCAAATTTATCAGTTATCGCAGCTGACCGTACAGCTGAGTGCTAAGTAGCCTAGCTCCGGCCGGAATTCCCCTGCAGTTCATCCGCACTGCGCTCATTCAGGGTCTCCACCGGGCAGGGGTTTCTATTTCCTCTAGCAGGAACCCAGAGGCCGGCGCGGCAGGCGGGAGGCGGGAGGCTGCAGGAGGGAGGCGGGAGGCGGGAGGGCGGGAAGCAGGCGGCAGCGATAGGGTGACGCCAAGCCGCGGTCCCGCCCCCCAGAGCGCGTTTATTTAGGCGCCGGGCGGCCAGCAGAGGGGCCTTCGGGCGCGGCCGTCCGTCGGGCCGGGACGTCACATCGCGGTGCAGAACAGCGAGCGCGCGGGCGGGCTCGGCGGGACACCAGGGCGACGCGCGGACGGGCGCGGCCACTGTCACTGCGGAGCCCGCGCGTTGTCCGGCGGCCCCCGCGTCTGCTCCCCAGGGAGGACGCCGCGCCGTGGGCGCCAGGCCCGACTCGCCCGCTGACGCGTCTCTCCTCGCCCGGGGCCGGGGCAGTCTGTCACAGAACCGAAAGCGACTGAGGTGCGTGAGGGCCGAGGCCCGTCCCGAGGTTTCGCGGAGACGGCTTCCGGGAAGGGGCGGGGGGCCGACCCTCGGGTGGGCGTGGCCCTGTGCGCTGGCGGTGGGCGGGGCCGCGAGTGTTCCCGGAAGTGGACGCGGAGCGGCACCCTGTCCACCTGTGGGAGGGCGGCTGGACGCTCCTTCTCCCTCCTCGAGTTTCAACTCAAGTCCAGAAGGTGGCGAAGATCTGCCCTCAGCCACGGTTAAGGCGTGCCCGCAGAGCAGAGCTCCTTCGTTGTTCTGGTAGGGATGATGAGTTCTTACTGCGGTATCCTTAAGCAGTGTTCCTGCG
Source organism: Chinchilla lanigera (assembly GCF_000276665.1). NCBI lineage: Eukaryota > Metazoa > Chordata > Mammalia > Rodentia > Chinchillidae > Chinchilla > Chinchilla lanigera. Next base: position 10,167,262 of record NW_004955465.1, on the reverse strand, counting down.
CTTGCCTGAACAGGGTTACATAAATGTCTCCGGCTGAGACTTCTCAACCCTTTAAAAGTTCTTTCACTGTTGCACTTGGGTTCACGGTAGGCTGCAAACACAGTCAAGAGTATTTCTGCATAATTTTAGACGAGCTGGCAAATGGGCAAGGAGCCGTCAACAGCCAAAGGAACAAAGGGACGGATATCATGACTAGGACGTTTCTTTGGTCGTCAGTGGCATTTGCTTTTGTGAAGTGCTGCACCCCTCTTCAGGGTTTAGGAGAGGATGTGGGCATTTTCCTCATGTCAGTATTTCATAGAGCTTCCTTGTGTCTTGCTGATCACTAGACTCTTCCTTGCAAAGACATTTATCTTGGGCAAAGCATGTAGCTGCTTTAATCAAGAAATTTGAAGGAGCCATGTGTGGGGACACATGCCTGTAATCCCAGCACTTGGGAGACTGAGGCAGGAGGATTGCCGCAAGTTTGAAGCCGGCCTGGGGTACATAGTGAGTTCAAGGCTAGTGAGACCTTGTCTCCAAAAAAAGTTTGGAGTCCTTTAGTCTTTCACCGTTAATACTTCCCTCATTTATGCTTAAAGAAACCAAGACACAGATTGAACTTTGCAATGGAGAGTGACTTATTACTTATCTGTACTTTTTACTCATTTGTCCATTACTCCCCCATATTTCTAACAGTGCCCTCATTTAGTGTAGGCAGATAAGGCTGAAAAGTGGATTGTTGTATGATGGATCTTTACAACTGGATTTCTCCATAGTTAAGTTATTGTTTGCCTATTGTGTTGTATTGGCTGAGAAAGTTCCTTTCTTACGAGTAACTTCAAGGCCATCTGCTGGGTCTTGCCTTTCCCTGAGTGAAAGGTTTAATGTAGACTTGATTTTCCACTGACTAGCACAGGAAGGAACAAGTTACCATCATGTCATATCTGAATGTAACCATCCTGATAGGAGGAACTGACCTGTGGGAGAGAGCTCATTCAATTTCTGATTGAAAATTTTGGGCGCAGTATGGTTAAGGACCCTTCCCAGATGAGAGGAGCTGGAAGGGGAGGCCCTCCAGCAGCATTTTTTGTGGCTGCATCAGCTAGTTGAATACCTTGAGATACTTCCTTAACTTCCTTTTGGTGTCCTCTACAATGAATTACCACCATTTTGGAGAGTAAATAGACAGATTTTAAAGTAATCATCTACCTCCTTATGATACTTCCTGGGAGAGCCATTAGCTGTCAGACAATTTCTTTCCATATGACTGCGAGGGCATGCAATACTAGGGAAGCATATCTTGATTCAGTATAAATATTACCTTTTTGTCCCTTACTGAGTTGTAAGGCCCAAGTCAGAGCTCTGCTAGCTGAGCACTGGTCCCAGGTACAAGTGAGGAACTTTGAGTGTGATGCACTTTGCCTTTCTTGTCCCAACTTTCATGAAGGAGCTGCCATCACAGAAGAGGGTCAACTCAGGATCAGTAAGGGGTGTGTCTAACAAGTCTGCTCTGGCTGCATATGTGTGGAGAATTACCTGTTCACAGGCATGTCTCTCAGCTTCATTTTCCTCCTTTTCTTGTGGGTTTCTGGGTTTGAAGAGGAACACGTCTTTATTTGAATTGCTTCTCTTCTAGAAGTAGAGCCTGGTATTTAAGAAGTTGGCTGTCTGGGGGCTGGGCATTTAGCTCAGTGGCACAGTGCCTGCCTGGCAAGCGCAAGGTCGTGAGTTCGATTCCTGGTACCAGAAAAAAAACAAAAAAGAAGTTGGCTATCTGATAGCCATAGGCTCCCTTTGAAAGAAAGAAGTCCTGCCACATTGTGAGGTGTATATACAATGAGATCTTTGCCTGAAGTCAGTTTGGATGCCTCCAGCACTAAGAGGGCTACTTGCAGCCACAGCTCTAAGGTACACAGGCCATCCCTTTGCTACGATGTCTAATTTATGGCCCAGCTACCCACAGGCTATAGAGCATCTCAGGTCCCGTGTAAGTACTGTTGTGTAAGCCATGCACCTCCTTTCATCAGTGTGCAAGTTGCAGCAGTGTACTTTCAGTAGGCTCAGGGCTGGGGCATTTAGAAGCACTTGTTTAAGCTTCTGGAATACAGTTCGGAAATCAGGTTCCTAGGTTTAAATATGGGTATCTGCCTTTCAGGCTTCTTTTATAAAATGATAGTGGGGTTGTGCAGTCTCACCACGTGCTGGCATCCAAAGGCGGCAAGAACCTATAAGTCCTAGGAATGCCCTTGGCTATTCTTGTGGAAAGCCCAAGAATTGGTTTAATTATTTCTTCCCCCAGCCTTTGGCTTCCCTTGGATGTAAGGCCTAAATATTTTACCTCAAGGCTACAAAGTTGTTTCTTAGACCTAGAGCCCTTATAACCTCTGTCTGCTAGAAAATGTAGCAACACACAGGTGCACTGGCTAAAGAGCTCTTCTGAGGGGCCACAAAACAGTGTATCATCTACATATTGTAAGACCATGACCTGGGAAAGTTCAAAACATGCCAAGTTGTGGGAAAGCACTTGCCCAAAAGAGGAGGACTGTCTCTGAATCCTTGAGGAAGCACAGTCCAAATCAGTTGAGAAGCCTGGTCCTGAGGGTTTTCAAAGGCAAAAATAGAGTGGGAATGTGTTTGTAAAGGAATACAAAAGAAGGAATCTTTTAAATCTAACACTGAGAACCAACTTGCATCTTCTGGGATCTGAGAAAGAAGAGTGTGTGGATTAGGTACCACTGGGGGGATTGGGAGTACTGCTTCATTTCTCAGTCTAAAGTCCTATACCAACCTCTACTGCTCATTGGGTTTTTGAACTCCCAGGATTGGAGTATTGCACAGGCTGCTACTGGGTTTACAAGTAAACCCTGTGTCCTTAAGTTATCAATTATAATCAATAATCTTCTCTTAATTTCAGGTCTTAAAGGATATTGTTTCAGGGGAGGAAAAATAGATCTTTGAGGTGTCTCTAAATTGGAGCAACTCTTATTACCCTGCCTTTTTTACCTTTAGTTGCCCATACTCCAGGATTTATTTCTCCATGAAGGGTGCATGAAGGGAAGGTAGCATACCTGATCTGGGTGCATATATATTACAGTATTTAAACCAGATAAAAGATCTCTTCCCAAGAGGGAAACTGGACTTGCAGGCATAATCAAAAAGGAATGTGTACAAAGAAAGCCATCTAGTTGCAGCTTAAGGATTGTGAGAAATAGTGAGTTACCTCCTCTCCAGTGACCCCTTTCACTGATGTTTGATGGCTGGAAGGAAGGCCAGGAAGGCCTTGAAAAGAACTGAGAGATACATGCCAATGTCCTGCAATAGGTTGGTTTCTTTCCCCTCTATAGTCATGATTACCAAGGGCTCTTCTGTGGAGATGACAGTCTGGCCAGAAGGAGAAAGCAGGGAGTGCCCCAGGACCCTTTAGTCTTGTGGACCAGCTGTTAAGATGGATCTGAACCCTGGGGCCTCCACCTCAGAAGGTAATCTGACTTCCAGTGGTCACCTTAGCAGTCAGGGAATGGCCCAGGAGACTTCTTATTGCAGTTTTTGTTTTTTTTTTTTTTCAAAGGTGGCCTGGCTTTTGGAGGTGGTAGCACATGAGGGTTATAGTTGTCTAGCTCTTTTTGGAGCCCTAAGAATCAGACTTAGAGTCTATTCCTTTTAAGGCTGCAACAAAGGCAGCCACTTTCTCCTGGTCTCTGTTTTCTCTCCTTGGCTGCCTCCTCATCTCAGTTATAAAATACTGAGGAGGCAGTTTTCACTAAAAGTATCAAGTGAGCTACCTGGAGCAAGAGCTGTCTTTTGTAACTTTTTTCTAATATCTGAGTCTGACTGGGTAATAAACTTGTCTTTAAGAGTAATCTGTCCTTTTGTTGAATCAGGAGCTAGGGATGTATGTTTTACCAATACCTCTTGTAAGTGATCTAAGAAAGTAGAGGGGTTCTCATTTTTTTCCTGCTGAATAGTTGACAATTTAAAATCATTGAAAGGCTTGGTTCTTGTCCTTCTCAAACCCTCAAGAGTACATGTCTGGAGACGTCTCCTATTCCAGTCTCCCATCTGGTTGTTAGACCAGGAGAAGTCTTGGATAGGAACTGCTTGGGCTTCAGGAGTAACTGGTTGTTCCCATGACTGTCTATCTTATATGACATTCATCCCTAAATGCAAGAGCAACTTGTAATGCTTGTCTGTCATTAGATGTCAGTGTTTGATTTAAGAGGACACTACATCTTTCTAGTCTAGCTTGTAGGTCTGAGTAAGTCCTGTAAGACCTCAATGTACATATCAGGGTTGTCTGAAAACTTTCCTAAATCTAGCTTCATCTGCTTTATGCCACTGAGAGAAAAAGACACATGAACATGGTAGTTTCAAATTTCCCATTTACTTCCTGTAAAGAGCTTGAATAAACTCAGCTAAGGATGGATATATCCCTGTAGAGGCTTTGATTATAGCTGGTCTAGAAGCTGTACCCTCAGGACCCAAAATGCAAGTGGGGGAAGCCTTAGACTCAGTAATAGTGGGCGAGGCTTTGATTAAGGTTGTCTTGGAAACCTTGTCCTCAGGTGCCAAAGGTTGAGAAAGAACAGTCTCAGGGCAGGGGTAGTGGATACCTTAAGGGCCTGAGGTGTCTGGTTTTCCAGTGGCTCACCTTTACATTTTGAACACAAATAAGGATGATTTCTTAATGCAAAGAAAATCCAAAACATAAGACAATTCTGACCATTTTCCCTTTTTTTTAATAGTATGATTCTAGTTGTAAAATGGCATCATAATTAATACTTCCCTCTGTATTCTACTTTGGGTCTAGGGGGTGAATAGGCCATACACATGTGCAGAAAAATGTGAAACAGCTCTTTTTCAACATGTAAGGGTCAAACATCTTCCAGTGCTTAAGAATACATTCCAAAAGAGTAAGCAGTTTTTTGACATTGAGTTCCCCATAGTTTCTTTTTGATCTCTCTGTCCTCATGGCATCCCCCAACTTGATTCCACTTCAGAACAGGAGCATGCCATCTGGAGAGAGACTGGAAGACAAAATTTGACCAGCCTGTCCACCCTCATACTGGTGCACATTTCATCCTCCCAGGGAGCTCCTGTCCTTACTCCTGTAGGTGCTTTTATAAGCACAACTTATAATTGTTCTCAACTGTGACAGTAATGTTTAAAGAAGGAAGCATTGCTTAGCACTAAACCACTGCATTCTAGTATTCTGAGAGGGCAAATACCAAAAAATGATTTGGAAGTAGCTACATTGCTTCTTAGAGATAGAAGCAACAATTGCCTTGAGGGATTCCTCCCTAGGCTCCCGGGGAAAGAAATCTCCAAGATACTTACGTTATCTATCTAATCAGCTAGGCAACCTTTCCTAAGTAGCAAGCCAAGGCTACACTTTTTAAAGACAATTTAAAAATTTTTATATCTCTGAAGCTCACAGGTTAAACATTCGTCATGTAGCAATCACAATTCTCATGTTAGTAAAGGTGTATTTATTAGTCTTCTACACGCACATGAAAGAAGAAAAAGGCTGACTAAAATCTCTTTTTACTCAATATACGCAAGGCACGAATGTAAATCATTCTACTGGTAGCTGCTTTCCTCTGTGAAAGGCAAACAGTTGTTACAAGCTGGTGATCTAATGACAAGGTTGTTCTAAAGTTAACTCCTAGCAAGCTGGAGAAAACTTAGCGGGGGGTCTCTAACTTACTAGCAGAGAGAGGAAAGTACAGTACATAAGTGGAGATTTTTCTGCTGGTTACCCAGGCAGGCTTTCAGAGCTCAGCTTTCACTGAGGAACCTTTGGGTATCTGCCAGAGAGTAGCCCTAGCCATGACCCCTCAGTTGCTCTCTGTTTCTCCTGGACCATGCAACCGGAGATATGACTCCAGAAAGGAATCCAGCTGCCTGTTTGGTCAATATTCCATTGGCTGTTGGCTTCAATGGGGATTCACCAGAAGGTGCTGGGGAAATCTGTCCTCTGCTTTAAGAGTGGCAGCTGCTCTAAGAGCATCTAACCAGCTGGCAGAATAACCATTGTTGGTTAAAGTTCTACAAGGGATAGATAAAAGCCTGAGCTAAATATAGACTACATTTCATAAAAACACCCGTTTTACAGAATTGTACATCAAAGTACACTAGGGGGTGCTCCAGCATTACTCTTCCTAGTGCTGTTGTCAAGCAAGGGACACCAGTAAATTCAGCACTAGTCCAAAAGCAACACATACAAAATGGGAATAAAATGTCCCATTAAAGAGGCATCATAATCTTCCCATGTTTTTAAATTTATCATCATTTTAACAAAACAATGTGTATGAGATACAGCATAGGCAATTAGAAGCAGTTGACAAACACTGGTACGGCAAGTGAGTCCATTGAGAAGATGCTCACAAGAAAACTGAGAAAAACATGAACAAACAAAGCTTTATTGAAGCCAGCTGACAGATCATTTCCAACCCAGAATCAGAGATGTCCATGCTGCTCTGGGTCTCACTTTTTGTTTTAGTACATTTCAGGTTTCCATAGTAACCATTACTTCATTTTTAGGAATCTCAGAAGAATGTCACGTAATTAGCACAAACTACCTTTCTCCCAGGAGGTCAGACAACCAAATTCCAAATGACCATTGTGGGGTTAGCCTTTAATCTACTTCCCAATTTGCTGTGTTTGTTCTGTTCCCAATTTATGTCTTTGCTCTGCTTTTAAGCAAGTTGATAAGGGAACTGAGGTATGAGAGTGTCAACTACAGCTTGAGTGAACTTTAAGTGACCTCTCTTACTATGAAGTTAAAACCAGAAAAATGGAGTTTCTCTTGTCCTATCAATATAATATAAAAATTTAAAGCATAAAAAATTTTTGATTACCTAAAATCACAATCCAAAATCTATAAAACAAAAGCACTGTCTTACTTCCATCCAGTTATCTCAGTGGAAGACCTCCAAATGATATCGGGGAAAGAAACTCCGAGACTGCTAGATTTACAAAACACGAGTTCATGTTCTCTAAAATTAAAGAATGAATTCTAGGAACAACAGAGGTTAAGAACAGATGATATGTATTGGGGAAAGAAAGCTTCTGTCTGAAAGAGACAGAAGGGTCCTGAGTAGGGTACCCAGGGCCCTGTTTTTCAAGGTAACTACAGAGAAAAACCACGTCTAAGGTGGGAAAAACTAGAATCACCTAATAATATTACAAGTATAATCACTTAGGTAACATTGATCCAATGGGAAATCATAAGGTGGGACAAAATTATGGTGAACGAATAAGATTACAAGTATAATCAATTAAGTAATGTTGATTAAATGGGAAATCACAAGGTGGGCATGAGGTGGCACAAAACTGGTGAAGCAGTGAGATTATGAGTATAATCATTTAGGTAGTACTGATTAAATGGGATCAAATGGGGGAGCAAGTCATTTAGCAAGCATACATGGACTGAACAAGGGCTTTTCCTGGAAGGAGTGGGTCATGGCTCTTCCTGGTCCCCCATGCAAAGTTATTGATACCTGTTTAGAATATCAATCACTGCTGCTCATCCCTAGGGGAAGTATTTGGGTGTAGTCCTTCTATCTTTTGTCTTGAGTTCTGGCCCTCAGTGAATGCATCTGCCCCACAATTACAGTGTATTCTCACCTTTGGCACTGATTCTTGAGTCTGACTACCTATAATATTTCTACCTAACTTAGCTGTCTATAATGAACATAGTTTAACCAACCATGATCATATACATTAGTGATCCCATGAAGTAAATTTTATTATTTTAATTTACAAATGAAGAAACTAATACTTGGATTAAATGATTCACCTGAAGTGGTAGTGGAATCAGACCTTGTCCTTTGTTTCAAACTTCTGTATCAGTTCACTAATACATGCTGTTTCTTTTAATGTGAATCAGGGCTGAGGGTATTGTAGAGCTAGCATGTGAAGACCTAAGTTCATTACGCAAAGTTGAATCATTCCTAGGGAAAAGGGAAGAGAGACAGGCAACAAAGAAATACTTGAAAACCTAGCAAAGGATATATAAGATGAAGACCAGACTGAACCAGCAAACCACAGGACTGTGAGAACTGACTTGGATCAGGAGCTTTACTCACAGAAAAGTTTCAGACACTAGCTCCACCAAGCCTGCTGGAGGCTGTGGAAGTTCGAGTCAGAACGGTTAAGTTTGAGGAGACATGGCCTTGGCTGAAGAGCAGATACCACACAGAACTCATAAGTGGTTCTTTTACCCCAAATGGACATATTTTAGGACACAACTGTAGTTTACTGTCTACTGTCTGTGAGCATTTTGTATTGTTTTTGTATTATATTTTTGAAAACTGTTGAGTAGATTTCAGAGTATGGATGGTTCATAACTTATTCTCTCCTCTGCACATGTCAGTTGTTCTCCATGCCTTTGCTGTTCTGCATAATGTTACCAAGAACATGATTTTCATAACTGTATCAACATCTCAGATTTAATTCCTCAAAGAACTATTGAGTTAAGGAATTACTCCTTTTTAAACATATTATACATGTAAATTTTGTTTATTGTAGGAAACATAGTAAAAGTATAGAGAAGAAAGCTAAAAATTGCCCCACCGTGCAGATAAAAATCCTTGTTAGTATTTTGGTATCTTTCCATGCCTTGTGTCTGTGATTCCCACCCCAGCCTCACCCTCCCAAGGACTGGCTAGTGTGGACCTCATGGGCAGAGACCCCAGGGCACACTGGCACTGCAAGAGGATTAAGAGGAGTACATAACCGAGCAGCCTAGCTAACCACAGCCAGAGCCCTAAAGCATACAGCAAAGACGTTTTTGCCTATCTTTTTCCTCATATAATCCTTACCTGACCTGTGAGGGTGTCATCATTATCCCCTTGTTATGGTTGATACATTGTGTCAACTTGGGGAGTCTAGAGGTTTGGCTAAGTAACTCAGCAGGAAGCCAGGGTGCTTACTTTGTGTACATCCTGAGCCTGTGGAAGAGGAGCGCATGGAGATTATGTGAGAGCTACACGCCCCTTAGGGGGGGTAGCCTGTTTACAAAGTAAGGCAGAAAAAGAAGCTGCTTGCCTCCATTCCTCCAGTTTGCTCTG
>NW_004955465.1:10096753-10156449 GCF_000276665.1 Chinchilla lanigera | reverse complement strand
TGTTATGGTTGATACATTGTGTCAACTTGGGGAGTCTAGAGGTTTGGCTAAGTAACTCAGCAGGAAGCCAGGGTGCTTACTTTGTGTACATCCTGAGCCTGTGGAAGAGGAGGGCATGGAGATTATGTGAGAGCTACACGCCCCTTAGGGGGGGTAGCCTGTTTACAAAGTAAGACAGAAAAAGAAGCTGCTTGCCTCCATTCCTCCAGTTTGCTCTGGCTGCTTTGCTGTTCGGCTGCCATTACCCCCTTTGCTCTTGTTGCTTTGCTATCTTCTGCCTCCGAGCCAGCCAAGTATGGACTGAAACCTCCACAAACTGTAAGCTAAATAAACCTCTCCTTCCTTCATTTTGGACGTTGGGTATTTTGTCTCAGCAACGAGAAAAAAGTAACCAAGACACCCCTCTTGTGTTGAGAAAACTGAGGGTTAGGTATCTGTCCCAAGGTCACAGGGCTAATGAATTACAGAGCTAGAGCTCACATTCACAAGGGGAGCCTGCCTTCTGTGCTGATGATATGTTATGGCGCCTGCTGTCTCACCTTCGGTCTGGGCCTTACCCCTTCCCTGCAGCCTCCACCCCTTTACCTGACAGCCTCCCCTCCCTGTCCGTCTCCCAGATATGCTTCTTTCCTGGAAAACACTTCTCTTGCTCAGCAGTGCCTTATGTCATGGGGCAGGTGCCCAGTAATGCCAGCCAAGTATGCTGGTACGTGGGAGTCATCCGGTAGCCTTTGCCCAGGTGTAGAAGGTCACTTACCTGAGTTGTCTGCAGCAAGCCACCGGACAAGACTGTAGACAGTCATGTGTTTTTAGAAAGCCCTGCCCATGGTACTTTTAAACTGGTGCCCCAACATTCTGAGAAACAACAAAGTGTAAATAAAGTCAGGAAGATTTTACAGTCTATTTCCTTATGTGTGCTGCTGGTACAGTTTTGTACTGCTTACTGTATCACATATCCCCTTACGTACATCAACATGCCTACAATTTTGTATTCCTCTTCCACCCAGCATCATGCTTTTGCATTTCATCTGTGCTGTTTTGTGCATTAGTAATTCAGCTCCTTTTTATTGCTGAGTGATAATACATTGTATAATACTTTACCACACCCCTGCTCTTGGATAGCTGTCTCCCCTCTGCAGCTATTACAAATAAAGCTGCTCTAAAGTCATACAAGTCTTTTTGGATGTATGTTTTCATTTGTCTTGGGAGTAGAATTGCTGGGTCATACTATATAGGGTCATATTTAGTTTTAAAAGAAACTGTCAGACCTTCCCTAATGGTGCTGTTCTGAGATCTATCATTATATACTACACAACACAGAGAGATTGTCTGAATCCTCATTCTGTCAAACCTCTTCCTATTCAGAGAGCACTGTTCTTTATAGTCTATTTCCTACTTTACTCATAACTGTTTTAAGCCTGTTTATTTTGTGATGCAACCGAATAGTTTGATTACCTGAAGTTGTTAGCTTTCACGGTACCTAGTATTGCTTTTTGTTGTTATGTGCTGGCTCTGGCTCACAGTGAGTTTTTCTTTTGTAGTTTATAACTTTGGACAGCCAGGTTCTGTTACATTTAGCTTTTTGGATGGGAATGCTGTCTAGCCTGACTTGAATGCATGTTTTTGGCTCTAGCTATATAACCTGAGGATGTCATTATCCTATGACCACTTTCTACACAAAAGTTCTTAGTTTGGAGGAACCGCAGCCCGAAGTGGATGGCTACTACCCTCTAAATTCAAAGCCCAGATCAATTTGAAGGCCAGTCCAAGGTCAGGAACTCACAGAGATTTGTTTTTATCCCTCATGCCTAGTCTGAGGTAGAGGAACTCCTTTATCAGAGGACTATGTTTTTCCTGGTCTCTTCTTCTACCAGCGAGTAGCATGGTGAGGAGGGCCGTGCCACTGGGAGTCTCAGCCTGTCTCTTGCCTGCCCTCACCTCAGCTCATACCCCTGGTAGGGCTTTAAACCCCAGATGTCTGGATGGTGAGGGTGGCCTGCAGGCCTCCCACACAGGCCACTGCTCCTTGTCCAGTGGATTGTTTACTGTTCCTGAAATACTTTTTCTATTGAGTTAACTATGCATTTGAGTAGATGTTCGAATTATGTCCTCGAAGATATATAGGTCTCTTGTAGCAGGAAAGTTTTTAAATTTTTCATGTGCACTGTACTGCCAGAAATAAAAAGTCTGTGGGAATAAAAATTGTGGTCTTCTATGATTCGTAGAAAACAACTCATCTTAGTGATTATGTCATCTATGCTCAGAAAGACAAAGGCACACCAAACATGTGGTTTTTTGGATCAAGATTTCTTTGTCCTAAGTTGTCCTCTGTTTTCTTACAGGGCACGGCACCAAAAAAACAATAAGCAAAAAAGAAAGTGGCGTGTTTTGGGGCATTCTGAGCATTCAGAGAACAAGCAAACATGTCCTTGGAGGACATTAAGATGAATTCCAGCGACCTCCTGTGGGAAGAAGATCTAGACAGCGGAGGCTTCGGGGCAGTGTCCTTGTGTTTCCACAAGACGCATAAACACGTGATCCTGAAAAAGGTGTACACGGGGCCCAAGCGCATGGAGTGAGTTGGGAGCAGAGGCGGGGGCAACACTCCCCCCTGGGCAATGTAAAGAAAGTGGGAGGAACAGTGAAAACAGGCCTACTCGCTTTACATTTTTGGCAAGGACAAACCTAAAAATGAAAAAAGGGCAGATTCAGTCCTTTTTGGAGCAGTTCTGAGAGTGCTCACGTTCCCTCTCTCTCTTCCTCTCCTGTCCTGTACTGTCCAGCACAGTGTTCTGTTGAGGCCGTGTTGCTGCTGCCCGTGTGCTTTGCATTTGTTATTTACAGTCTTGAGCTCCTGCTGCCAGGACTGGAACAGGGCCACAAAGGGGAAGCAGCCCCCTGCTCAGTAACACTGGTCTGTGCCCAGGGAGACCAGACAAGGCCCGAGTGGGACAGTGTGAGGCAGTGCTCCGGAGGCTCTTGGGCTCCACAGAGAAGGGCTGGTTGTATCACCTCAGCACGGGGCCTTTCTGCCCACAGGTACAACGAGTCCCTCCTGGAGGAGGGGAAGATGATGTACAGACTGAGTCACAACCGCGTGGTGAAGCTGCTGGGCGTCATCATTGAGGAAGGGAAATACTCCCTGGTGATGGAGTTCATGGAGAAGGGCAACCTCATGAATGTGCTCAAAGCCCAGGTAGCGGACACCGTCGGGGCTCTCTGTGCAGCTCTGGGTGCTGGCTGGCTGTTAGGTATTGCTGAGCTGCCCGTAGCTCACTGATATATAATAATCCCTTTGTGAGTTACTCTAGTTTGTTGGATTTCCTGAAGTTAGTCCTTGATTGTGTGTGTACACACTAATGAGAAGCAAACCTAGGGGTGCTCTGCCACTGAGCTGCATCCCCACCCTTCTCTCCCTTAGTTTTAAAAATTTTGACACTCTGTCTTGCTAAGTTGCCCAGGCTGGCTTTACACTTGTGATCCTTCTGCCTCAGTCTCCCAAGTAGCTGGGTTTACAGGCCTGTCCCACCATGGCTGGCTCTTAGATCTTCCCTGCCTTCCCCTGCTGAAGGGTTTTCTCTCCTTCATCCCTCTGACGGTCTCTGTGTCCTTGCTCAAAAGGTCCCCTGTGTGTCTGGGGGTGTGGCTGACCTGTTTCCATACCTGCCAGCCTCTTTGTGCCACCACACTTCAGGAGAGGGCCGCTCTTCAGAGGCATATGGTCTGACATGGGGTGTATGTGACAAAAGATAAATACGGGTTAATGATGACGTCATGTACACTAGCTTGACCATAACTGACAGCAATTCATAAAAGCATATGCACTATACAGAATGTAAAATAAGGTGGAATATTCATGACTGTACTTTGATGCATTTAGGAAACTTTTATTACAGGTTAAACACAGAACATAAGCTGCAGTAATAATGGATAAGATTTAAAAGAGAAAAACTAGTTTGCCAAAACCAAATAATTCTAAATTACTTTTTAAAGTTTATGCACCTGTTAAGATGTTGCACTAGTTGCTCAGGAATCCTAGCCAGAATGATGTTGTCAAGGAAAAGACACAGGTAAGAAGTGACCATATGCCATAGAAAATGGTTATCTGTATACTGGTTCATTCATTGAAGTCATTGAGGATACAATCTTAAATAGTAAGTGTTGGGAGGAGCTTAATTTTACAGGATCTTTATATGCCATGAAACCTGCATGGAATTTTTGGTTTTACACTGACAAAAAATCACGTCAATACCCTTTAGCCCTTAGAAAGGAATTTTTCCTGAAAGGGGGGCTTGTTGCACAGTGACAACATTGCTGCAGGGTGTGTGGTGGAAATGTGGTATCTCTGTCCTCAGGTTTGGATCCCATTACTATTTCATGGAGTTGTTGCCTGTTTGGTTATCTTCCTCTGCACAAATACGTTCTCATTTCAGATCAGTATCCCACTTTCTGTAAAAGGAAGGATAATTGCAGAGACTATTGAAGGAATGTGCTACTTACATGGAGAAGGTGTGATACATAAGGACCTGAAGCCTGAAAATATCCTTGTTGATAATGACTTTCACATTAAGGTAAATGTCACTTAGTCTCTAGGCTTCTAAAAGGTTAATTTTAGTTCTGACTGCACTGTAAATCCATTCACATAGGTATAGGTGGTACATGATAGAGGAAGACCTAGCTCAGTGTGTAACTCAAGGCGAGGCTGCCAAAGGACAGATCAGGCTTGATGGGGTTGGGAGATGACTGTAAGGATGCAGATGAAACCTTTTGCTGAGGAGCACATCTGAATGGGTTAGGCAAGCAAACCTGTCTTGCAATTTTGTTTTCCTCCTCTGTTAGGCTTTGAGGTAGAAGCATTCAAGGGTTGCTTTGTTTACCCTGCAATAGGGCCTCATCGGCCTCATCATCTTTCCAGGGAATCTGTGTGGCCACGACTCTGGAGATGCAGGGGAATGTGCAGGGGTGTGTGGGAGGTTCTTAGAACTCACATTTGGCCAGAGTCAGATCAGCAGTGAACTGACCACTTGGGCATCAAAAACCTGGGCTTTGAAAGTCAGCTGATTTGAAGTTTTTTATTTTCATCTGCTGCATTTTTTTAAAAAAAAAAAAAATCAATTTTCTTTTGAAAACTCCATTGTAGTAAAGGGAACAAGGGAAAGGGATCTTTCTTTTGTTCATTCCAGGGCAAGATTTAGCTGCGGGGAGCAGCACATTCATTGCTTTTGGCAACAGGAATCTAAGTATAGGAACCTGAGTCGGGGCTGGGAATGTAACCCGCCTGCAAGATTCTGCTTCTAACACTCTTGAGTCATGGCCAGGTTTTTATCCAATGTCTTTAAAGAAGTTTCTTTCTTTAAGTTAACAGCCTCTGTCATATCACTAAAGGTTAACATTTGTGAGTGTTCAGATAATCGCATGTCATAATGCACTTCCAAATTCTTGGATTTCTAGAAAGAGAAGTGAAAACCTGTCACCTCAGGTTCTTTCTTAACTGTATTCTTCTGTCATTTTGCCCTGCCACTTAGCCCTCTGCTCCATGTCTGACCTTGGTATTTGTCTGTGCTTTCCTGTTTTTTCTCCCTTCTGTCGTATCCCATCTTGTCTTAGGTCCAAGTTACCAACTCAAAAAAACAGCACCATAGCTCTTGTCTTCAGTGTGTCTTTGGGATCCTTGGAGACTCACACCCATGGGCCTCTGGACACCATCATGGGAACAGAAGGTGTAGTACCTGGCTTCTGTCTGCTATATAAATGTGCTAAGAAGATAAGGTGTCCCTCCAGCCCTAGAAATAGCTGAAACACATGTGCAGAGTAAATGAAGAGTCAGAATATAAACACAATTTGTTATTGGTGTTATGGCATAAATTTCTTCTGCTTTCCCCTCTCCTTTTTGTTGCATAAGAATGAAGATACCGAAATACCACATGAATATTTCTTAGGGGAGATCTTCCAGATGAGTGAAGAAAGACAGGTTTTTATGAGTCTGTTCCAGAGCTAATTTCAACGTTCCTAGTGGAACATTCCTGGTGGAACCTAGTGTTTCTGTACTTCAGTCACCTCTCAGAAAAGCCCCTAATTTTCAGCCACATCTGATTGGTTTGTAGCCGTCACTCAGTAATCCCAATGGTTTGATCTCTTGCAGATAGCTGACCTTGGCGTTGCTTCCTTTAAGACGTGGAGCAAACTGACTAAAGAGGAACACAACGAGCAGAGGAAGGCTGATAGTACCACTAAGAAAAATGGTGGCACCCTGTATTACATGGCCCCCGAGCACCTCAGCAACATCAATGTCAAGCCCACGGAGAAGTCAGACGTGTATAGCTTTGGCATAGTTCTTTGGGCGATATTTGCAAATAAAGAGCCATATGAGAGTAAGGCATTTGTAGAGGAGTGGGACTGTAATATTAATCAGAAGTATTACCTGAGATAATGACCTTCAGTGAGATCAGTTAAGATCTGTAATTGTTCTATCAATGGCAGTGTGGCCCACTAGACTGCAGGTTCCGAGGGCTGGTGCCACATCTGATTCATTCACTGCCATTTCCTTAGCATCTGCACAGGTTGCCTGGAACACAGTTGGTACTCAGTAAATTCTTCACCTTTGCTCTTCTTTGGATGTTCAGAAAATGACTTTTCCATCTTTTTACCAAGTTATGTGCCGGCAATCTTAGAGCCATCTCAGACTCAACCTGGCCCTTCACCTCTCACTCCAGTAAGACCTCAAAGCTTTAAATCTGTCTGCTTCTCTCTCCACCAGCATCTGCTTAGTTGAGACCCTCCTTATTTTGCTGCAGGTCCTCATGCATTCCACCATTCATGTGGCAGCCAAAATGGTCATCCTAAAAGGCAGATGGGGCCATTGCACTCATTTAAAATCCTTCCCAGACTCTCTGGCCTTTAGGATAAAGTTGAGACTCCTGAGTATGGGATATGAGGCTGGCTCTTTATATAAGACCTTTGCTTCTCTCTCTATTTTGTCAGCATGCCCAGTTATCCCAATCTAGTAAATTCTAGGATGCACCATGACTTCTGTCTTATCCAATCTACTAGTTACCTGCTTCCCTGGACTGGAGTCCTCCTCCTTGGGTCTTGCTTCCCTGTTCTTTACCTGGATAGCATTACTTTTCTGTATTCAGCAAAACTTACTGTACTCATAACTGTGTTACTCAAACCCCATATTTAAAAATACATTAAACTAAACTTAAAGGCAAGGGCTGTCCTGTATTTGCCTTAGTAGGGAGATCTGGGGTCACCACTGGCTTTACCCAGAGAAGCCGTTTATTCTACAAGAAAGCAGCTTCGTTTCAAATTTTGTCTTTCATCTGCACAAATTAAAATATTGGATCATCTCAGCAGTGGAATGTGTCAGCTCCCTGTGATGGGGCCATTCTGCTCTACGAATGAGGCAACTCTGCTAAAAGCTTACTTTAGGCAGAGATAATAAGCAGTATCATTCCAGTTTTGTTGTCTTCTGCCTGAGGGAAGAGCAGAAGCCAAAAGTCTCACCCAAAGCTTTCTTTGCTTTATAGATACCATCTGTGTGGAGCAGCTGATAGTATGCATAAAAAGGGGAGACAGGCCAGACATGGACGAGATCATTGAACACTGCCCCAAGGAGATCATCGACCTCATGCAGCTCTGCTGGAAGGAGGAGCCAGAACTTCGGCCAACATTTCCCGGTGAGAGTATTTTTTTTTTCCTGACTTTGTAGGATTCATTCATGTGGTGGTTGTCCTAAGTGAGATGATGTCAGGAATGAAGTTTGGGTCTTCAGAAAACTGTGGTATCAAACTGACTTTACAGGTTTCAAACATTTTGTTTGATAAAAAGATCCCTCTCAAAACCATAAAGAGATACAAGGCCTTCTTGTTTGTTTTTAGAGTTAACTTTTTTATGGTTAGAAATATGCATACACCGTAGCTCTTTTTAAGCATACACATCAGTAGCATTAAGTCCATTCCCACTGCTGTGTGTCCATCGCCAGGACTTTTTCACATTCCCAAACGGGAACTCTACCCATGAAGTACAAATTCCATGTTCTCCTTTTCAACCCTGGCAACCAGCATTCTACTTTGCATCTCTATGAATTTGACTACTCTGGTATCTCATATAAGTGGAATCATACAGTGTTTTTCCTTTGTGCATGGCTTATTTCACTAAGTGTAGTGTCTTCTAGGTTAATCCATGTTATACTATATGTCAGAATTTCCTTCCTTTTTATAGCTAATAATACTCCATTGTATGCATATACCACATTGCGTTTGTCCATTCCTCTGGTGATAGGCACTTGGGTTGCTCAACTGGCCTGCTTGTTTCCTTGTTTCTTTCATTTTTCTCTCTTCCCTTGTTTAGTTGGCATCTTTAGGAATGTATTTTGTGAGTTTAGATTGGTCCCACTATGAAGAGAAATAAGGGGACATGGATGTTTGACACATCCTTGCATCCCTTCCAATTCCCTACGTGACACAGGAGCTTGTGAAGTAGGGAAAGGAAAGAAGTAAATCAGTTGAGCAAGAAAGATATAATAGCAAGGTAGTAAGGAGCTATAAAGCATTTTGCTGTCATATTTTTATGGGAAGTAACGCTCTGCTGACTACTACCACCAGAGGCTTACTAAACAAAGGGGCACTTTGTTTAGTTGTCTGTTTTCCACACATGCTCCATCAGTCTTAATCTTTTCCTGGCTTCTCCTCTCATGTTCTGTGCCATTTCACTTTCAAAATTGAAGTTCTTCTTTTGGGATACTTGTACATTCACATGCAGGCATAAGAAACAATACAAAGAGATCCCATGTACCATTTACTCCTTCCCCCAATGGTAACATCTTCCATGGCTACTGAGGCACTGTTCACAATAGCTAAAATACAGAGTCAGCGTAGGTGCCCATCAGTGGATGAATGGATGAAAGAAACCATGGTACCATATATACACAATGGAATATTAGTCAGTCATAAGAATGAAATCCTGTCATTTCAGCATTATGGGTAGGATTAAAGGTCATGTTAACTGTGTGTCTTTTATTTCATTTTCTTGCATTATTGTACTGCCTAGACTTCTGTCACTAACTTTTTTTTTTTTATTTTTTATTTATTTTGTATTTTGTTTTTTGGTTTTTTTGGGTTTTTTCCCAGTACTGGGAATCGAACTCATGACCTTGCACTTGCCAGGCAGGCACTGTGCCACTGAGCTAAATCCCCAGCCCCTGTCACTAACTTTAATAGAACAGAGAACAGACATCCATATCTTGTTCCTAATCTTAGGATGAAATCATTCAGTCTTTCATTATTAGTTATGATATTAGCTATAGGTAACATCCTACTTGATGTAATTAACTTATGGATGATGGGACATCATCTATCAATGTGTAGAATTTTGAAAACTGGTCAAATTCTCCCACGAAACCATCTGGACCTGGAGATGAGGGGTGGTTAAGTTATGAGGTAAGTTTCCTCATAGTTGTAGGACTATTCAAGATGATCTGTCTCCTGTTGGGGTAGCTGTGCTAGTTTGTATTTTTTCAGCAAGTGCTCTATTCTATCTAAGTTTTTGTGTTTATATGTGCAAAGCTGCATTTAGTATCCCATATATTTTTTATGTTGGTAGGGTTCACTGTATAGTGGTATCTACTATTTCATTCCAGGTATTAGCCATTTATGTCCTTTTCAGTTTTGCTAGAGATTTATCAATTTTATTGATCATTTCAAATAACTAGTTTTTGTTTCACTTTTCTCTACCGTTTTTTCATTGATTTCTGCCCTTACCTCTGTTACTTCCTTCTGTTTGCTTTGTGTTTGTTTTGCTTTTCATTTTCTAGGTTCCTGTGGGAACTCAAAATTACTGATTTGAGACTTTTTCTGTTTTCTAATACGCACATTTATTGCCATAAATTTCCCTCTCAGCCCTGCTTTAGTTGGGTCCCACAATTTTTGACATGTGTATTTTTATATTCATTAACTTTAATGCATTTTTAAAATTTCCCTTCAAACTTTTTTGTTGACCCCTGTATTATTTAGAAATGTGCTGCTTAGTTTTCAAGACTTTGAAGATTTTTCTTCAATCTTCCTGTTACTGATCTGTTTTAAAATTTCAATGTGGGGGGCTGGGGATTTAGCTCAGCGGCAAAAAGCGCCTGCCTGGCAAGCGCAAGGTCGTGAGTTCGGTTCCCTGTACCGGAGAAAAACCAAAAAACAAAAACAAACAAAATTTCAATGTGGGTAGAGAACACATTCTGTGTCTCTGTCTTTCAAGTTTGTAGAGGCTTTTTGTGTATATGGCCCAGCTTATGGTCTGTCTTGGTATATGCTGTATTGGCAATTAAGGAGAACACTTGGGTTTCCTGCTCATGTTAGCACTGTTCTATAAATCTTGTTGAAATCCTATTGCTTGATGCTGTTTTTATATTCCTGTGTCTACTGATCTTCTGTTTAGTTGCTTCTTCAGTTGTTGAGAGGAGTGTTGAAGTCTCCACCTGTGATTGTGAATTTGTAGGATTCTGCTTTCAGTTCTATCTTTTACTTTTCAGATTTTGCTTCTCTTGTTTGGGTGTATACACCTTTCTGTGTATACACCTTCTGTTCTTTGGAGGAGCTCATCTTCACCTTCAATCTTTTTTTAAGATTGTCCGTCTTTTTTTAAGATTAAACCTTATTGTTTTGTAAATTTCTCCATCTCTGGTAATTTTCACTGTTCTAAGTCTACTTTTTTGAAAGTTAATATAGCCTCCCTGTGTTCCTTTGGTTTTTCTCCGGTACCGGGAACCGAACTCACGACCTTGCGCTTGCCAGGCAGGCGCTTTTGCAGCTGAGCTAAATCCCCAGCCCCTATTCCTTTGATTAAAGTAACTTTTTCCATCCTTTAACCCTCCTATATCATTATATGTGACGTGAGTTTCTTGTGATAGCATATAATTAATTGGGGCATGTATTTAAATCTCTTCCACCAAGCTCTTTTAATTGGTGTATTTAGACCATTGAAATTTAACGTGATTACTGGTATGCTAGGGTCCAAGTCTGCCATGTTTTTTTTCCATTGGTTCTTTCTGCTTTCATAGCTCCTGTTTTTGGTCTTTTTGTGTTAGTCAGCATTCTATTACTGTGACAAAATATCTGAGATAATTAACTTAAAAAGAAAACGTATCTTCTAGTGCACAGTTTCAGTGGTTTCAGTCTGTATCAGTCAGTGTTTTACTAGGGAAACAGATATCACACAACATATATAAATGTATAAGAAATTACAAGATTAGCTTACAATGGTCAGCCACAAAATTGAATGAGGAAGCATGCAGAGGGAGTCTGCACCCTGGTGGCTAAAAGTTTCAGTCCAAGGTCTGGAGTTCACTGCAGTGTCCCATGGCAGTCCATATCAGGAGGCCGATGGGTCTGTGATATAAGGCTGATGAGTCTATGCCAGAAGGCTAAAGGAGCTGAGGCAGAAGATGAAGAGTCTATGCTAGAATCCAGGAGATGACATCCAAACTGAAGGTGAAGATGAGCTCCTCCAAAGAACAGAAGCAAGTCCGTCCTTCATTTCCCCTTTACACCGTCCAGGTGACAAGGCAACTACATGTATTGTAGGTTGTAGAATTACTTAGCCAACTTAGTTGAACTTCTAAACTTCTCAGGTTGACACAATCAGTCAACCATTACACAGTCTATGGTTGGTCTGCCTCATTGCTTTTGAGCCTGTGGCAAGGCAGTGCATTATAGTAGGGAGCACAGGCATAGCAAAACCATTCATTTCAGGGCTGAGATGCACAGGGGAAGCAAAGAAGGCACACCCACAGTGACCTTTCTACCTTTCACCAGGCCTTATCTCCTCAGGGTTTCACACCAAACCTCCACGAGTAAGGGACCAGGCCTTCAACACACAGGCCTTTGGGGGAAATTCAAGATCCAAACGATAGCATTTGTCCTGCCTCCTATGGGTTTTTGAACATATTTTAGAATTTCACTTTGATTCATCTCTATTGTTTTTTAGTGTATCTCTGTGTATGGTTTTTTAAATGGATATCTCAAGGTACTACATTATCTGCCCATAATGTATCATAGTTTAATGGTATCATTTTTCCAGATTGAGTGACATATAGAAACCATATCTTTCTTTACTTCTCCTTTCTCCTGTAGATAGCCTTAAATATTTTTCTACGTTTATTTAAAACACATCAAGGGCCAGGGATGTAGCTCAGTGGTGTATGTGCCTGCCTCATGAGCAGAAGGTTCTGAGTTCAGTTCCCAGTACGAAAACCAAAAAACACATCAATGTTACGGTTCTGCTTCAGTTGTCATAGTTTTGAATACTCAAGAGGAGGAGAGCCTATTGTACTTACTTACAGTTTTAATTACTGTGTTGTGGTACCTTACACCAAATGTGTCACCAACTGAGTATCCTAAAATTCCATTCTGACACTAACTATTCTGAGCTTTCGTCAGACTCCACAAGTTAAAGGACTTCATCCCATACTACTAGCACCATATTAGATACCAGCTGCAAATAGGGTTCCCAGGCTACCCATACTTTTACTCAGCTGATTTACAAATTCAACTACTCTCATGACCTCCACTGCTCTGGCATGGGAGTGACAGTTACCACTTCTTAATGCCAGATGGAGTTACAAATCCAGGTTCCCAATCAGTCTCCACTGATACCCAAGGCAGGGTACTTTTCACTGCTAGTCAGGGATGCAAGTTTAGCAAAGTTCACATCGTCTCCACTCCACTGAGATGGAGGTGCCTTATTACTACTACGTAATGGTGAAAGTCCCAGCCTTCCACCAGCCTTCCTATGATTCTTCCTCAATTAGGAGCGAAGGGGTATCTTGTTACTGCCACATGGGATACATGTCCAGGTTGCCCCTGTGGCCCTCCTGACAGCACGGGAATTACCATGTGGTAGGAAGGAAAAGTCCTGGCTTCCTCTCTGGTGCAGGTGTCAGGATGCACTGTTGGTAGAATCTCCTGAGGCTGGAAGCCTAGGCTCTCCACCTGGTATGGGTAAGGGTGACGTCAGAGTTATGTCCTGTGGTGTTTGGCTGGAATACAGATTATCAAACAAAACGGTTTCTCTGGTGGTAGGAGGTCCCTTACTTAGTCCTGTGGACAGCAAGCCAGAACATGTTTAACATACAAAGAGAAAATCTAGGGACCTCACTTCTCTGTGTTTTCTTAGACTCTGAGGGCTTCCAGAGTGTCTGTATTTTTGTTTTATATATATTCAGTATTTCATCTTGTGTTTAGCAAGAATAAGGAAAAATACATCTACTCCCTCTTTCTGGAACTGGAAATTTCCTTTTTCTTTTAATGCTAACATCTCCAACTTTACAAACAACCTCCCCATTCTTTATCTTGAGTGTCTTACCCTAGCGTCAATGTGATGGAAACATGCAATTCATTCATCCTTGTTCATTTGGAGAGTAACTCACATCCCAGAGCAAGATCACACTGCCAGGCAGGAACACTTGGTTCTCAGTGCTGTTCTTACCCTTCTCTGTCCACTGATGTTTAGTTTTCATCAGAGTCAGTGATTTGGAGTTCAATTTTTTATTTTACTGCTTTGGCCAGAGGTTTAAGGTAAGTAGTAATTTTGAAGAAAATAGATTGCTAATATTTTAATCTTAGAAAATATTTAAGAAATTTAAAGGATTATTTTTCTCATATAGATATTGAAGAGAAATATAAGCCTTTTTATGTAAGTGAATTGGAAGAATTTGTAGAAAAAGATGTGAAGAGTTTAAAGGTAGGTAATATAGCAAATATTCAAAACGTTAACATATCAATATATATATTATCAATCATGAAAAAGCGATTTGTTAACTGAGATTTGAGGGAAAACTAGCTTAGTAAACACATAAAATTTGCAATTATGTGTAAATATCATCTTGGCAAATTGGACCTACTTCTCCATTAGAACTTATGAATGAGAGAAAATGTACAGAGCTACATGAAAACAAAAGCAGCACTGGGAAAGAATGGAAAGTATCATATGTACATTGATTTTTTGAAGGATTCTTTATTTTATTTTAAAAATGAAAAAAAACTGACAGAACAACAAGACAAAATCAAAACAACATAAAAACAACAAAAACGATACATGACCTCAAAAAAATGATAGAAATTTACAATTGTTGCTATGCTACATACTGTTACCTTCAACGAAGTTGCTCAGTCCAGTAGACATAAGAATGTAAGACTGATCAAACAAGCAAAGACAGTAACAAGTAAAAAAAACAAATAAATAAAAATAATTAAAAAAAAAAAATTGGAAATGATGCAGAGCTTCACCATACAAGATGGTAGGAGTTCAACAGTGGTTCTTCTACTGCATATTGTTTTCAGATCAGTCATTCTAATTACCAAATTCAAGCATGCAAAACTGGGCAAGAAAAAAGAAAATCTTAAGCATCGACTTCCTCTCAATACACCACACATAGCAGCAATACAGCTATTCTAGCTATCCTTATATATAAATTTTGTTTTTCATTTAAAAAAAAACCAACAGAACAAAAACAAATACATAAACAAAACAGAAAGAGCAATAAAAATGATACAAAATTTCAAAACATGGTGATAGGTTATTAACAATGGTTGTTATACTACATAATGTCATCTTCAAAATGGTTGCACATATAACCAGATACAGGCATGCAAGATTGATCAAACAATTACACAATAACAGTTCCTTTCAGTAAACCAACAGACACCAGCAGCACAATTATCCTAGCTGTCCTGTGTATATACATACATATTTTTTCCCTCTTCTTTGAAGGATTCTTTAAAACAGATACCAGAGATGTATAACAGGGAGGGAAAATACTAACTCAAAACCTCATTCTGAGAAAGAAATCCTGGAGGAACAGACAGACAATGATGGGAGTCACCTTGGAATCACCTTTGTGCTATCTAGAGAAGATGGCTCCTTCCCACCCTTCTCTGTCCTGAGTGACAGAAGGTAGGAGCCTAAGGCAGAAATAGTGGGTGACAGATTGAAGTCTGGGGGCCTGCTAACCAGTAAGAGGAGCAAAGCCTGCCCAGATGTACATGTAGCAGGCATCAAGCTACTGCCTTAACCTTTCAGCAACATAAACCCAAAACCATGAAAAACAAGACTTAAATAAGCCAGGCAGCCAACTAAGATTTCAAAATAAATAGATAAACGAATAAAAATAAACGAGTCAATAGTTAGCAGGCTTTTTTGAGGGGTACCTACATTAATAAAAGAGACAGACCTAGCCAGACGTGGTGGTGCATTCCTGTGTATAGTACTCTGAGAGGCTGAGGCAGCAATTTTACAATTTCAAACTCAGCCAGGACAACTTTGTAACTTAATGAACCCCTATCTCAAAAAATAAAAAAGGGCTAGGGATTTTTTTTTTTTTAAAAGACATTCAATGTAAATCAAGAAGCAGTTAATGAGATAACAGACAAGATAGTTCCTAAGGCAGAAAAGTATTACCTCACACAATCAGGAATATTTCCTAATGATAAAAGGTTTAATTCCTCAGATATATATATGGATATACCTTTAATCACATGGCCTTAAAATGTGCAGAACAAAAACAGAACTCAAAGAGAAATAGACAAATTGCCAATCATAGTTGGAGCTATCAATATAAGTATCTCTTTAACTGATAGAGCAAACAGATCCCCCAAAATTAGTAAGGATATAAGTTTAAAGAACATGTTTAACATACTTGAGCTAATGGAAACATGTAAAATACTGTACCAAATAAGTGTAAAATATGTATCTTCGAATGATTGTTAAAAACATAATAGAACATTTTCAAAAAGTGATACTGGGAAATAAAATATATTAACCAAATTTTTAAAATTCTAATATAAAGAATGTTGACTGTTTTAATTACACTGGAAATTAGTTTTTAAGAAGATAATTAGAAAATTCCATTAGGTTAGAAGTAAAGAAATATACATTTAAATACCCTTTGGTCAAAAAAGAAATAGTAGAAGTTAAAAAATATTTTTAATTAAAGGCTAACAGAAACATTACATATTAAAAGTTATAAAATGTACTTTGTAGTATACTTTCAAATGTATGTATTAAGAAAGAAGAAAGACTAAAATTAGCCAAGCATTTATATGAAGATAGCAAAATAAAGCCTAGGAAAAAATAGAAGAAGTAAATAACAAAAAGAGCATAAAAGAATGGCATAGCAAACAGCTAATAGAGAATCAAAACAGCCAAATATTGGTTCTAAAAAGCTAATGAAATTAACTAATTTAACTAAAAAAAGAGACATTTGAAATAATTAATAAAAAGGCACTACTACTAGTCCTGCAGACACCACATTTATTAAGAAGATACTGTGGAGTTTTTGATAGTTAAGTTTAAAATTTAGATAAACACATTTTCTAAGGCAAAAAGTTTAACAGCAAAACCTCAAATAGAGGTTAAAAAAAAAAACTAAATATTTTTACAACCATGAAAAGAGATCAAATCAGTGGTCAGAAATCTTTTCACAGAAAAAAAGTCTCACAACCACATGGTTTCATCAGGAAACTATGACTATTCAGGGAAGAAGTTATCTTAATCAGATATAGATTTGTCCAAATAGCAGAGAGCATCTGCCTAAACTCATTTTTTTCCAAACTCATGGTAACATAACCTTGATTCCCAATGAAAACCAAAGTACAAAAAAAAGAAATTAAGGCCCATCTTACTCAACAGAATAGATGTAAAAATCCTACATAAAATGTAAAGAAGTTGTATCTTTTCAATCAGAAAAATATTTGGATTAATTCTGAGAATACAAATTTATCAACTTTTGGAAAACGTTGTCATACCTCTCAATATCTTATTAAAGGAGGAAAAGTGTATCTTTTCAATAGATACAGAAAATCAATTGAAAGATGTATTTATTTGTAGTTAAAAATACTAGCAACCTAGAAAAAGGAGAAACTTCCTGATAATAAGATGTCTGGAAACAATCAAAACAAATAGTTTACTTATTAACAAAACGTTAACAGCTTTTCTTTGAGATAACATGCAAGACAAGTATGCTTACCAGCACTATTTCTGGCCAGCAAGGTCCTGGAGGTCCTAATTATTTCGGTAGAGCAAGAAAAAAAAGAGATAAGGTTAGGAAGCAAGAAACAAATTCATTATTTACATGTGACAGTATATGTATATAGAAATTCAAGAGTCCTTTTGAATCAATAGGGTTTATTTAGTTGTAAGACCAATATACAAAAAATCAAAAGTAGAAAATGAACTTTTAAAAAAGATTCCACTTACAGTAGCATACAAATCAAGTAATAACAAGTCTTACAAATATGTCAAACTCAAAGTATAAACTTTTATTGAGAGACATAAAATAAGACAACTGAAAAAACGCCACATTTACTTTGGGATTTGGAAGTCTCAGTATCATAAAGAGGTCATTTCTTTCCAAAATGATGTACAAAATGGAGTTTAATTAAGAATTAATACAGTCTCAACCAAAATCTCAAATTTGGATGCAGTGAGTGGTACAGGTGTAGAACATGATAGGTTCATAAAGGAAATGTAAAGAAGAAAGCAAGAATAACCAATATGTTCTTTTAGAAGAACAAGACTGGCAGTAGAAGAGATGTACTGGGAACTTCAGTCTCCCAAACCCTTGGACAAGTGAACAGTAAAGAATAAAATAGAGACAATGTAATATGGTTGGTGGGGTTTCAAGAAGGTCAGAACTCTCTTGGAGCTAACACAAAGACTTCTCCGGGCTGCTAGTATTTATTGGGTATCAAATTAGGGACAAGGAGAGAAGTACCTGGAATACCTGAGGTAACAGGCTCGAAATTGAGCAGGGCCTTGAGAACTTAGGACAAACACATTCCAAGCAGTAAATCTTGCTAATTGAGAAAACTGTCTTACCTCTAAGGTTGGCAGTTTATTGCCTTGAATTCTGAGTGAGAGTCAGTGCCCTGCAGCTGTAGCACTTACCTTGCATTCAAAGACTATGAATATGCCTCTCCCAATACAGCCAGACAGCATGTTGGTCAGCAACTTAACTCTTACACAGCCTGGTGCCCAACAGAGAAGGCACTCCCTTACCAGATTCTTGGAAGAATTATTGTGAAGCTCTATGATGAAAACAGATAGTACCATTTTAGGGTAGACAGAAGCCATTGGAATGGAGTTCAGAAACTCCAAAGAGATTCACCATATGTAGAAACTTGATTTTGACAGAGACAGCTGAGCAATGAAGAAATGATGGTCTTTTCCACAAATGGTGCTGATGCCATTGGGTATCCACATGGGACAAAAATGAAATTGGAAAAATGCCATGGGGTATCCACATGGGACAAAACTGAAATTTTATACCGTACCAAAAAAATCAACTCCTAGTTGATTTGTGAAATGTAAATGTGAAAGACGAGATCATAAAGCCCTTGAAAAATACTTTAGGAGAAATCTTAGGAGCATTTCTTCATGTCCTTGGGGTAGGAAATCTTCAACAGGATACAGAAATATGAAGTACAATGAAAAACACTGATAAGTCTGATTAAAGAACTTTTATTTGTCAAAAGAAACCATTAAACTAGTCACAGAGTGGGAGAAGAGGGTAATAACATACATTTAACTAATTAAGTACTTGATTACATACAATCTAAAAAAATCTTACATATTCCAAAAGTAAAAAAAGACAACCAACTGCTTTAAAACATGAGTGAATTATCTGAATGGGCACTTTACCAAAAAGAACATTGAAATAGTCAGCAAATACACCAAAAAGTGTACAACCTCTCCAATAATAACAGAAATGCAAAGTAAAGCCACAGAGGTGATGGTATCTCTAGATCGGCAAACATGCTGAAACTTTTCTAAGGGACATACAAGACATTTAAGATCTGAACAGTATTTATGGATGGAAAGGAGGATGTGATACAGTACACTGTAACTGTCTATTCTCCCTAGCATCAAAGGTACACAAAGGTTTGATTACTGTATCTTTGTAGTGTGTTTTAAAACCAAGAAATGTGACTTCTCCAGCTCTTCTTTTGCAAGCTCATTTTAACTATTTGGGAAAAAATGTTTATTTTTTTAACAGTGCTTACTACTTGTAAGATTTGTGTGAAGTTTCTATCTGAAAAGATCCTGACTGATTTTTTCTGCCGCTTACTAAAGTGTATATTTATGCTCTTCCTTATAGGAAGAGTATCCCATACAGAATGAAATTTTGAGGAGAGTGCCATCTGTCCAGCCAGACTGTGTACCAGAGCCTCCAAGCAGGTCAAATTCAGGTAACTTACTTTGTGGTTGAAATCTCTACTTATTTGATCATTATTCATTCTACTCTCTAAAATACTATTCAAGAGTCAGGCATGGTGGTACATACCTGTAGTCCTAGCACTTGGGAGACTGAGGCAGGAGGATCACACGTTTAAGGCTAGCCTATGCTGTGTTCCATGAAGCTTTGGATGTCTCTGGGAGTAAGGATGGCAAGAGGATGCAGGAATAAAGATGAGAGATAGAAAGCTGAGGTCAAGTGGAGCCCTCTCTGTGGCTGAAGGAAAGGAATTGGTCAACCACCATAGCACCGTTATTTCTACTCTGAGAAGGTTAACGTCAGTTTCAGCCTCTCTGCCTAGCAGAGCTTTATATGGCTCGCCTGAGCACCTCCATTTTGCAGGTGCAGAATGAACCCATTCTGCAGCATAAACTCCAGAAGGAAGCCAACTGTCATGTTTTTGGCAGCCACATGGACCGGCAGACAAAACAGCAGCCCATTCAGACTGTGGCTTATAACACAGAGGAGGAGAGGAGACGAAGGGTCTCTCATGACCCCTCCTATTCTCAGAGCTAGCACATCTTGTGTTGGTGCCTTGCCTTGCACCTTTGATCGATCTCTAGCTTTAGCCACTCCCTGCAAGCTTGGGCTACATGGTGAGTTTAAGGCCAACCTGAACTACATAGCAAGAGAGAGCCTGTCTCAAAAAACTAAAAAAGGAAACCTACTCAAAATCATATGGAAACAGAACAAACTATAGAAGTGAACACCTGTCTTAAAAGAACTTATAATATATTTAGAAGTCCAGTTACATATTTTTACAATATTAAATAATAATGTGCTCACCAAAATCCTAAGAGTGTCTTGAACTCAAGGGGCCTCATATGTCTCACTGGAAGAAAGCCCTGGTTCAGGAGACAGAAGGGGACATTTGTGGGGGCAAAGTCCTTGAAGTCAGAGTTGACCCAATCCAGAGCACAAGCAGAGAACTTGGTCTCCGATTCAAGCAGAGATACTTCTTTTCATTATGGAAAAGCAGAGTATAGGATACTGAAGCCACTTCTGTATGATGTGGAGCAAATTATTCAACTTCACCAAAACCTCGTTCACCAAATTATGAAAGTAATTGCTTCTACTCCCATACAGCTTCTAAGGAATGAAAGAATCAATGAGAAGTGCATAAGAAGGCTGCTGCTATTCTTCTACCCTAAATCATTCCAAGGAGACAGTCACTTTCCCTACTGAAGCCCAAGTCCCTTCTCCCTTAGTCCTCCGACATTCCCTGCCTGTTTTGATTTCCATCATATTCTTCCCATGCTAGCCAGGAGCTCCTACTGATTATCTACAAACTCGCAAGAACAACTACTAGGTGCTTTTTACTCTTCCTCATTTTCAGAATATTATTCTGAAGGATAAATTCATGATGGTGCTTGGGTTCTATTTAACTTTTTAATGTTTTATGAAACTCACATTGATCATTTCTTCTCTGCTGCAGAACAGCCTGGCTCACTGCACAGTTCCCAGGGACCTGAGATGGGACCTGTGGAGGAGTCCTGGTTTTCTGCCTCCCTGGAGCACCAGCAAGAAGAGTATGAACCCATTCTGCAGCGTAAACTCCAGAAGGAAGCCAACTATCATGTTTTTGGCAGCCGCATGGACCAGCAGACGAAACAGCAGCCCATTCAGACTGTAGCTTATAACATGGAGGAGGAGAGGAGACGAAGGGTCTCTCATGATCCCTTTGCACAGCCAAGACCTTATGAGAGCACTCAGAACACAAGGTTAAAAGGTCTTGCTTCTTGTAGTGCAGCTAGCCACAGTAATGCAGGACACCAGCCACCAGGGCTGACCAGCCAACCCCATGGACCATACTGGAACAGTGAATTCCATAATCTGCATGTACCTGGAACAAGACCACTGGATCCAGGAACGTCAGGTGCAGGAATTTGGTATGGGCCACATTCAAGCCAAATGTCCAATCTGTCTAAGACTCCAGTGCCTGAGACCAACCTAGCAGGAAACACACCCACCCTTCCGTTCTACTCCTTCATATCACCAGGTAAACAAATGTTTAAGTCACAGTCTCCTGGGGTTTTCGTCGTTGTTGTTGTTGTTCTGAAAACAAAGCAGCTATTAGCTCTGTTAGCGAGTTCTTGGCGGCAACAGAGAGCAGGCTGTTCAGTCTTCAGTTACCGGCTGCCACTTGTCATCTTAGGGTGGCCTCCACCAGACCACTTGGGCTGGGAGTATTTCAGTTTGGGCTTAGGGCTCTTCCCAGCTGCCCACAGGCGTTAGGTTACAAGTCCTTGTAACTGGCAGGTGTCTTCTACTCTAACCCAAATGGCAGAGTAGTCCCATGCATTATATCCTGTCTCCAATAAATGGGAAGATATTTGCTCTACTCTTTTAATCTTGTTTTCTAAAGGTTAGAACTAAGTCTTGGAAATCTTTCTTTCTTATGTAAACCAAACCTTTTGTGATTAGCAATTTTCTTTCAATTTCCATGTTGCTATCAGGTGGAATGAAAGCTAGTTGCTCATAATTACTGATACTCTAGAGTAGAAATGATTGAACTGAATATCCAGATTGTTACCAAATAACCCTTACCAGCACCATGTTAACTATGTGGATGTCATCTATGAACACTTCTTATGCTGTGTCCTGGGAATCCTGAAATTAGTATAGGTAGATGAAGCTTTGAAAACCATGGAGTTTTCCCGGCTGGGGGTAGCTCAGTGGCACAGTGCCTAACTTACGTGAGTCCCTCAATTGCATCCCCAACATAGCAAAACAAAACAAAACAAAACAAAAAAATTGAATTTTGTCACATTTTCTTTCAAAAGCACAAATTTCCAGAAACCTCCTAAGGAAATTCTGGACTTTTCTCATAAGGTTTGCTATAAAATCTTCTGTAAATGTTTGCTACAAAATACTATAAAAGGCATTAAGCAGCATCTACACTGCAGATAATCATGAGTACAATGTCCTTTGGTTTCCTTTGTGTCTACAATTAGAATGTTTCTTGAGTGCTGCCACATCATTTAATTCATTTATGATTAATTTAGTAAAAATTTCCAGTGCCGGGCATGGTGGTACACGCCTGTAATCTCAGCACTGCAGGAGGCTGAGACAGGAGGATTGTTGTGAGTTTGAGACTAGCCTGGGCTACAAAGTGAGTTCAAGACCAGCCTGAACAGCACAGGGAGACTCTGTCTCAAAAACACACACAAAAAAAATTTTTCCAAAGCACTTCCCACTTTGTGCCAGGCAGTTTTTAGGGACCAGAGAGATGAAGAGATAGCCCTCATGGAGCTTAAAATTGTGGTGGGTGGAAGGCAGATCACAAACCAGTATGGAATGTGTCATTTTTTGGTCTTGTCTCTATAAGAGTAACCCATGCTCCCTAGTTTGGTGCCAGGTGCCACTTTCCATTCTCGCCTCCCTCTGTTACCTGGTTCTGCAAATAACAGACATACAGGACTCCAACCTCTTCATGATTCTGAGATGTTCTCTGTGGTGAAAGGACCTCAGTCAATAATCGACAATGGGGTTATCTGTGCTTCTGCCCCTAAGGATAATCCTGCAAAGTAGAGTTAGTAAATGAATAATTTTGGTTTCTCATGGTAAATTTCACTGTTCTTGCTTTTGTTGTGATCATATATAGACCTAAGTCTGCACCAAATGGTCTTCTCATTACTCTGCAGCATACAAAGGATGAGTCTGTACTAGTACATGTAAAAGGGGAGAATACATGCCTGGCACAGTGGCACATGCCTGTTATCGTAGCTACTCAGAAGACTGAGGCAGAAGAACTGCAAGTTCTAGGCCAGCCTGGGCACTTTAACGGGAACCTGTCTCAAATAAAATGTTTTAAAAGTACTGGGGATGTATTCAGTGGGGCTCAATCTCTAGTACCACAGAAGAGGACAGAATAAATTTTCACTTTTGTGAAACAGCTCCTAGGACCTTTCGTTTTCTTCAGTGCACTTCTTTAAGTGACATTAGGAAAGGACAGCTCACTCACTGTCTATGTGACTTTGGGCAAGTCATTTTGCCTTTCCAGGATTCATTGTCAATTATAAATGAAAATGTTACGCTGGAAGGTTAACTTATTGCAAGCTCTTCTGTGTTTCTAGTACAGTATTTCATCGGTTTCTCCATTTCACAGTTTTCATGGGTTTTCCAGTGGTCAGATTTGGGCAGAAAGACAGCACACTGCACTGACTGAAAAACTCAGGCTTCCGGGTAGAGAGGTCCACAGTAAAATCCCACTACTAAGTCAAATGCTCTCTGATTTAATCTCTGTGTGAGTAGTTAACACAGACCATGAGTTAACAGGGTTGGCCAGGCTGGTGGTGCACGCCTGTAATCCCAGCACTCGGGAGGCTGAGGCAGGAGGATCATTGCAAGTTTGAGACCAGCCTGGGCTACAAAGTGAGCTCAAGGCCAGCCTGAACTGCATAACGAGATCCTGTCTCAAAAAGACAAAAAAAAAAAAAAGTTAACAGTGTCAGCTTAAACTAAGGACAGTGGGCTATGAGAATTAAACTGGATAAGGCAGTTCATTGCTGTGCCTAATAAGATGCAGAAAAAGTGCTTGACAATGGTAGTTTCTGTTATTATCCCCACTGTTACCATTGTTTATGATATCACAAAGGCAAACCCTTTAGAGCTGGCAGGCACCTCAGATTGTAACCAGGAACTCTACTTGGATTCCTAGGACCTCACTTTCAGCAGCTTTATGGAGCACCCAAAATTATAGAGATGCTATGTGTGTGCATCAAGGAACATCGCTTTACCTCAGGTCTTTGTTTAACGTAAATATCCTGTGCCAGTTCTTAACATTTTCTTGCTTAAAATGTTACCGTTCTACCCCATACCAAAATGACTACTGTTTAAAAAATGTTGGCAAGGAAGTGGAGAACATTACTATCCTAACCATTTTTGGTCGACAGTTCAGAGGCATTAAGAATATTCACAGTGTTTGCAACCATTATACCATCCATCTCCAGAATATTTTTACCCTCCTAAACTGAAAGTAACTCTGTCCCTATTGAAGAGTAATTCTCCACTGCCCACCCCCACAGCCCCTGGCAGCCACCATTTTACTTTCTGTCCCTGTGACTTTGACTATTGTAGGTACCTCATATAAGTGAAGCATATAGTATTTGTCCTTTTGGGACTCACCTATTTAGCAGATGTTCTCAGGGTTCATGAACATTATAGCATCTATCATAATTTCCTTTTTACGGCTAAGAATCTTTTATGTATATGCTACCATTCATATAGGCAACTTTCAGCTATCGTGAATAATGCTTCTGGGTGTAAAAATATTCCTCCATTCAATTCTTTTGGAGTATATAGCCAGCCAGAGAATTGCTGAATAGTACAGTATTTCCATTTTTAATTTTTTTTTTTTTAGACAGGGTCTCACTATGTAGCCCAGGCTGGCCTTGAACTCGCAGCAATCTTCTTGCCTCAGCCTCCAGAGTGTTGGGATTACAGGTGTGCACCACCGCACCCAGCTACTTTTAACTTTTTGAGGACTTGCCACACTGTTTTCCACTATGACTGTACCATTTCCTATTTCCACCAACACTGTACAAAGGTTGCATTTTCTCCACATTCTTACCAACATTTTTAATAGTAGCCATCCCAATAGATGCAAGGTAGTTACATTTTAGAAAAGAAAATGTCAAGAGGTGGCATAGGATAATTAGCTTAACTTAAATATGTGGAGTAAAACCCTGATCCTTTATCATGCTGGATTTCTTTCTCTTGTTTCTGATCTTGATATAATTAACTTGTGTTTCTCTCTATTCAGATGAACTTATAAAATCCCACATAAACATAAGCAACAGTAGTGGCATCCAGTTTGGAGCCTACAATTATATGGAAATTACTCCAGTGAATTCACAACTAGAAAACACACGCACAAACTTGGAAGAGGAGTCAGCTTCTAAGTACCAAGCTATCTTTGGTAAGATGTACTTTGACATGTTCACGATGGGGCCATAATTCATGTGTCTCGCTGCCGGGTGGCTGTGAACCACTGGTGATCCAAGCTGCCTAGTGGGAAAGTCAGGTCCAAGCTGCCTGATGGAACAACCATGCATATACCACCAGTGGTTCAAGCCAGCGGGAACATGTTAAGGACCCAATGTTGGGGACTAGGGATAGAGCTCAGTGGTAGAGGACATGCTTAGTGTGTGCAAGGCCTTGAGTTCAATCCCCAGCACCACAAAAAATAAGACCCAATGTGTATAGCAACCTCGAATTTTCTTATTTTTTGAATGGGATATAGTAGAATCTTAAAACTTCTCTGGTGATTCTCTCTGAATATACCATTTTTCCTCACTAATTTCAAT
Organism: Chinchilla lanigera; assembly: GCF_000276665.1. Taxonomy (NCBI): domain Eukaryota; kingdom Metazoa; phylum Chordata; class Mammalia; order Rodentia; family Chinchillidae; genus Chinchilla; species Chinchilla lanigera. Next base: position 10,130,859 of record NW_004955465.1, on the reverse strand, counting down.
GTAAATCTTCAGTAATTTGCTTTTAATATGGGGATAATTATAGTATCTAATTCATGGCTTTGCTGTGATAACTAAATTAGTAAGTGTAAAGAGCTTAGTACACTGCTTGTTATATAGGAAGACCTATGAGTGTATTGCACTTCCATCATCAGTGTTACTCTTAAGACCTGGAAGAAACAGCTCACTCAGGTTCCCATCAAAGGGAACTCTGTAAAAACTGCCCTCAACAGAATTTCTGGCTGTCTCGTGGTTCCACTGTGTAGCCCCATAGCATTAATTCTGAGACATAGCCTGGGAAAAGCATCAAGAGGTCAAAATAATGTGATTAAGAACCTAGCTTTATGACTAACCTTGAGGTTGGCTACTACCAGATAGCAAATATGTTAAGATCTACGCTGGAGGTCTCTTCAAACTCCAGCTCTGACACTGTAATATAAAAGTAGCTCTAGACTATATATACATGGACGAGCATAGCAGTGTTGTGGTAAAACTGAATTTATAAAAATTAGCAGGGGGCCAGATTTGGCGCCTAGGCTATAGTTTGCCAGCCCCTAGTCTAACTCATCTGAAGGATAGCCTTTAACATACCTAGAACAGAGGTTCTTAACTTTTTTTTTTTTTTTTTTTGGTTTTTCTCCGGTACCGGGAACCGAACTCACGACCTTGCGCTTGCCAGGCAGGCGCTTTGCCGCTGAGCTAAATCCCCAGCCCCAAGGTTCTTAACTTTTGAGGAACCAACAGTACCTTTGAAAACCTGATGAAAGCCAGGACTCCTCCCCTAAAGAAACTAACAAAATTCACAGATGTCTGAGGGGTTCTTGGACTGCTGACATCCAGTAGTGCTGGTAGAAACTAGTAGAAACCACACTGTGATAGTCTGAGGAAAGAACAGAAGTTGAGGGGGAAAATGAGATTTTGTTATATTTAGCTTATTGAGATAGGATGAGAATCAAGGAACATGGTTTGTATGTGGTGGCTGTTTTATATTTTTGTTTCCTTTATTATTTTTATGAAGGTCTAAGAGGATGGAACCAGTTGAGAAAGATTATGGCAATAGGGGGAGAGGGGACAGTAGTTTGGGGGAAGGGGAAAGTAAAGGCAGGGATGGATCAAAAAGTGGACCTCGAAGAGTATGGACACCTCACTCCTGAGAGATGCTGGAAAGGAGTCAGAGCTGAATGAATTTTACACCTGATGGTATTGGTGTCCTTAACAGGAAAGTGAACTGTTGAGCTGGGTGACATTGAGCCTTGCTAGAAATAGGTGGAAAATGTCCCAAGAAACAAGATTAGTAATTGTTTTGTCTGCTGGGAAAGCTTTACCATAAACTGGTCAACTGACCAGGGTTGAACAGAACACCTAACTTAGTAGCCATGTATGGGTTTTGTTTACAAAGCCATCAGCGGTGTCCCAGGATATATTTGCCATGACAACCGTGTGTCCTGTTCTAAGACGCATGATGATTCCATATGGACCAGGAGGCTTCAATTATTATCCAATTAATCAACAGCTCTTTGATGAAATTATCTTTTTTGCTGCTTCCTTGTATTCTTCACTTTGCTCAGGGTTTTCAGTAATCCAGGAAACTAGAACGTTCAAAGGCGTTAAGGCTTGATACCTTCTTCTCTTTTCCGTTTGGCAGCTAACACCACTAGTTTGACTGCTAATCAACTAACCCCAGTGGAGGAAAACCTGGGAAAGCACTGGAAACCCTGTGCCCGTAAACTGGGCTTCACAGAGTCTCAGATTGATGAGATTGACCACGACTACGAGCGAGACGGACTACATGAGAAGGTTGTCCAGATGCTCCAGAAGTGGAGGATGAGGGAAGGCAGTAAGAGGGCCACAGTGGGCAAGCTTGCCTGGGCCCTCTACCAGTGTTCCCGGAAGGACCTTGTGAACCACTTGATGGATATCAGCCAGAATTAACCCTGGAGGGGCTTTGGCAGCACGAAGCAAGGTCCTTGCTTTGGTGAAGAACCACTGGAAGCATTCAGAATTCTGTCCTCTTTTATGTGGGTTCTATCACTGCCAATAGACAATTGCCTGCATTTTAGTGCTAGGGCATAGGAGGAAAAAAATCTACAGCCAGCAGCCTGCTTTCAGGAAAATGCAAGGCAGAAGAGCGATCTATTTTTTAAAGGAAGAGAGGAGGTAGTTTAAAAAATCATTTTCCTTCAGCTCCTGGCATAACCTTCAGATATGCTGTTCATTCAGTTTCCTGGGGTTCTGGTCGAATGAGACAAAAAAAAAAGAATGTAAAACAACCCAACTTTCTTACTTTGTGTTCTCCACATAGACTTCTCTTTTTGGTGGGGGTTTACCAGGACTCAAACTCAGGAACTCACGCTTGCCAGGCAGGCACTGCGCCGCTGAGCTATATCCCTGGCCCTAGACTTCCATTACAACCAAAATGTAGTAAATTCTAAATTCTAGTCAAATGTTTTCTTGTAATGACAACTACAGCTTATTCCACATTACAGGACCTGTTAACTTCGTATCAAACATTCTAGCAGTCACTACAGGCTTTAATGATTATGTGCTGTTGCACTTTGTGATGTTAAATTATAGCTATTTTTATAAGCAGTTTAGGGAAGAAAAAATACACAGGGAAAAATCAGGTTTTCTTGGCAGTTGTTGTAAGGACCTGCAAGTAATCGTGACTACAATCAAAATTTCCTCATGAATTTTTTTTTAGTTCTTTTCTAGTACTAATACTTTGAATAACTAGTACTTATATTGCTAATAATTCTAATACTTTTGGCATTTCCAAGCCCATGTGTCCTGAAGAGGGAGCAGATGTTCAGGAAGCATTCATGTCTTTACCCCTCGGAAAGCCCAGATGCACAGAGCTGATCGTTGCTGAGCTGCTCCATCAGTTTACCCTATTGTGCTGTAGTAGAAATCTGTTCATTTTTCCCTTTGTGCCATGAAGTAAAAAATGACAGCTTCAGAGTCTGGTTACTGCCTCTAGCACTTAACCTTTCAAAGCCTATCTGAATCTCAGGGAGGAGCTAAAAGAATAGAAGCCTGAAGACCATGCAGACGGTCCCCACTGCACTTAGCTCTCCCAGAAGAGAGGGAGAGAGGGCACAGGGAAGGTCAGCCTGGCTCTCCAAAGGGATGCTGGTGTCTTGGGTTGATAACAGTACTGTTAGGTCTGCTTCTAAATCACCTACGACCTCAGCACACACATACAGGCAAATACACCACACCTGAAGTGGGGCCTCAAAACAGTCTCTCTACTTGGGCACTGCTGGCCTTGTAAGCCAAGTAACTCTGTTGTAGGTGCCGTCCTGTACCTTTTAGTATGTTTGTGAGCATTACTGGCCCCACCTACTGTACTGTATGTTGGTAGTACTAGTTTCCCCTCCTGCCCGTAGGTGTGACAAAAATGTCTCCAGACATTGCTGTATACAGTATTCCTTTGATATACAGAATTGTCCAGCTGATAGAAGCACTGCTGTCACCGAATGAGCCTCAGTTCTTCTGTTCCACATGTGTCTAAGCTCACATCTCAGTTGCCAAACAGCATTAAAGCATCAGCGAGAAAGGAAACTTAAAGTAGGGAAGGGACCAGCCTGTGTTGGAGAAGCCTGGTGATTTCTAAATACCTTCTATTATGATGGTGTTCTAAATGCTCTGGGTTTTTTTTTTTTTTAAATAGATATATTTTATGCCTTACACAGATTTTTTTAAAATAAAAGTATGCTTTACATATGGCTAGTGAAGTGATACGTGTGTTTGCAGAAATGAAAGAGTCTGGGATTCTTCTACTACGACCCTGTTGTACAAGTTGGTATTTCCTGCACACACTCCCCATTCATCCTGCTGGTGCCAAGAAGTTCCCAGACACCATGTTCTGGTCCTCAGGATGAGCAGCCTGCAGCATGCTGCTCTTCCCTTTCCTTCAGCCCCACCCTACATAATACCCTGAAAAGGGTCAAATTTGTCTCCAGAGAGTTTCATACAGTGCCCAAACGCCAACACGGTTCTTGAGCAGAAACAGTGTAAGTAGGATGACCCAGTCTAGAACATGAGAAAAGGACTATCCATCCTTGGTTCCAGAGCAGATTTTCCACTTGACCCTAGGGTCATAATCTTTGCGTATCATGTGAAGTTAGGTCTTGAAGGATAAGAAAAGGTTTTCCTCATAAAATGTTTTAATATTTTGATGTCATTTGAATGTTAAAAAGAAAAAAACATTTCTAATTGTAACACTCATGTAAACAGAAATAGTTTAAATGTTGAAGATTTTAGAAGCAGCTGATTACAAAGAAATCACTGAAGGACTAACACTACTACGGTAGCTCTATGATACCTAATAATCCAAGTACAATATTACAAAATTAAGCAGGTATAAATTCCATTATTCAGCACCATAGCCTAAGGCTTGCTTCTAACTTCTTGCTCCAGTTTCCTCACCTGCTGGGAGTGGTAGGACCTAAGGTTGACTGTGGATTACAATAAGGTGTATGGCACAAGAATGTCAGTTACTTTTTAAACTGCACAATAATATACATAACGGGCCACTCAAATATGCACCTAATAAACTGTGACACCAATAACCGAAAAAAAAACTAGTATTTTTGCATAGCCGTAGGGTAATGTGTTGAAATTGTACAGACTACTGTTTTTAACCCTCATTTCCTCTGATAAGAAATCTCTATAAATACTTCATGAAACAAAAAAAGGAAAGAAATGTGGACCACACCAAAGATTTATGAACATCAAGTGATGTTAAAGTCAACTGAAGACATGAGCAAGATGCTCCCCCAGTATGAGCAAGCAGGCCCTCTCTGCACAGGGAGACCCTTCGCCAGTGACAGCAAGTGGGCCCATGCGAGACACACCCCGCTCCAGCAAGGGTAAACCATCAATAGATGCTAATGCTCCATTTTGCTTCCCCTTAGCATGGGACAGCACAGATGAGGACAAACCAACTGATCCTGGACAAGGACAGAAGGGAGCAAGCAGGCCCCATGACTGTTGATGTTAAGTCCAAGAGTCCAGTTGAACGCGCATCCCATGATATACATCAGACAGAGACCAGAGGGCTGACTGAATTTCCCATCTACCCATGGGAGCAAGGACACCTTGGCTTGGATGATAACCAGTCTGGGTGGATGGTTAGAGAAGATTCTGGTACTGGGATGGCACTTTAAAAACCCACAGGCTCTAAAATAAGAGAAAATTATGTCTGGCTGGATCCCAAGACTGCAGATCTTGGGAAGAAACCACTCATTTGTACACATAATTTTTTAGTTGACTCAATCTTTTTTTTATTTTACTATATTTTATTATTTTCATTTTTTCTTTACTGGGTTTTTGGGGGACTTGGGGATTTTTCTTTCCTCCTTTTGGTTTTTTTTCTGTCCTTTCTCACTTTCAATTTTTTCTCTTCCTTTATTTCTCATATTTTGCTCTCTGTGTTACCTTTTTTTTTCCTTGTTTATTCTATCTTTTAACATTATTATTTCCTTTTTACTCCTCAGTAGGACCCCTAGCTCACTTTTTTTCCTACTTCTCATATGTCAATTCATTTCTCAAGTTTTGCTTTTTTCATCCTCCAGTTCCCAATGCCCTTTACCTTTACTAGTAAAACTACGCTTTATGAACCGCTAGATAGTTCACTTTACATTATTGCAATTGAGTACTGTTCTGCTGTTAGAAATAAGGTTGTTCCACATAGTAGATATTTACTGTAGGTCAATAGTAGGTCAATATTTAGTTTGTTTAGATGTGCATACTATAATTGTAGATCTCTTTTCCATGGTTAAGGGTGGTATATTATTGGTCCTCATAATTTGTCAATACTAAGTTTGCACTTGATGTTATAATTAGTGCTGATTTTATTACCATAGCCAAGGTGACACACCTGTTGCTATTATTTGGTTTCCTTGGGATGACAATATGTGGATTGCCTTGGGGTCATTAATGATACTGTGGCCCATTCCTAAAAACTGGATAATGGGCCAAATATGCTGTAACCTCCCACATCAAGTAAACAGAAGTAACTGGATTCTAAGACAGAGGTAAGGGTCAATACCATGAAAAGTAGACACTAATTAAAGAGGTCTCCATACTAGAAACAAGGCTTTCCACGATAATCCTGCCACAAGCCTCAACACAAAAACAAACAAAAAATAGAAATATGAGAAGATAACGCAACAAAATACCTCCAAAAACTCTAAACTCCCCAAAAGCTGATTCATGGGGCATCAAAGGGGAAGAAACCAAAATCCACACACCCAAATTATTTGAAATGCTATCAGAAGAAATAACAAAACAGAACAATAAAGCATTTGTCAAGCTCATAGAAGATAGAAGTAATAAGATATTGGGCAAATAAACAAAATGATCAGCAGTCCACAGAAGACATTAACAAAAAGCTAACAGAGCTAAACAACTGCCAACATTATGTTTAATGGGGACAAACTGAAAGTTTTCCCTCTAAACCAAGGAATAAGACAAGGCTATTCCTATCACCACTCCTACTGAATGTAATACTTAGAAATTAGCAACAGCAATTAAGAAAAAAAAAACCAGAAGGGCTATGTATAGGAAAGGAAGAAATCAATTAGCATTATTTGCAGATGACATGATCCTCTACATAGAAGACTCCCTAAAATGCCAAAATACTCTGAGAATTAATAAGCAAATTCAGTAATGTAGCAGGATACAGAATCGACACACAAAAATCAAGAGTTCTTCTATACTAATAATGAACCCACTGAGAAAGAAATTAGGAAAAAATACCATTAACAATAGCACCAAGAAAAATTAAATACTCAGAAATTAACATAACTAAGGATGTGAAAGACTTTTACAATGAAAAGTATAGCATGCTGAAAAAGAAAAAGACATCAGAAAATGGAAATATATCCCCTATTCTTGGATAGGCAGAAGTAATATAATCAAAATGGCCAAACTTCCAAAATTGATATGTAGATTTAACACAGTCCCAATCAAAATACCAACAGCATTTTTCACAAAACTGGAGAAAAACATTGCTAAAATTCATATGGAACCAGAAGAGATTCAAAGTAGCAACAACAATCCTGGGTAACAGGACCAAGGCAGGAGGCATCACAATCTCAGATTTAAAGTCATAGTACAAAGCTACAGGGCTAAAAAGGCATGGTACTGGAACAAAAGCAGACATGAAGATCAATGGAAAGGAACAGAGGATCTAGAAACAACCACAAGCATATTTGACTATTTGATTTTGTTGTTGTTGTTGTTTTGAGACAGGGTCTCACAATGTAGCTCAGGCTGCCCAGTCTAGCCTCCTATTCATGGTAATCCTCCTGCCTCAGCCTCCCAAGTACTGGAATTACAGGTGTGCACCACTATACCTGGTTTTGAATGTCTGATTTTTTATAAAAGGTCCAAAAATTTACACTGGAGTAAAGACAATATCTTTAATAAATAGTGTTGGGAAAACTGGCTATCCATATGCAGAAGATTGAATCTAGACCTGTATCTCTCACCATGTACGAAACTGAAATCAAAATGGATTAGAGAACTAAATGTTAAAACAGAAACACTATACTGCTGGAAGATAAATTAGTTAAAACCCTTGAAGCCATAGGAGTAAGCTTTCTGAATAACTGCACAAGAAATAGTACTGAGAATCAACAAATAGGATTGTATCAAATTAAAAAGCATCTGTACAGCAAAAGAAATGACCATCAAAGTGAAAAGAAAACGTACAGAACAGGAAAAAAAATTTTCCAGCTATTCTTCAGACAGAGGATTCATATCTAGAATATATGAAGAACTCAAAAAAACAGACCTTGCTAAAATAAAACACCAAATCAAAAAATGGGCAATTGAAATGATTTGACACTTCACAGAAGTACAAATGGCCAATAATACAGGAAATACATAAAGAAATGCTCAATGTTGGTAGCCATTTGAGAAATGCAAATCAGAACAACACTGAGATTCTATCTTACCCCAGAAAGAATAGCCGTCATCAAGAAATCAAATAACAAATACACTGGGAGAGGCTGTAGGGAAAAAGGAGCCCTTCTATATTGTCAGTACAAATGTAAGCTAGTACAACCATTATGGAAATCAGTATGGAGACTCCTCAAAAAACTAAAACTAGAAATACCATTTGACCCAGCTATTCCCCTTTTAGGTATCTTTCTGAAAGAGTTAAAGCCATCATATCACACTGACACATGCATATCCATATATATAGCAGCACAATTCATAATAGCTACATCTTGGAAGTGGTCTACAAGTCCATCAACAGATGAATGGGTAAAGAAAATGTGGTATTTACACACAATGCAGTACTATTCTGCCATAAAGAAAGATAAATTTGGGTCATTTGTAGGGAAATGGATGCACTTCAGACCATAATGTTAAGTGAAATAAATCAAACACACAAGCTTAAATATCATGTGCTTTCTCTTGTATAACAAACCCAAAGTATAAATATAGAGCAAAATGGGGATGGATAATGGGAGATGGGAAGATGGATCTTTCTCCAGTGGGAAGGGGATGAAGGAACCCTGGTAAAGGGAACTGGGATGTGTTGTGCCCCTGCACCAGCTCCACACAAGGTATGTGAGCATCGGGTACTGCGAACATGGACTCATGTTTTAGAAAGTCAACTCAAAACGTGCTTCTCTTTCTACGCAGGAGTTGGGATAGACTTTGAAAGTAGAATATTAACATTTTGCATTTTTTCTTTGGGCCAATCCTGCCTTTACTACTCAGAAAACTCCAATGGACTAGTAAGGACTCTCCAGGTAAACAACTTTCCATACTTTTAACATTGAAGAACATTGCACACAGGACATACCAGAAGGATCTCTTAGAGGAAAAGTAACAATGTGTAAGAAGCTATTGGCTTGAGTCATTTTAGCTACAAATCTGCCTTTTATTTCCAGTTAAGATAGAGCAGTATGACAATCTGATTTAAAAGGACAGATTTTTTTTTCTCTAGATATTTATAACCTTTAGAAAGCTTACATCATACAGTCTTGAAAATGATGGTAAAATACATGTAAATTACCATCTTAACTATTAACTATACAGTTCTGTGGCATTAACTACCTTCACACTGCGGGGCAGTCATCACCACCATCCATACACGGAATTCTTTTCACCTTACAAAACTGAAACTGTATGTATTAAAAACTAATTTTCTAAGCCGGACGTGGTGGTGCATGCCTGTAATCCCAGCATGCCCGAGGCTGAGCCAGGAGGATCATTGCAAGTTCAAGACCAGCCTGGGCTACAAAGTGAGTCAAGGCCAGCCTGAACTGCATAGCGAGACCTTGTCTCAAAAAGGCAAAAAACAAACAAACAAACAAAAACTAATTTTCTAATTTGCTCACAGGCAGCTCCTGGAAACCTACATTCTACTTTCGGTCTCTGAATTTGATGACTGTAGTAGGAACCCCACATACACCTGTCTTATGTCAGTTGACACAATTTTCCAGGGTTCACCCATGTAGCATGTGTCAGAATTTTCTTGCTTTTGGAGGCTGAACAATATTCCCATGTGTGCACCACAATTTATAATTTATCCATTGATGGCCATAGGGTTCCTCCACATTTTGGCTCTTGAATAATGCTGCTATGCACACTGGCAGGTACATATCTGGAGGCCCTGCTTTCAGTTCTTTTGGATACACTGCATACTCAAAAGCAGAATTGCTGGGTCATACGTAATTTGTTTTCAGCTTTTTTAGAGAAACAAGGTCATTAATAGCAGCTGCGCCATTTTTACATTCCCAACAGTGTGCAAAATTCCAGTTTCTCCACATCCTGGCTGAGAATACTCTCTGAGGGTCTTGATAGGTACCAGCCTAATGGGTAGACACGATAAAAAGGGAAAACTACTAACTTCATCATCCCTGAATGCAGATGTACTTTATCCCACCAGGGGCGGCGGGGGCGGCTCACTTACCGCCTGGACACCCACCAGGTGAGGGTGGGAAGCTCCGAGGCCTCGCCTCTCGAGGGCTTTGGTCACCATGGCAACGGGCAGGACAAGGTGGCCCCCGCTGGGACATCCATCCTGGGAACCAGTGCTGACACCAGAAAACCTGGGCTTCAGCACGCAAGCGCCTGTGAGGGGCGAGGCCAAGGGGCGTGACAAGACCTCGCGGCTTGGCCTGGCGTACGGTACAGGTGGAAGGGGCGGGGCGAGGCGTGGAGGCGGGACTTCCTGAGGGGCAGGCCCGGCCGAGGCGCGGTATGGAGGCGGGGCTTCCGGAGGGGCGGGGCTTCGGGAGAGGCATGGAGAGCAGGGGTGGTCCACGCGTGCGCATTCTCGGCTACTGCGCGACCGGGTACCATGGCGGCTGCGGTAGGCTGCCGAGGAGCGCTTCGGCTGCGGCTGCTCTCCTCGCTCCTGAAGCCCAATATGCACGTTCCCCGGGCCGTGCCAGCGGCCGCGTTCGGGTAATTGCACGCTCCGCGTCGGAAGTCCCAGCGTCGTCTCGGTGGGCGTTGGAGGGGCACGCTGGCCCTTGCGGGCGGGCGGGCGGCGAGAGAGCGGCGGGGGACGCGGCCGGGCCCGCCGGAACCCTGGACCGCAGCCAGCCCGAGCCGCGTGCAGACCGAGAGACCCGGGAGGTAAATTCGGTATTGATCCCAAATCCGGGTTCTTAGCCTGTTGCTTTGTCCATTCTTGAAGAAGACAATTATCTCTCACGTCCCTGACATCGGAAATGCGCCCGAGTGTCTGTGACGTGGGCCGCGCCTAAGTCACGGGTCCCAAGTCTCCTGAGGCTAATTTTTGTTTGCTGATCTCAAACTTTAATGTGCAGGAGAATCACCTTGGGAAACTGAAAACTCAAGATTCCAGACCTCAGTACCAGTTTCTGACTTAGGTGTGTGGAGATGCTCAAAATCTGCATTTTTCTTTTCCTCTCCCTACCCCTTTCACATTAAAAAAAAAAAAAAAAAAAAAAGCAAAAACCTAATTAATCTCTGACCTAGTGTCTTGAAAATGGGTCCTAAGAGATTATGGGCCGAAATTGGGAACAGAGCAGCCTGAAGCTTGCTTCCACCAACACAAATGCACAGACACAAAGGTACGCAATGCATGTATGCAATTAACTGTAGATGGACCAGTTTCTTTAGTGATGGGGGGGGTGCTAGAGAGGCACCCACTACTTGGAACTTCATTTGATCTAATGTAGAAACTACTGGTTTGGAACTTAATTTGGAAGAAGAAAGGGCAAATCTGACCAGATTTACATTTTCATAATGTAATTGACTAGTTACTGAGTTTTATATTTGGTTTAGGTTTCTTTTATTATTTTAGAGTTATTAGATTTTTCAATACAGATGGAAAAACATGTTAGTGGCTGCATTTTTGTAAATCATCAGTGAAACCTAGGCCGTTTATTTCTTTTTTGCAGAAAGGGACTAAGATGCGTTATTGTGATTGTATAACACCATAGTTGTGATAGGTTAATAGCTGCTGGAAGGCCATATTCTTCCTGAAAAACAGGTTCCTCTGGATTTTGTACTGCCATTTTATAAATTTGATTGCAAACTGGTGTGACATGTAATCTGAGAAAATAAGCAGTAGCGTTAGCTCATTCTAAAACAAGAGTGCAGCTCCATGTAAGAGGGTAAAAGGATACCTGTAAAATGTTTCAGCCAGGCCTGATAATTCACACCTGTCATCCCAGCAGTGGAGAGGTTGAGGTAGGAAGATGGCCACCAATTTGAGGCCAGCCTGGGCTACATAGTGAGTTTGAGGTCATCTGGAACTACATAGCAAGATCCTGTCTCAAAACAAAACCAAACAAAGTTTTGGAACAGCCAGCATCTAAGCTACAACTGAGTCGTGTGCTAAAAACTTGTTTGTAAGCCTGTTATTTGGAACTTTGACCCTTTTCCTGTTTCATAATCTCCAACAGGATTTATACCTAGGTTAGATCAGAAAATCTTTGCTACCCAAAGTAATATGTCATGTACAGTTACAATATTAATAATTTACAGAGCCTACTAATCTGCCAAAGAAAAGTATTTTCCAAGTTCGGCCTTGGGGCCCTCTGTGGAAGTATCAGACCCCACTCTTCCCTGATGCCTGTCTGTACCCCTATCCACAGCCATACTGATTTGGTGCTGAGTGCTAAGCCCTGGTAAGCACGCTGCCACTGTGAAATTAGAGAAAATGCTTGGCCTCTGGAGTCCGAATAACTTTCTACCCCTTTAGCTGTGTGAATGGGGACAAGTTACCTTCTCTGAGCCTCCTTTCTTGTAGTTTGTGAGGATTTGAAACAGGGTAAAAGGCCTGCTACATACATACTTAGTAGGTATAATTGTTAATGATATAAACAATAAGAATACAATATATAAGAGGGGTAAAAATGTCATCACAGTTCACTTGAATTCAAGCCATCAGGTTTCTAATACTTTATTGTAGCTAATACTTTATAGCAAATAGCTAAATGTAAATGACGAGATTTTGAATGATAGAGGTCTTAACGAAGTTACCCCATTTTTATCTCAAATCACAGTGTTGAGACTAAGGCTCTGGGATCAGACCGTCAGGTGATCATCTTGGCTTGGCAGATCACTAGCCGTGTGACTAGGACAAATTACCTGTCCTCAGATTCCTCTGTGATAAAATTAGGTTAAGTGTACTATGTACCACCAGGTGAAAAGAGTAATGTAAATAAAGCTTAGCAGCCAGAGCCCTGGCACAAAATAACAAAGGCGGCACTTGGTTTGATTATTGTCTCCAAGGTGTATTATCTTTGTCCCCACGCCCAGCAACCTGTCCCTCTTTGAGGGAAGCAGCTCAACCCCCTCAGTATGGTTGCAGTGTTCCCTACGGCCCTCCTTTGCACCAGATTGCCAGTCTGTCCTCGCAGAGAGGGAGTCACGGACCAGTATGGGGTAGGAAAGCATGCTTTGAGGGGGAGACAGGACTTTGTTTTCTTCCGATAAAGTAGTGGTCATTCTCAACCTCGGTTGCCTGTTGGATTTTCTAGGGAAATTAAAAAATTTTCTAGGGAAATTAAAAAATGTCCTGGTTTCTGCCCCAGAGGTTTTGACTAAGTGTAGTTTGGGCATCAGATTCAGATGTGATTCAAGCACCAGGACATTTTAGACTCACTCAAGCCTGGTCTTGGCCTGACTTTATTGCTCTGAAAGGCCTCTTCATAAGCTGTAGCAGAAGTGCTGTCTCTCTTCCTTTCATTTACCTTACATTTCTGTGAAAATAAATCAGCATTTAAAAGCTATCTTTCAAAATAAACCTTTGTTTATAAATAGTCCTCTGGCTTTCTCTCCCACTTGGAGAGTCATGGAGGGTTTCTGGCAGCCTCTGTTCCCCGGCGGATGTGCGGGTGCCGCTGGTGCGACAGTACGCGGGAAGGAGGTTGACGACAAAGCACTGTCTTGCCCCTGAGCTTCACTGCAAAACCCTGCATGCACTATTTGGCCCCAACCGCCGTTCCTGTCTTCACACTGCCTGGGGCTGAACACTGGCTTCTCCCCATGGCGTCCCTTGCTCTTGGGCCTTGGATCGCGCTATTTCGTCTTCCAGAAATGCCCTCCCCACCACATCCCTTTTTCAGAATTTTAGCCAATTTTGGAAGTTCATCTCAAAAGCCGCTTTTGCTGCCTTCTGAGATACCTCTGCCCAACCCTGGTCTCTCTCTCTCTCTCTCTCTCTCTCTCTCTCTCTCTCTCTCTCTCTCTCGTGTCTTGTGTCTCTTTCTCTCTCTCTCTCCTCTAAAGCACCCTCCAAGTCTTTTGAAAATCCTTCCGGCACTGGACTGCTTAGTTTTGTGTCTACATTCCTTGTAGGCAAGCGCAAGGTCGTGAGTTCAATTCCCGGTACCGGAAAAAAAAAACAAAACAAAACAAAAAAAAAGAGAATATGGGAAGGATTTGACTAGAGAAAGAAAATGTGGAATGGGAAATCACAGCACAGATACAGCCGAGTGCGCGGAGAAGTCAGGTTTTTGCAGAAGAGACGTGGCAGTGAGCACAGAAGCCAACGGAAAGGACCCCGCAGGAGCCGGTGCTGTGGAGAGATGGGAGTGAGATGTGAGAAAGCGGAGCTGCAACACCCAGTCCTGGGAAAGGTGGGGGAGGGGCACCATTCTCTAGCTCCTCACCCAGCAACGTGACTTTTACAAGCCTATTTACAACATTGCCGTGTCTTTCGGGCTCGAAGAATAATAAAAGCCAACCAGGCATTGTGTACCTTAGGGCTAATGTGAGCTCTGTAAATCTAGTCATCTCTTCCCAGAGAGTGACCTCACTTAATTCAGTAAATGTAGGAAATGCCGGGAAGGGCTTTTACCCCATCCAGCTGTCTCAAGTCTTTTCCTCAGCACTTAGCCCTCCCCAGTTTTCAGAGCAATCCTATGTGGCGTTACAGCCTCTCCCCCAGGTCTTGAACAGAGCAGATACACCTGCCGGCTGGGGTCCGCAACCCCGTAGTCGCAGCATTCAGGAGGCTGGGGCAGGAAGATTCCCCTGGGTAGGCCAGCCTGTACTACACAGTGAGACCCTGTGTCAAAAAAATAAATAAAAAAGCAAAGCAGAAATACCAATAAACAAGCACTTGTCGAATAAATATTTTTAGAGTCCATTTATTTGCTTCTGTCTTGGTCCTAAGATATTTACAGCTGTCCTAACAATAAAAATTAATTCTCCGTTAATAATAAGGTGACAGAGTTGATTGTCTTTGTTACTGCTCCTCTAATAGTACTTCTGTGGATAATGAACTTACGTTGTGTCAGACATTCCCAATTTTGTCTTACAAATTTCCAAAAATTAAACTTCCCGATTTTATGTGTTAAAATTCAGTGAACCAGTGTTCAGCCCATTTTTCTGCATTCTTTATTTAAAGTTCGCCAATCAGATAAAACCAAAAGAGGAAGTGGCTTTGTTTTTTTTCAAATGTGCTGCATTTCAGTAATCATTTTGACCCAGGGTGGAGGTAAGGGTGGGAAGAATGTGAAATGAAAAGGACGTTAGTGGTGGATGTAAACTTCCTGACAATCCGCAGTAGAAGAGGAGTGGTTCCCTCTAGCGTCTGTCCGGGCCTGCTGCCTTGTCCCTTGCGCAGGTCACTGGGTCACCTGCCTGGCAGTTAGTTGGTGGGGACGTGCTGTATTGGTGTGAATCCCTGGACAGTCTTTTCTGGAGTTTCCGGAAACAGCTGAGGAGAGGTTAATGGGAACCCTGGGAGGCACACACTCTTGGCAGGACGGACACTGGCAGCAGCTCTGTCCTGTGCCACACGGTCCAGATAGGTGTTGGGTCATCGGAGGGCCCTTGAGAGCGGGTTTGTGAACATGGTTACTTTACGGTCACCACAGGAATATGCACTGCGTCGTAACCAGCAAGGCCATGGCAGGGCCGTAGACGGCCCCTGACCTGTTAGAGCCCTCCCGCAGCCAACGCAAGAAGCTGCACCTAAGACAGTCTCAGATCACAGCTTCCCTGGGGACCCCTGGGGCCTATCTCATCCTCAGCAATGCCTCCAAGGCTGCGGATGGCCCAGGTGGCTGCTCTAGACCTGCTGAGGTACAGCCAGACCCAGGCTCAGGTCCTCCAGTCCCCAGGCTGTGTTCTGGGCCTGTGTTTCTGGCCACTGCCCAGAAAAGCTTGGTGCTTTGCTAAGGTGAACCCCAGACTGGGTGCTGCAACAGATTCAAACCTAAAGACACAATTCAGATCGGCAGTCTGCTAAGACACCGAGGTATCATTGTTTAGGGTTGGAAATAGGCACTTAGCAAAATCACTCACAAAGCCCGAGGGGTACCGGAGCTAACTGGTGCATGTGATGGCAGTATTGTCATGTTAAATGGGTAAACTTGGCATGCTCGGTAAATAATTTAGCTTTAGGAATTTTCTCTTTTCCTTCCAGCACCTCAGTAAGCTCTGGCAAAGTGGCTGTGAATGGCGTTCACCTGCATTACCAGCGAACCGGAGAGGGCGAGCACCCGGTCCTGCTGCTCCCTGGGATGCTGGGTCTGGACATCTTTAATGGATGCGCTTTTGCATGCTCTCTAACCTCTATAACTCGGGCACGATGGTAGATGCTGAGTATTGATTATTAATTTGGTGGAATGTTTCCAGGGATATTTGCTGCAGTCAAACTTGAGCAACTTAGAAACAGAATAGCTTTACGTTGTGTGTCTTTTTCGATGAAGTACCCAGTTTTCTCGTGGGAGTGCACTGTAAAACCACGATTGCCTGCAGCTTGGGAAGGTGACAGGGGTCAGGGGAAGGGGAAGGAGAGTGTTTGAAGGAAGTAGGTATGCAGCTTTCCCAGTTTGCCTGGAGTGAAGGGATTTTTCTAAGATGTGAGACTTGCAGTGCTAAAACCAGGGTGGGTTGTTCACTGCTGCGGTTGATATTTCCAGTTAAAATAAGAGACAAGGAGACAAACTTAAAAGTCTTTGAGGGACAAAATGAGGCTAACATATTGCCCTTGTTCGAGTGTGGGATATAGTAAAGCCCACTGCTCGCAGCCTCATTTTACAGAACAGCAGTCCAGATATAGGAAGTTCAGGGGAAAATCTAGTGATCCCAGGCCATCCAAAATTTAGCTTCAAAGGGTATAGGATTGTTGCTTTATTTTGTATTTAGTTAAATAATCTCAGCATATACTCATTGCCTTGTGATTTGCTTCTTTCTCTTACTAGTAAAGTGCTAGAAGTTTTCAGTCACTTGATGGTTTTACTTGGTTTTACCTTTTTCCCCTTAAGTTACTGTAATGAAGGAGAACGTGTATACCAGTAGCTGATGTCAAGCCAAGATTATCTATAAAAACAATTCACCAGGCTAGATTTCCATTCTTGTAGTATTGCAGTCATTGACGAGGTCTAAAAACTGTTACCTGTGTAATTTTTGTGTATGTAAAACAAAAATGTTTGGTTTCAAATCAACAAAGCAAAACATGACAGCTTCTCCTCCTGTCTTGTCCTCTTATACCCAGTCCCATCTCCATGGGCTACTCAGGTACCATGTGCTGGTAACTCCATGTACTCCTTAAGCCCAGGGTAAGCTTTCTGTATTCCTGGCACTGGTCTTCTTGTGGGCCAGAGAGCAGATGTGTCACCTCTTTTCTGCAATTGGTCTTTTAGCCTGCTCTCCTTCCCCTTCTCCCGCCTCCTGCCCCTCCTTCAGGGTCCTTCCCCAAGGAGTCCCTCCAGTGCAGGGACACAAAGGAAGCCCATGTGCTAGCAGTAGACACAGGCTGGAAGTCCACTGATTTCTTTTGGGCTTGGATTGCCTGCATGACTTACCTGATCTTGAGAAAGGAACGTGGTGGCAGGGAGAATGATGGAGCTTGATAATGTTAAGTGATTCTCCATCGTCTAGAAAGATATTTTTTATTATAGCTACTCATTGTGATGAAAAAATCATAAATATGTAAACTTTAAAAATATGATATAAAAGATACATTGCCGTGAATCCCCCTCAGAATATTCTCCCTTTGCTTTGAGCACTTACCCCATCATTCTTGCCGCTTTCTGAAGCAGTTCTGGGCATCCTCTTTTGTGAATGTCTTTAGTTGTGCTGTGATAGCTCCCTTGGTATGCTGAATTGATTTCAAGTATTTATTCTTATGCTCATTTGGACTTTGGAAAAGAGGTGCACAGTGCCAGATCCTGTGAGTAAGGTGGAGGAAGACACACTCACGTTTTTACAAGTCTGCCTTTCCCTTGGACAGCACTTGGCAGCAACATTCATAGTGTTTTTGAACACACCTCATGAAAACACTCATGAGAGGGGACTGCTTCAGAAAGTGGCAAGAACAGTGGGATAAATGTGTTGGAAGCAGCAAGGGAAAATGTTTTGTGGGGGGTTTTTGGCAGTGTGTCTTTTATTATGATACTTTTTAAAATTTAAACATCCACTCTACAGTTTGATCACCCTGTATGGTTCAGCTCATCGGCAAGGTATTCAGTATGCATTTGCAGCCTCAGAAATGGAGCAGACTTTACAGGAAAACGCTGAGCTGCCCCTGGACTTAGCTCTTGGGGCGTGGCCTTCCTCACTGCAGTGGGGGTGGTCACACCACACCTCCAGCGACCATATCGCCAGGGGCAAACTGCTGGTCAAGGCTGCCCAAAGTTCAGCACAGTTCTGCTTGTTCGC
This sequence comes from Chinchilla lanigera, assembly GCF_000276665.1. NCBI lineage: Eukaryota > Metazoa > Chordata > Mammalia > Rodentia > Chinchillidae > Chinchilla > Chinchilla lanigera. The sequence goes on along the minus strand of NW_004955465.1, from coordinate 10,112,739 downwards.
GTAGGCTCTTCTGTATTACTGTAGTGAAACAAGCTGATTTATTTCATGCACCCCTTCTCAGTGGTTTTTTTTTTTTTTTTTTCTCCAGTATGGGGAATCGAACTCACGACCTTGTGCTTGCCAGGCAGGCGCTATGCCGCTGAACTAAATCCCAGCCCCTCAGTGGCTTTTAATTATAACTACAAAATAAAATCTTAGCTTAGTAAAAAAAAAATGTGGAAATTTAGAATCCTACTTTGGATAACTTGGACCAAATCTAAGAAATTTATTGAAAGATGTTGTTAGGATCTCTGTAGTTTGAAAGTTATTTATTTAAAAAACCCAGAAATATAGCATATAGGTAAGTTCATTTTTACAGTTTCCTTAATTCTTTAAAAATGACGGGGAGGGGATTTAAATTGAAGAGGCACGGAAAGGGCAGCGAATACCACACAGACCAAAAGGACTCAAGGCCCTCGGTCTTTTCAAAGTAGCCACTAGGGGGCGATCGGAGACAGGCCTGAACTCTAGGTTAATGTCTTCAACCCAGACTGCTTTGCTGATTGAGGTCTGACGGCCACCTCTGAGTAGACACTACTTTATTCAAAGATTATTGCTGCATCTGTTTTTACTCTGCTGTGTTTGATACAGTGAAAGCATTCACCAGAGATAACCAAGTGTCTGTGTTCAGGAAGCGGAGAGACAGATTTTGCACCCCAACTTAAGAGCCTGAATAAGAAGCTCTTCACAGTGGTTGCCTGGGACCCTCGAGGATATGGACATTCCAGGCCCCCAGATCGAGATTTTCCACTGGACTTTTTTGAAAGAGATGCAAAAGATGCGGTGGACTTGATGAAGGTGGGTTTCTCTCAGAAGTGCGCAGGGGAAGGATAGCTGGGCAACTCTTCATTTATTTTGCTTAATTTTTGCTATTCTTTCTCTCTACGAAGGTAATACTGTGTGACTCCTATCACATAGGAGTGCAGTGAACATTCTGTTATTTGTGGACACTTCAGTTCTGATTTTTTTTTGCTGTTTCAAACAGTGTTATTGTTATGGACATACTGAGCCTATCTCCTGGTACATGTATGTGAGAACTTCATACAAAGTTAGGAAACAATGTGTTGGATTGTAGAAGATGAAACTATTCACTTAAAGGTAGTGCCGAACTATTACTCATAGTAGTTACACCAGTGTATAATCCCTGCAGCAAATACCCTGGACTAATATCTCTTAATTCTTTAATTTTTTTTCTTTTTTTTTTTTGGTCTTTTTGAGACAGGGTCTCGCTATGCAGCTCAGGCTGGCCTTGAGCTCACTTTGTAGCCCAGGCTGGTCTCAAACTTGCAATGATCCTCCTGCCTCAGCCTCCCGAGTGCTGGGATTACAGATGTGCGTGACCACGGCCGGCTAATTCTTTAACTTTTGCTATATTCTGTTCTAGGCAGCATCTCCCAGACGTCATCTTTGTCCGTTTTCTTTGCCAGACACATTTTCAGGTCCCAATGGATTTGCCCAGGGACTCACACAGCTGCCCTGTGTTACCTTCTCTTCCAACCCATCTCTTCCCTCAGCTGCGCTCTTTCCGCAGCTGGCTTTACCTGATGGCTGAGTTCATTTCAGCAGCAAGTGTGCGGTCCCTGTCTAAGCCACACTGTGCTCTCACAGCCCTGTTGAAGCATGTGCACGCATACAGGTGTGGGCACACTGTATTTGTCACGTCCAAGTACAGGTAATCGCCACTGATCTATGCCTTGACATCTCACCCAAGCAGAAGATGCAGTTCCCTCACCATTCAACCAGTTCTGTGTACTTGAGTTCCCACAACAATTATGTTTGTACCAAAGCTAAGTAAGAGGGAGCGCTGTGCTGCCTTGTCAAATGGTACAATGATCGGAACTTTTCTTTCTTTTTTTAAATTTCATTTTAAAGAGAAAAGAACAAAAAGAAGATAACCAAAACAAAGACAGAAACAAAAACAAAACACCACCAAAACAGTACAGAATTTGAAAACAAGATGATAGGAAATTAACAATGATTGTTGTATTACTTATTGTTATCTTCAAAGTAGTTGCTCAGATAACCAGATAGAGGCATACAAGATTGATCAAACAATTAAACATTAACTGTTCCTTTCAATAAACCAATAGAAATTAGTAGTACAATTATCTTAGCTACCTTGTGTATATATGTATTTTTTCCTCTTTCTTCTTTCTTTTTCTCCTTTCCCTCATCCTAGTTCTTTCCTTTTGAGCGATTTCTTTTCCTTCCACAATATCTATTGCACCTTTCAGATTTTATGTAGTCTTTCAGGTTCTTACTCTAGGGAGACAATATGATGTTTACACATGAGGGTCTGATTTATTTCACATACGAGTATGGTCTCTAGTTGCATCCATTTATCTATAAAAGCCTCAAGTTTACCTTTCTTTATAGCTGAGTAATACTCCAGTGTATAAAAATAACCACATCTTTTTTATCCATTCCTCAGTTGATGGGCATTTGGGTTGTTTCCAAGATTTAGCTATGACAAATTGTGCTGCTATAAATGTGGGTGCACGTATGTCACTGTGGTATGATGTTTTCAGTTCTTCTGAAAAAATACCGAGAAGGGGAATAGCTGAGTTCAATGGGACCTGTAATCCGAGTTTTTTGAGGAACTTTCACTCTGATTTCCACAGTGGTTGTACCAGTCTACACTCCTACCAGGGCTGGGGATTTAGCTCAGCGGCACAGCGCCTGCCTGGCAAGGGCAAGGTCATGAGTTCGATTCCCAGTACCGGAAAAAAAAACCAAACACAAACAAACAAAAAAAAATACACTCCTACCAACAGCGAAGAAGGATTCCTTTTTCCTTACAGCCTCACCAGCATTTGTTATTGGTTGATTTCTAGATGACGGCCATTCTTTCTGGGGTGAGATGGAATCTCAGTGTTGTTTTAATTTGCATTTGTCAAATGACTAATGATGTTGAACATTTTTTCATATACTTATTTGCCATTTGTATTTCTTCATCTGAGAAGTGTGAATTCATCTCAGATGCCCATTTTTGGATTGGGTCTTTGAATTTTGGGGACCTGATTTTTTTTTTTTTTTAGTTCTTTATATGTTCTAGATAGAAGTCCTTTGCCTGAGGGATAGCTGTCTAAAATTTTTGCCCAATTCATGGGTTTTCTTTTTATTCTGTTGGTGATTGCTTTTGATGTACAAAAACTTTTCAATATGATGAGATCCCAGTTGTTGATTCTTTGAAGTATGTCCCATGCAGTTTGGTTTTTGTTCATGAACTCTCTGCCTACCCCTGTCTTCAAGATTTCTAACCACTTTCTTCTCCAGCAGATTTAGTGTTTCTGTTTCAGTATTTAGATCTTTGATCCATTTGACTTGAGTTAAGTGCATGGTGAGAGACATGGGAGACTTTTCTTTTATTACTGGTGAGGCCCCAGGCCTGCATTGGTTCTGATCCTTGCTGACTGTCAGGCTAACAGAGAAGAGCAGTATAACTGCTGTGTGTTTCGCTGTGTCCGTCACAGGCGCTGCAGTTTAAGAAGGTCTCCCTGCTGGGGTGGAGTGACGGCGGCATCACCGCCCTCATCGCTGCCGCCAAGTACCCATCCTACATCAGCAAGATGGTGATTTGGGGAGCAAACGCCTATGTCACTGAGGAGGATGAAAGGATCTATCAGGGTAGGTTCTGCTGCCCGGAGGTGGCGTGAGGTCAGATGCTTCTCTCTCCCTCACCCCTTTTATTTTGATACGTATTGACAAGTCGTGGCTCATCCCATCCACTTCCAGTTCTTGACAGTGAGGTCGGAAGAATAGTGAGTTCTCAGACAAGCCCTTCAGTTTAACCAGTCTTTCTATTTCTGGAAGCAAAACTTCTGTGACTCAGGAAAAGGCTAAGGAAAGGCGGTGTCCCCGTTCACCACCACCGTTAGCGCATCTGAAGGAAGGGGCATGGCGGTGTTCCTCATACCCTCACTTAAAGTGAGTGTAAAAGTGACTCAAATATGAAAGCCTACATCTTGATTGCACGGATTTTTGTGCTGTTTGCATTTCTAGGTGGCCCCTCAGGCTTCTTTGGCGGGGTTATTGGCACTCGAGCAGGGGCCGGCAGCGTGCAGCCTGTGGGTCACCTGCTTCTGTAAGGTCTGCGTGGAAATCAGAGAAGCACCTTCTGTGGGCCGTGGAGACGAAGCTGGGGCGGCCACCGCACCGCTTCCCACTCCACTTCCACTCTCAGGGCTGCTGCCCACAGCCTGCACGATGGCTACACGCACGGGAACTATCGGGAATTACTGGGCACCCAGCCACGGAAACAAGCCACGGAAACGTTCCACCTCCAGCTAGCGGCCCAAAGTAGGGTGACCAGGCTCTTGGGCAGAAATGGGCTACGCCAGCGGTTTGCCCCAGGGGTTCCTGGGGTGCAAGGAGCAGCTGACCAGGGGCGTCTCACCACCTCCCCCTGCCAGCCCCTCCCCTTCAGGCTGGCAGCATTTGGTCCAGAGTGTGCTTGCGGCAGACCTCAGACAGCCTGCCCCAGTGGGGAGCTCAAGTTGGGGCAGGCATTTTCTCCCCTCACACGGAAGTGTCTGTACGAGGCCTGAAATGTCACTCTCTATACAAAAAAGTTTGCAGAGCCCCGAAGAGGCTCTCACAAGCCTCGCCTTTTTCACTGCTCTGCAATTCAGAGACCTTTGAAAGCTGCTCAGGCAATGTCCTGTAAGGATATGGGGAGCTCCGAAGGGGCGAGTCTGGCCTGCCAGCCCGTCCTGCTGTGCTCCTGCTGGGCTGTGCGCGTGCGGGCTCAGCGTGGGCCTCCTGCAGGAGGCTGGCACAGACGCCTCTCCTGTGTCACCCACCCGCCCACTCACGCCGTCAGCCGGAAAGGTAGGCTCGGCTCCTGCCCCCGGGCATCGCCCCTCTTCCTGTGGCTGCTACCTTACCTCTCCCTCCTGCCCTCGCTGTTCTCATTGTTCTGATCATTAGTACCTTTTTTCCTTCTGCCTCCTTGGGTTTCAGTTTGATTTTTCTTTTCCTAGTCTCAAAATAGAAGCATAGGTTACTGATTTGAGACTTTTCTCTTCTACTATAAGCATTTAATGCTATAAATTTTATTCTAAGTACTGCTGCATCTAAACTCCCTAGAAGTAGGATACGTTATATTTTAATTTAGATCAGAACATTTTCTAACATCCCTTCAGACTTTCTCTTTCACCCATAGTTTTTTAGAAGTATATTACCTAATTTCCAAATACTTGGGATTTCCCAGGTATCTTAGTGCTATTGGTATCTAGTGTAATTCCATTCTATTCAGAAAGCATTTGCTGTGAATTCAGTTCTTGGAAGTTTGTAGGCTTCTTTTGTGCGCCAGAGTGTGGCCTGCCTTGATCTAAAACTGAATTGTTCAGTTCATGACCTCCCCTGACCTCCGCCTGCTCACTTATTGTCCCACAGTCCACCTGGGCGTGAGAGCCAGAGCCCGAGTCAGGTCTTGGGGGCTCGGTCCCCGTGTCCCCTCTGCACTGCACACTGACTGCATTCTGCTGATACCGTACTCATGACCCCTCTCTTCTCTTTACCACCCTGCTTTTCCTTCCCCCTAGTCTCTGGGGTCAAGTCCTTTCCTCTTAGAGTTGTTTGTCCTCATAGGAGAGAATCTTCTATAAGGCAGTAAATTAAGCTTTATCATAGCATGAATGTACTGGAAAAAGCAGACCGTCTGTATGGATTGGGTTAGTGCTGCCTGCAGCTTCACGCGCCCAGGGGCATCTTGCACACATCTGCCGTGGATAAGGGCCACTGTGCGGCAGTTGCTATGTAAGTCCTCCCTGGACCGCGAGGACCTTGAAGGCAAAGACCTTGTCTTCGGGAAGTTGTCAGTGGTAACCAGTGCACAGCGGGCTTTAAACGGGGCTGGCTTGGTGCATTCCCGAGCTAATGATGAGCAGGCAGGTTTTCTACATTGCAGTTCCAGTGCTCAAAAAAAGAAATACATGATTCTTTTGGGACCCAAATTAGTTCTGTTTTGGATCAGCAAACAGTTTGATTCAAATGATTATTTTGAGAACTCCACCATGAAGCATAATTACCACCTAATTTTTGGGAGTCATTATGCTTTGGGGCAAAACTGGCTTCTTGAAATAAATGAGCCGAAGTAAATATATGAATACAAAGAATATTTTTGAGTGCGTGTTATATGCCAGGCACTGTTGATACCACATTTTATGCATTAACTTATTTACTTTTTACTCCGGAATATTATTAGAATCCTTGTTTTTCAGATGAGGCTGCCATAGCATGTTTACTCTGTAGAGAGGTTGGGGCAGTGGCTCCGTGTCGCAGAGCAAGTAAGTGCAGGAGCTGGGCTCACACCCAACCAGGACCTTGACTGCGGTGCCTGATGTGCATATCTGGCTCCCCGCAGCTGCACCTGCATTTCCTGCCTCTGCAGACTCAGATACTACTTCCTGTGGGAGTCTGAAGGCTTGCCGTGGACTTGACATTCCCTTAGGTGACCTCTCCCTATGCCTGCTTTTACTAAGTGAATTCATTACAAGGATCTTTTGCTACCCCACTATGATAACTTTATATTTCAGCAAGAAAAATGTCTTTGTGTTGAGCTTTGGCCACCTGGTTCTTAAAGGGTTTGGACCTTTGTGTCACAAGGAACTTCGTTTTTCCTAGTTGGTTTTTTACTATATCATGTTTGGTAGGTACAAGTCAAACCATGCAACATATGTGATTCAGGACATCCTTGAACCCAGCCTGGAGTGTGTGATCGATCGCTGCTAATACCCTTGTTGTTTCTATGTGCTTTCTCCCAGTTCACCCCCAGCCTCCTCCTGAGCCTTGTGAATCCACTCCATGCCTTTGAGAAAACAGTCCTCCCACATACTCATATTCCTGAAGAGCACATAGTTCAGTTTTTCTTCAAGCTTTACAGTGGCCTCATACTGTAAACCGTCTTCCTGACTTGCCTTTCTCCACCCTGTGCATCTCTGGGATTCACTTGCGATACTGCTCGTAGTTGCCGGGCACTTGCTTTCGTTGCTGTGTTGTATTCCGGGGACACTCTTGAGCTTGGTCTCTTGCCAGCGGGCAGCTGTTTCATCTCCAGTGTTGCCATGAAGCTCCCCCTACTGACTCCAGGGAGAGCCCGCAGGTGAAACTGTGGAGTGTCACGTGCTCAGCACGGCATAACAGGTGGCGAACTGTCACTCATAATCTGAAAACAAACATAAAACCGAGCCTGAGCAGAGAATATCCACATTTGCTCCTCCCCGCTGGTGGCTGCCTTCCCCCCGGAGCAGCCCTGGGAGTCCAGTCCCAGACATACCAGACTTATTCAGTACTTACGTCGTTTCCATTCACCACTTCATCTCCATCCAGGCATCGGGATTAGGTATCCTGAAAGATCTAGTTTTTCCAATACAAGAGGACTTTCCTCGGAGTGTGGCTGCCAGAAGCAGCTTTATGATTGGAGGAGGGAGATATTGGAAGTCCGACCCAGGATCTTGGACACACACACCATCTATCACTAAACAACCCCACCAGCTTCTCTACTGGAAAATTTTTATGGAGTTCTTTACATCGTCTTGCCGGCTTCTCTCTCCTTTTCCTACTCCAACTTTCCTTTTTCTTACTGTCAAGCCTCCCCAGCGTCTTGATTTCCTGGCTGCTTCGCCACACCCATCTCCGCAGTCTTAGGCCATTGTGCTGGGCAGCTCAGCTCTTCCTGGCCCTGCAGTGAGCTCACTGCTGCTTACCTCTGAATGCTGAAACCAGTCCACAGAAGCAAGGGCAGCTCCCTTCTATTACAGGACCCACCCTGTTCAGATGCAGTTGTGCAAACAGCGCTTTTCCCTGTTTAGTTATGTCCATTCAGTAAGTGCATATGGAGTTCTGCCACGTGCCCACACCATCAAGACCCTATGTGGATTATTCTTTTTTTTTTTTTTTTTGTCTTTTGGGGACAGGGTCTCGCTATGCAGTTCAGGGTAGCCTTGAGTTCACTTTGTAGCCCAGGCTGATCTTGAACTTGCAACAGTCCTCCTGCCTCAGCCTCCCAAGTGCTGGGATTACAGACATGTGCTACCACGCCTGGCTTATGTGGATTATTGTTTGATGTGAGTTCATAGTGTCAGTGTCATCTGACCTCCAGGTGTGTCCTTTAGCGGAAGCACTGAAAGCTCTCAGTAAGCAATATTTAATAAGCTCAAGAGCACTAGGACCTTCTATATTCCTGTAAAGAAATGCAGAAAAGATTGAGCTGAGTAATTGTTGGGAGCGGCTGAAGCTGGACAGTAATTACCGTGCAGGACGAAGCCAGCCTGAGAACACGGGAGCTCCTCGGAGCAGATGAACGAGGCTTTGTATCTTGTTAACGGATTGCTGGGCAGCGAGGCTGAAATTAATTAACCTCTCGAGGGTATAAAATAAACGCTTTACTGTTCTTTGGCAGTTCCCCTTCTCTGTCAGGAGAGAGAGGCCCTCCACCTGATTCCAGCTTTTTGTCTTGTATCTATTTTTCCCTCATTCTCGCCACCATTCCTCTGGGGTACAGCAAGAACCCAACGGATCCTTAGAAGTAATTAACCTTTGTGGATGCATTTGAAAGGTAGTTTTAAACTATTACTTCTTCAGTAGCAGAACTCATAATTTTATGTGTAATTTGCCTATGTTTCTCAGTGTACCAGAAAAAAACTCCTTTGTGAATATGCTGGCCCTCCATATCTATACCAGTGAGTTCTGCATCCATGGATTCAAGCAGCCATGGTTGAAAATATTTGAAAGAAAATTAAGCCTATCCTGAATATGTAGGCTTCTTTCTTGCCATTGTTCCCCAATCAGCACAGCATCCCAACCACTTCCATAGCATTTAAATTGTGGTAGGTATCGTAAGTGATCTGGTGATGATTCAGATCTGCGGAGGGTGCCTGCAGGTTCTATGCAAGTAGTATGTCATTTTATAGAAGGGATTTGAACATCACAGAGTTTAGAATCCACAGGAGGCGCCAGGAACCAATTCCTCCAGATACCAACGGGTTACATAATGCTTCTCTCACTCGGGTGACCTTACTTAGAGGAATATTTTCTTTTATACCTTTAGCATGCAGCACTCAGGCAGGTCTGGCTTCACCCACTTGATAAGTATTTACTGTGGGTCTATTTTGTGGGGTGCAGAGGCCTGGGCCCCAGGTGTGCAGCACCAGGGCACACGCCCTAAGGGGAAAGCAGACATGGTCACAAATGCAGGAAACCCGACAAAGCAGAGTGAGTGCTAGGCAGAGGAGGTGGAGAGAAGGGATCAGGAGATGGGTGGGGAGGCTCAGCGACATCCACACGAGACGCAGACCCAGGGAAAGTCTTCCCAGCAGGTGGAACTGCTGTGAGGCTTGAGGTGATTGGAGCTTGGGGTCGGGAAAGATACTACCTTCGTATAAGACAAAAGCAACTCAGTCCACATTTTCGTTTTTCAGGTATCCGAGATGTTTCTAAATGGAGTGAGAAGGCAAGGAAGCCTCTGGAAGCCCTGTATGGATATGACTACTTTGCCAAAACCTGTGAAAAGTGGGTGGATGGCATACGACAGTTTAAACATCTCCCAGATGGTAGGTTGCATGGACGATCTAATGATTCCTTTGCTGATTAGAGAGGATGCTGGAGGCCTCCTTGATGTTCCAGCATTCCTCAGTAGCTAATGAATCTACCCATTATCCTTGCACAGTGACGTGTGAACAGAGAACTTAGTTATTGTGCACAATATGAGTTCTTGTATAATACTGTGCCTTAAACTCCACACAGGACTGGTGTATAAAGGTTCATATTGTTGAGCCTTTACAAGTAGACTATTCTTTTTTCCTTCAGTCCTTTGTGTGTGTGATGACAAAATAATTCTTCAGAAGCCTCAGTTTCTATTTTCTAATTCCAGAATGGGTAATTAGAAAATAAACCAGCTGCAGTGTGGACAATATTTTTTCCTTTTTGCCTTGTTTAGATGTCATCCTACTACACATCTGTTACTAGGACACAAAGATGAAGTTTCATGATCTTCAGCCCCAGAATAAATTGTATCAGGAACAGAGTTTTAGTTCTTTTCCCATCTTCAGAATTAAATTATATGACTTTACTCTCTTTTTATTTGAAAACTAGCAAGATTTTATGAACAGAAGAATTGGTATCTTTAAGAAGAATTTTGAGTTAAAGTGTATTTCGATATAGCTATGTGTTTGTCAGCTTTATGTTACTATTACGAATACTTGAGATAATCAGGATGATCATCTGAGATGATTAATACAAGTGCTTTAGCTGGCTCACAGTTTTGGAGGCTTCAGTCCACAGTTAGTTGTCTGTCGTTTTGGGGCCTGTGGCAAAGCAGCGAGCTATGGTGGGAGCAAGCGGCATAGCAAAGTCAGGAAGCAGAAAAAAGAAGGATAGCCTGGTATCCTGTTGCCTTCCTTGAAGCCATGCCCCTAGAGACCTGAAGACCTCCCCCAAGGTCCCACCTCTTAAAGGTTCCATGGCCTCCCAACTATACCACTCCAGAGAGCAAGCCTTCTGCACATGGATCTCTGAAAGACACCCAAGACTCAAACCATTGCAAGCTTAGGCTCTCTTTTCCTTTTTTTATTTTTATGTTTTTACTTGCTTTGTTTAGAAAAAATAGAGTAGCTAACATCTAATCGTGGATTACATTCAATTACAAAATGCCTGTAACCAAAGGACCAGTTTGATCTATTAGGCAATCATTTCCAGTATGAATCATGTGTCATCAAAACTTTCACGATGGAAAGGGCCCTTGGAAATGTTATATTTCTGGTTTAAATTGAAAACAGCAAATATATTCCTTATATTGATCCCGTTCAAATACAGTATCTCCCCATAGAAACAGGTCCTTGAAATGTGTTTCCTTCTGTGCTTAAAAAATACCATGAAACAATGTCTGAAACAGTCTTCCATTAATGACTTTATATTATGAAATGTAAACTTTTATGCTTTATTGAAAAGGGCAGGGTGACAGTAAATCCAAAATCCAACTTACAGCTGGGGATTTAGCTCAGTGGCACAGCATCTGCCTGGCAAGTTGGAGGTTCTGAGTTCAATTCCCGGTACCAAAAAAAAAAGCAGTCACCAAAAACCAACATAGAGTTAAATCAGCAATTGAAAAATGTGTCACGATATAGAAGGTCTAGCAGTGTAGAGATCACATCATAGTGAGACCATTAATAAATTATCTCCCTTCTGTGCTATTTGACAGGAGCCCTTTTTCCCATAATTGCACATTCAAGGTAAACTACAGATGTGTCGTTCAGCACAAGGATTAATGATACAGCTTTGGAGCCAGACAGGTCTGGGTTTGAATTCTGGCTTCCTGACTTTGCTGTGCTGGGTTTGAATTCTGGCTTGGTGTTAGAATGGATGTGGCCAAGTGACTTCATTCCTCTAAGCTTCAATTTCCTGCCTGAGACCTCATAATTTTGTGAAGATTAGGTGAGATAATACAGGTTCAGCTGTGATGCGCTGCTGCAAACAGTGTATCACGAAAGGTTATTATGAAAGTACTCAATTGACGAGTGACGGTGGGTACTGAGTGGGTTAAAACCTGTAACTGCGTTGTTTAACAAGTGCATAGGGATTTGGACGTCTCTTGGCACAGTATGCACTCGGTAGTACTGGCTTTCATCATCACCACCTGACGACACAGTCGGGCGTGTGCCATCCAGGGGAGGGAGAGCGAGAGGCCTTGGAGCCTGAGGAAGTCGTTTGCTAGTCATCTCTCCTGGGTGAACGGCCACCACCAGCTGAAGAGGCAGCCAGAGCCCAGTGCCCAATGAGCAGCGCGGCGTTGGCTGGCTCCGTGCTTGCCCTGTCCTTCTGACACCGCCGGGGAAGGCAGGGAGGAGGAAGGGCGGCCAGTTTCATGGACATGCAGAACCTTCTATGTGGCTCTCTTGTAGCCTCACAACAACCCCAGGGCACAGTGGTCATTCCTAGTTGAGGCTGAGGCCCAAAGTCTTTAAGGAGCCACCAAGATCTCAGCGGCAGGAGATGGCAGGACAGGAGCTAGAGCCCAGGTTGTCTGGAAGTGCCTCAGAAGTGTTCTTCTCCGTGGGGACCTGATCATCGCAGTCTCTCCAAGGGGTGGCAGTCGGAGGGTCGCCGAGACACTAACGGTGACGGACACTACCTTCATTGCCAGCTCCACACGCTCTGAGACGTGACCGCAAGCAAAAATCTTCCCCGGTGTCAGGCTAACTGCGCTGCCCACGGCTGAATGCACCTCCCCTGTGTAATATAAGGGAGTTGGGTTTTCCTTTGTGTGATTTTCCTATAACTTTACATGAATTACGAGTTTAAATCTGTTTTACTAGTAGAATTTTAAAACAAAGATTTAAAAGGGAAACCCCAAAGATGTTAGAGCTGGAGGGAACCCCAGATCCAAACCTGTTTGCACAGACAGGGAGCTTGCGATCCCAAGAGGGGCACTTGCTTCCCGTGACTGTGTACACAAGGAAATTCTCTCTCAAGAGAAAGGTGCGTTCGGGCTCACAGTTCTGAAGGTTTGGTTCCCTGACAGTGGCCCCACTGCGCTGGTGCCCTGATGAGGCTGCACACCATGGTAGGGGCACGCAGCAGAACAAGACCACTTCTGCCGTAAACCAGGAAGCAGAGAGGAGAGGACCGGTTGGAGTCCCATGGACATCCCGCAAGGCCTTGCCCCAGGTGCTACCACTTCTAACGCCCCTCTGGGGGGTCCAAGCCTTAACCCAGAGGCCTCTGGGGAGCATTCAGGGTCCAGACTGTAGTGGCATGGCTCTGAGCTGTATCCCTTTCCCCCCTCAAGGAACAACCACAGTAGGCAAATGCGTTGTGCTGTTTGTTTTTCAGGTAACATCTGTCGGCACCTGCTGCCCCTGGTTCAGTGCCCCACGCTAATTGTGCATGGGGAGAAGGATCCTCTGGTCCCACGTTTCCATGCTGACTTCATACACCAGCACGTGAGAGGGTCGAGGTGAGTGTGATCAGCGTGTCTCCACCCCTGCCCCTAAGGGCCTGTGTCGGCACATGGTGTCTCTGCCATTTAGGGCACAGTAGGGACCGGGACAGGAGCCCCGATTGGCGGAAAAGCAATAATTGGAAGGAAAGGGCTCCTCTGATTGGTGTCCTTTTTTGTTGTGAAGGGCAAATGTGTGACTAGGAACCAAGTTGTACAACACGGCAACAGTGTAGATTTATGTTCGTCCTGGTTGACCAAAACAATTTCCTGTAATTTGAGAACTTTTAGTTTAGGTTTTTTTTTTTTTTTTTTGTAATCATGAAAGTACTTTCTACCCATTAAATAAATTTGTAACACCCAAAAAGAAAACAATTGTGCTTTGCCTGCTACCATTTAAATACTATCATTATTAGCAGTTTTCAACATAGACATAATCATATGCTATATTCAACTCTAAATCCTGCTTCTTTTCCCACTTTAAATTATATTGTAAACCTTTCGTGCTTTGTTGGCCTTAAACGTGTGTGCACCAACGTGAGGAATGTTACCAAGCATCACCACGTCCCTGCGACGGCCGTCTTGGTGGCTCACCTGATGGAATGGCAGTGCCCTGTCTCTTGAGTCTTCCTGTCCGTATTTCTGCTGACCAATTTTGGACGCCAGAGAGCCTTAGAAGATATGTCAGCAGAACTTCTGTTACTCAATCCCATCAATTATTATATGAACTAGAAATGTATGTTTTAATTTATTTTGGCTCCCACAGGAGCCAGCTTTTGCTGGTACTTTTATCCAGACAGAAATTTGGCACTGAATAAAGACCTTGTTTCCATCATACATAGTAGATGTACACCCTAGTGACACTGAGGTGCTACAGGGAGATTAGTGGCCTAATTTCTGTTTTTAAGCAAATCTGTTAGAAAATTAACATCCAGATGAGCCTTGACCTTTCAGAGACTGCTCAGAATTATTCTTTGGATTCTGTGGAACTCTTTTGCAATTAGACTTAAGGACCTAAAAAAACCCTTCCTCCTTCCTTCACCTCTGTGTGTCTGTTCCTAGTGCCTGCTGGGACAGCAGCGCCGCAAGGTTGGCAGTGGTCCCTGCACTCCGTGTCCACAGCCAGCAGGGGAAGAGGGCGGAACCTTTTACCGCCTCCTCCTGGGGCTCTTCTACTCCTAACTGTAGATTTCTCTAAGAATTTTTAAATGTGGGGGAATGTTTCTTATTGTACACTAAAATACAGTCATTGTAAACTTTTATACTTCCTCTATGGCAATCTTTATAATAAAAGCCATCTAGGGGCTGGGGATTTAGCTCAGCGGCAAAAGCGCCTGCCTGGCATGCGCAAGGTCGTGAGTTCGGTTCCCGGTACTGGAGAAAAACCAAAAAAAAAAAAAATAATAATAATAAAAATAATAAAAGCTATCTCTTTATTCCACATATTTCCTCCTGTATAAGTTTAAGCATGAATCAAAAAAAGTGAGCATCTATAATGAGTAACCCATATTCTGTTTGAATATAGAGTAAGTAAAGATAGAATTTAGATTAATATTATATTGTGGGTGAAGATACAGATTTAGTAGAAAAGTGTACACACTGACTTAGTAGGCACTAAGGCAATTTCCCAAGTAGACTTTTACAAAATTATAATACTAAGTCATAGATGTGGTACTGAGTTCATACTCTTATGAAGCCTTCCTAGAGTTTTCCATATACTCTTAGTCTTTGTGTTTTATTTTGATTTTGTATATTTACAATGTACAATTTCATGTTTCCGTATAGAATTTTATGTTTTATATATAGTATCTCATTATACTTCACAACAAACTTATGGAAAAAAATATCCATTTTACAGATGAGGCGTCAAGACTAAACCATGTTAAGCAATTTTTCAAGATTGCATAGTTAGTAAATAACAAATCCTGCATTTTTCCTCCTAATACAGTGCTTTTCCATGGTAGCACGGCTGTCCCTCGTAAATGCACTTTCGATACGATGCTGAGATTTCTCAAATGACATATTAAGTGGCTTGGTTAATTGACTTGCAGCTTCAGAAATGACAGGGTTTTGCACACTAACATGCATATTAAGTGGGGTGTATTCTTTTCAAGAGCCAGGTTCAGTAAAAGTCAATCTGCAGTAGTTTAGTTTAGGAATTCTGTCCCAGACCCATCTCCTAGCAACAGAATATATCAATACGGGAGAAAAATACACTGTCCATACATATATTAATTGTCCCAGTAGACTGATTTATGGAAGATAATTTTCTTAGAGCAATATTCTTTGGAACAAGTGGATTGTAGGTAAAGTGTTTCTAATGATGCTTGTCTAAAACTGGCCTGTATTTTTCACTCCTACGGAGGGAGCCCTTTATGTTGGGCATGAGTTTCCCTAGAACACAATTGTTTTATGGGAGGACCCACAGAAGGAAGCTGAATCCCTTGGGAACCAAAATCCTCGTATGATTCTGTGCACTGCTAGGCTGGCTGACACACAAAGCCGCTCAGCACAGCAAGCTTCTGATGCACTTTGCCTTCCGTTGCTTTGCCAGGTGCATCTGTGGTTGAACTTGCAGGTGTTGTCTGTGCCTTCATAGATTTTTTTTAACTGAGAAATACATATTGTGTGTGAAGACGGCACCAAACTGCTTTTCCTTCCTCAGAGCAAGACTTGCATCCATGCTGTATTAATTTTTGTCTGCTTCCCTTTTCTTTTGCCTTTTGGGCAGGGAGTCATGAAGTCTCTTGGACACAAAGAAGCCTTACAGATCCCTCATTCTGTGGTTTTAAAAATGTGTGCTTAGGGGCTGGGGATTTAGCTCAGCGGCAAAAGCGCCTGCCTGGCAAGCGCAAGGTCGTGAGTTCAGTTCCTGGTACCGGAGAAAAACCAAAAAAAAAAAAAAAATGTTTCTTGGGCAGCTGAAAACCTGGAAGCTTTTGATCAGTCTTGCATACCTATATCTGGTAATCTGAGCAAGTACTTTGAAAATAACAATGACTAATACAAC
>NW_004955465.1:10089607-10096653 GCF_000276665.1 Chinchilla lanigera | reverse complement strand
GTTCCTGGTACCGGAGAAAAACCAAAAAAAAAAAAAAAAAAAAAAAATCTCTACCAAAAATGTGTGCTTAGGCAGTGAGCCTTCCTCCCTGTAACTGAGTCTTAGACAAAAGTTGAAACATGAAACTCAGTGACAGCTATCCTGAGTGCCGCAGCAGACCCTGCCTTCCGGGTTCTCCTGCGCATCCCTGACTGCTGGGCCTCCTGTGTGTCCAGACTTCCCGCTGTGCTGACAGGTGCTGACTTCACTGCCACCTCCCTGGCTCACCAGCCTCTGCAAGGTGCCTCCTGTGACCAGGCCTGGCGTCACCCATGCGCCAGCCCAGCTCGCTCTCAAAGAAGGCTTTCAGAGTAAATGTTGGACCCCTCAGACGGTTCAGGAGGTCAGGAAGGATAGGTGGGGGACAGCAGGACTGGGCCAGCCCACAGAGGATGTGACTGCACACAGCCAGGCCCAGCCCTGTGTGCACTCAAGATATGGCTCAAGTAGCTAGGGCTGCTGAGACAGAGTGAGGAGATTTACAGACACCCGCTGACTTATCTGTCAACTTTATAGCGCTGTCAGAGGGTACCAACACAGCCGTTCTGTTTCTGCTTTTTAATACACCACTCAGTAGATTCTGTGAGATAGTCAACGTATTATGGGTCTTTGTGTTTTGCTGGGCATTGAAGCCAGGGCCTTACGCATGCTGACCGTGTACTCTTCCACTGAGAAATGCCCTCAGCCCCGGTATTCTCAAGCTATGGTGGGTTCATTGAGACCTCACCCCAGCAGAAGTGGGGAGCGTGGGATTTTCTCTCAGTTCTGGCACCCAGTATCCCAGTGTTGGTCTCTTCTGAGTCCTCTCCATGGTGTGTGGCTGGCCATCATCTCCCTGTCTTCACCGTATCTCTGATGAACCTGTGCCCTCCTCTTACAGGGACACCAGACCTAATGGGTTAGGACTCACCCATGTGACTCCACTTTTAACCTCAGAGTCTGTTTAAAGCCTCTTCAGAGGCTCTAGGATTTCACCGTATTCATTCAGGGGGACAAAATTCACTGTTAAAAGCCCATGACAGTGTTTCCAGGGATCAGATCTCAGGAGTTAGGGGCCCAGCAGAGACCAGAATCTGGGTTTCAGAGCCAGCTGCAGGCCCCTTCTTATCTGACTAATTTTCATGGAGAATGACTGCTTGAAAACCATGCTGCGCGGCGCATGTGATTGGATCCCTTTGTTGTCTGGGTGAAAATGAGGTCAGCGGCGGGGCCGCTGACGGCCTTGACAGCCAGTATTTACATCCGTCCGTTGTGGTCCTGTTCCCGAAGAGAGACACACGACAGGTTTCACTTAGAGTTACACATCAGAAATTAAAGAGACAGTGTACAGGGACCTCAGAATGACCCCCAAAAGGGACCAAGGACAAGAATGACTTCATATTCTCACTCATCTGTCCGTCTATCATTTTATCCATCCATCCACCCATCATCCCAGGCAGGCCTCATATTTTTAATGAAATGGACCTAGTTTTGATTTCCCCAAGGTCTGGTGATTACTAGTGGAAGAGTGCAGATAGCACTGAACAGCTGAAAAGCAGGAATTCACAGCTGGTGAGCAGGGAGCAAGCAAGTCATAGAAAGGGAATAGAGCTCTTGGTAGCTAGGTTGGATGTCCACAGGGGAGGGCTTCAGGCGTGGCGAGTCAGAGTTACCTGCCTCAGATTCCAGCTTAGCTCAGGGGGATGCAGTTTGGCTTCAGCATGCCCTTCTGTAACCCTCAGCATCCTTGGCAGCTGGTTCTTTCCTGTCTTCCCAGAACCAAGGCCTGGAGCTTCCCTGCAAGCCTTGTGTGGGGCGACTGGGATCCTGTCTGTGGGGTCAGCACAGCTCATGCTGCTTTTTTGAACAGAAGTAACATTGAATTCATATGTTCCGCTTCTTGGGAATGGTGTTGTTAACCTTCCGGGACTGCCAAATGGTGCCAACAGTCTGCCTTCCTTTCCAGTGCACGCCCCCGCCCCGCCCTGCCCCACCCTGCCTGCGGCTGAGTTCCCAGAGGCCTGGCATCTTGGGAAGACAGCTCCCCTCCTCATGAGTCCCCCAGTCCCCACGGAGGTTCTGAGCACTCTTAGCCCCACCCAGATCGAGAAGTAGGCAGTGTGGTCCCTGGAATCTCGGCCCTGTAGACTCTTGCAGACCAAATGGCTTGAACTTGTGCTTACCACAGTTTTAAAATTTCTACACTTTGGCAGATAGTAAATGTTAAACTCAGAGAAGGTTGTCTCTGTTAAAGAAATTGCAAAACAGTCCCCTGTGACCAAAATCTCACTGAAAGGAAAAAGCCTGACAGGACAGAGGGTGGCCGCCAAGATGAGCCGGGACAGCTGCGGCAGTGGCTCTCCGCACAGGGCTGCTGCGGCGGCGGCCCTGCCGTCCCGCGGGTCAGGAATGGTGCCACTTGTTTGCGGCTGTATTCGGGCTCATTTGCTCAGCACTCCAAAACCAGTAGGATGATTTAGAACCTTGAATTGATTTGTGCATTCTCACCACACAGATACGCCAAGAAACCTGCCCCAACCTAGATTCTGGACATTATCACTTTTCCAATCTTTTCTCTTAAAATCAGTTTTATTAAAATGGATTTTTTTTTTTAAGTAACCAGCAAAGCATCTCCCCTGCTCTTGGTTTTCCAAATACAGTGTGTGCCTGTGGCTGTTGAGTGATTGTCCTGCAGTCAACCTCCGGAGGCCAGACCACGAAGGGTCCCTCCCTACGTCCACAGCCATGAAAGTGGCGACTTACCTCCCATGTCTCAGCAGTACTTGCATGGGAAATTGGGGCAGATTTGTTCTTTTTAAGATTTTCATGAATTGTTGGAGAGGGGAAAGAATCTTTAAAGTGGTGTGCCAGAGATCCAAAGCTGTTATTTTTTTTTTTAGGTTGCATCTGATGTCAGAAGGCAAACACAACCTGCATTTACGATTTGCAGATGAGTTCAACAAATTAGCAGAAGACTTCCTGCAATGAAACGCCCGGAACTTTTGTGTCTCGGTGCATCCTGGGGTGGGGCTGGATCAGGTTGCTGGTGGTTACCACAACGCCTGTGAGCCCCTTCCCTACCTCACAGTTCAGTCCACTTGCATTTCCAGGCTTCCTAAAACCCCCTATAGTGTGATCCTAATCAAACAGGAATCATGATGTATTGAAGACAGCCTGTAGATTTCATAGCTTACAAAAATTAATCTGATTTTTTAACACTGAATTTCTATCATTGTCTAAAAAAATAAATGCCCACAATTTCTTAACAAATAAATTTGAGGTGGCACACTTGCAGTGTTCCTATTCACCTTGTCGGGACAGCTGAAATTATAGCAAACGCTTTATCTGAGCAGTGCCGCTGCACTTGTCAATTGATTTGTATTTATCACACTGCTCAGAGAAAAAGAGAGGTAGGAGAAAGTCCTTACCTAAAGATTCATCGGGTTTCTGGAACAACAGCAAAGAAGAGAAGGTGGTTTGCTTAACGCTCAAACCACTGTATATTACTTCTAAGAGATTCCTTTAATACTATGGGTCAGTAAAGAAAAAATAAACACTTTCATCTCTCTTTATTGAAAGATCAGGAATGGTATTAATTAAAATCACACAAATCATATACTGCTATTAAGATTGAAGTCTGAAACCTTGTACATTTAGTGAAGAATAAAAATTACTTGAAGGAAGGGGAAGGACAAGGTTTTGTACACATGCTTTATTAGTATAGATATCTTAGACAATACTGTAATTCTGAGAGGAGATCCACATTATTACATCAACAGTAAATTTCTGACAGAGGCAAAACTGAGCACCATAGTGTACAAAGAGACCATGCTGGAGGACAACAGAAGTTCACTAAGGATGCACGAGTTATTGGAAAAGTTCTCAAGCCTCGTCCTCGCCCTCCTCCTCCTCGAACTCCCCCTGTTCGTCGGCCGTGGCGTCCTGGTACTGCTGGTACTCGGACACCAGGTCGTTCATGTTGCTCTCGGCCTCGGTGAACTCCATCTCGTCCATGCCCTCGCCCGTGTACCAGTGCAGGAAGGCCTTGCGCCGGAACATGGCGGTGAACTGCTCCGAGATGCGCTTGAACAGCTCCTGGATGGCCGTGCTGTTGCCGATGAAGGTGGCTGACATCTTGAGGCCGCGCGGCGGGATGTCGCACACGGCCGTCTTCACGTTGTTGGGGATCCACTCCACGAAGTAGCTGCTGTTCTTGTTCTGCACGTTTAGCATCTGCTCGTCCACCTCCTTCATGGACATGCGGCCGCGGAAGATAGCGGCCACCGTGAGGTAGCGGCCGTGGCGCGGGTCGCAGGCGGCCATCATGTTCTTGGAGTCGAACATCTGCTGGGTGAGCTCGGGCACCGTCAGGGCGCGGTACTGCTGGCTGCCCCGGCTGGTGAGGGGCGCGAAGCCCGGCATGAAGAAGTGCAGGCGCGGGAAGGGCACCATGTTCACGGCCAGCTTGCGCAGGTCTGCGTTCAGCTGGCCCGGGAAGCGCAGGCAGGTGGTCACCCCGCTCATGGTGGCCGACACCAGGTGGTTGAGGTCGCCGTAGGTGGGGGTGGTCAGCTTCAGGGTGCGGAAGCAGATGTCGTACAGGGCCTCGTTGTCGATGGAGTAGGTCTCGTCAGTGTTCTCCACCAGCTGGTGCACGGACAGGGTGGCGTTGTAGGGCTCCACCACGGTGTCGGACACCTTGGGCGAGGGCATGACGCTGAAGGTGTTCATGATGCGGTCTGGGTACTCCTCGCGGATCTTGCTGATGAGCAGGGTGCCCATGCCCGAGCCGGTGCCGCCCCCCAGCGAGTGGGTCAGCTGGAAGCCCTGGAGACAGTCACAGCTTTCGGACTCCTTCCGCACCACGTCCAGGACCGAGTCCACCAGCTCGGCGCCCTCTGTGTAGTGTCCCTTGGCCCAGTTGTTCCCGGCACCACTCTGGCCTACAAGGGGAAAGGGAATTTCTTATTGTGTCATTTGATGTGGAAGAGTTGGCCTAGCCGCAGATAAACCTTCTAGGTAGTCCTTTAGGTATGTTTTTGCTACCTATAAAAATTTTGGTTTATCAGTGAACCCCAAGGCCCTTAGGGATCCTACCAAGTAAAAATGTTGGAGGAGAGGTTATGTTTAACAAGTCCTAAATGCCTCTAAAATGAAGGACAGAGCACTCCGTAGATGCTCTAATTAGGTACAATTAAGAGATCAGGCGAGGCACAGCACCAGCAGGAGGACAGGCTCTCGGCTATGTCCAAGCGCATTTCATAGCTGTGCTTCTGGCTCCAGCACCTTGAAGTGGTCACTGTGCTCTCTGCTCCTTGGAAACCCCCTGTGCCTAGGACGCCTGTGGGAGGCGTGTCCTGCTCTTCATCCTCCAGCCTCTGCAGGCTGACACCCATGTCGGAGCTGTGCAGACCAGGGACCCGGCCCCGTGGGCGTGTGACTTTCGCCAGCACGGGGCTTCCCTGGACAGTGTACCCCCGGCCTGAACCCTGAGAATGCGATGTGCGGGGCTGTTAGGAAGGCCAGTCACCTGGCCAGCTCCAGGGCCCGCGAAGACATACCGAACACAAAGTTGTCTGGCCTGAAGATCTGACCAAACGGGCCCGACCTCACTGAGTCCATCGTGCCCGGCTCCAGGTCCACCAGGATGGCCCGAGGTACGTACTTGTTACCTGTGGGAACAACAGCTGTCTCAGACCCGCGCTTGACCAAAAACGGAGGGCAGAGCCCTGTTCTGTGTGGCTGACAAGGCAGAACTCGTGACAGAAAAGTGCAGCGACAGAGGCACAGGGAGGAGAATGGACGCTGAGCACAAGTGGTCACGTCCACCGGGCCGGAGTCTGCAGCAACAGCGAGGTGGGGTTTTCTTACACTTGGCCTGTCTGAGGAATGTGCAAGACGCTTCTGTCACCTCCTCTGCCACAGGAAGGAGAGCAAGGTGACATCAGACACTCACCAGCAGCCTCATTGTAGTACACGTTGATTCTCTCCAGCTGCAAGTCGCTGTCTCCATGGTAACTGCCAGTGGGGGTCGATGCCATGCTCATCACTGATCACCTCCCAGAACTGCAAAGAGAAGGGAGTCGCATCCTGGCCCGGAGCCCTCCCTCAGGAGGGACGGCCGTGGTCAGACAGTGAGGCATCCTAGC
Source organism: Chinchilla lanigera (assembly GCF_000276665.1). Classification (NCBI taxonomy): domain Eukaryota; kingdom Metazoa; phylum Chordata; class Mammalia; order Rodentia; family Chinchillidae; genus Chinchilla; species Chinchilla lanigera. Next base: position 10,090,486 of record NW_004955465.1, on the reverse strand, counting down.
CAGGAAGCAGAGAGCTGCTGGCCCCTAATTGTGCAGCAGCTGCTGCGGAGGGGCTGGGCATCTGCAGAGCTGCTGCCATATTGTGGCCACAGGCTGGAAGGCTGGGAGGGGCGGTGGAGGAGGGGGCGGCAGGCAGAGCCCCTCCAGGAAGCAGTGGGCGCAGAAGGCTCTGTCACTCCCCAGGGCCGAGTGTCTCTCGCTGCATCCGGACTGCTGCATGGTCCCACAGGACCGCTCCCTTGGCCCCGCCCTGCGGCTGCCCCCATTCATTGATGACTCCTGCCACAGACCCCTTGCAGCTTTTTGCCACTGACCCACATACTGGCCTCGGGGCACTGACCTCGGACAGGCATGGGCAAAGAAGGCCAAGAGGGCGGCAGTGGAAGGATCTGGCGCTCACGAGGTCGTGGGCTCCATTGTGAAGATGCAGCGGGAAGGGGGCGGAGGTTGGGTGGGCAACATGGCGCTTGGAAAGAGACCGCGTCCTTGCCAGGCGCCCGCCCACGCCCGCGCCGTGCCCGCTGCCACCTCCCACTGCGGCCGTCACCTGCGCCTGGCAGCTGGGAAGGGCACGGTCGCGTTGTGTCATCCTGTCTAGACGGTGCCCAAGCATAAAAGCACTTCCTTACCCTCCCCACCCCCGTGACCCACGGAGGAGCCTCTATAGCATCTGTCAGCCTAATGACACTGCAGTTTTCCACTCACACGACGGGCAGAAATACCCAAACTGCACTTCAGTGAGGCTGCGGCCACACGGCTGCGGCCCGACGCCAATTCGAGAGCGCCGCGCGGGGAGGCAGGTGCGCCCGCAGGAGGGCTGAGCCCAGGCGCACTTAAGGCCCGCGCGCCGAGGCGCGTCCTGGACCCCGCCGGCGCTCC
>NW_004955465.1:10024965-10089106 GCF_000276665.1 Chinchilla lanigera | reverse complement strand
CGCCCACCCTGGACCCCGAGTCCGCCGGGCAGCCGGGTCCGGGAGCGGGAGCGGGGCCGCCGCCAGACCCCGCCCGCGCCTCCCTTTCCGAGTGGGGAGCCCGAGACCGAAGCCGCGTGGTCGGCGGGGCCCCACCCTGCGCCCCAGGCCGCACCCCTGCCAGGGTCCTGGACCCCGATCCTGGTTCCCTTTCGGTTCTGGGTGGGAGTTCGCGGCGAGGAGGGCGCCCTCCCGCGGGTGGGAGTCTGCAGGGACCGGAAAACAGGGAAGATGGTGGGTTGGGAAGGAGCCGGGAAAAGTGCCGTGGGCAGATTTGTCACACGTCTGCTTCGGGCTGAGGTCCTGGTAAAAGCCTCTTCGCGCGCGCGTGTGCGTGTGTGTGTGTCCGAATCCGACAAGATGGGAGAGGAGGACTAGACCAGCCGCCGTTTGGGGCCCGCCAGTGTCGCGTGCCCTACGGACGCAGGTCGCCTGACCCTCAGAACCTTACAGACCTGCCCATCCGGGCCACGGCCGCAGGCTGCAGGCGGCTGCGGAACCCGCGCGCAGGGTGTGTGAATTGAGATGTGTCCTAGTGCAAAACACGCCTTCATGGGCCCCACAAATTAAAATAGTGTAAAATGCTCCATTGCTGATTTTAAAATATTGTTGACAAATCAAAACGGTAATGTTTTGGATATATTGTGGGGAATAAAAATTTTTTGCAAATGATTTCATGTAATTTTTAAAATGTGAAAACTGGAAAATTTTAAAACTACAGACGTGGCTCACACCGACAGGTGACCAGCGCTGCGGCAGAGAAGGCAGAATTCCTACCCCATTTTCACAGGCGGAGAGCAGGTGCAAAGGCCTGGCCAGCCGCACAGCCGATGAGGAAGCTGGAGACAGCCCTGCTGGGTTCAAAGGCTCGGGCTGAAAGAGGTCAGGACCAACTTCAAGAAGGTGGTGAGCCATGGGCAGGTGAACTGAGGCCTCTGCCTTCTCCTCGGTGGAGCCAGCTTCTCCAGATATAAAATGATAATTATAAGAGCCCTGGGAGCCGGCTTTGTGAGCAGGAAATGAGAAGCTGCACATGAAAGCGAGTTTATGGAGCAGAAATGCCTCCATAAAGCCCAGGAGATGCTGTCATTATAGCCGTGGGTGCTGCTTGCCCTGTTAATGCTTGGTCTCTACCGGACACAGAAGCCCACAGCCGGCTGTCCATGCCTAGTCTCTTGGGTAATCACCACCGTGCTGCACCGTAGGAAGCCAGACCTCCAGGGTCCTCCAAGCATAAAGGCAGGTGCCTGGTGCCACCCTGAGGGTGGGCATGGATGTCCTAGACATCTCCCACCCCCCATCTCTTTTCCTCCCCAAGCTGCTGGCCCCTCGGGAGAGCTGTCCCACTGATGCTGTCCCAGGCTGCAAGGCGTGGCCCACCTTCTCCCCACCCTGCCTCCAGCCCTCCTTCTTGGCTCTTTCTGGAGCAGCCTGAGCCCTCCAGACCCCTGCTCTGAGTGACCTCGCCAATTACAGTTTCACAAAGATTTCCCCGGTGTCTGTCGGCTTTTGCTGTTTGAAGGCGGATATTTATAGCCAATAGGAGCAGAGACTGAGACCCGGAAGGGATGATACTGGGGATGTGAGGCTCCCTCGAGGTGGCACAAGATCACTGCTGTGAGTGCTCTTCTATCACCCTACGGGACGAGCTGGGGTGTCACTTCCAGCCGTGGTCCTTCAGCAAATCAGCCCACCTCCGAGAGCCTCGATTTCAGTGTCGGAAACCTGCTGTTATGCTGAGGATGTGGGCTCTGTGTGCACTGGACCCTGAGTCAGCGTGCAGTGAGTACATTAATGGCAGCATTTACCAGGCCAGGCCAGGCACCTGAGCGCTGGGCTGTGGCAGCGAGCGTCTTCCCAAGTCTGCCACCTCCTGCCACCCGCCGCACCCCCGCCTGCTGGCTCTGTCCCTCTCCACCCCTGCGCCCGCCCCTGGTGTCTGTTAACGTATCATCAAAGCGTCCACATGCAGATGTTAAAATAATGCCTGCCCTGCCCAAGGTGACTCATCTGAGGGCTGAGATCCTATTCTCCGCTCTGTGTAAATATCCAAACCCACCACAGTCATAAAGCAGTGCTATTTGCACAGCACTGAGCAGATAATAACAGGAGGAAATGGAGCCAACGAATTCTCTTTTTCTCTAGAAATGGCCTCGGAAGAGCTTTAGCGGAAAAATTGCTTCCCCCACCACGCTTTCTATTTTTTCTTTTTGTCAAAAGGAAGCAGTTCTGCTGGCTGTGGGCAGGTGATGGCAAGAGACATAGATGTCCTCCAGCCGCAGGTCATTCCTGGCTTTAGACCCACTGTCACTGACGGTGTCGGAGCTCTGTCACCCCCGCGTTGAAGCCTTGTGGGGTGGTGATGACAAAATTGAGGTTAGACGGTGTGAGAAGGGTCAACCCTGTTGCCCGAGGGGCCCAACAGGAAGGGTTCGGGGCAGCACCCTAGTGAACAGTGCTGAGGAACCCACAGTGTGATGGTCACAGTTTGCTGATGTCCTCTCTAAGGCGCGTGTAGCTGACCAGTGTCCTGAGATTGTGCAAACAGCTTCCTCTGCAGAATAAGGGACATCCGAGAGCCAGCCTGGTGATGGAAGTCTCCAGTTTTAGGGGTCAGTCTTACCCCAGGTACCCCAGTTTCTCTTTCCCACGAAACCCATCCAACACAGCCTTGCCTGCTTCTCCTTTATGAAAGCACCTATGAAGATGAGGAATTGTGTTCAAAGCCTTGTGGCCACTTCTTTTCAAAAGAGATTTCTTGAGTATAATCCCGGGTCTCAATTTAATTCACTTTTGGAATGTCAACCCCACCAAAATGTGTAATTCATTGTATTAGATGACATAACAATTTAGAATAGATAGTTCTGTTTTTCAACTACCTTCCAGAATGTGTCACATTTTTTATTAAGAGTGCCAGTCTGGACCTTATGAAACTGAAGATGCTATTTCTGAGCGCATGTCTAATCCAAGTTGGGTTTGTTGCCCCATGCCTATAATCCCAGCACTCTGGGAGGCTGAGGCAGGCGGATCATAAGTTCAAACCCAGCCTGGGCAACTTGATGACTTAGTGAGACTCTATCTCAAAGTAAAATAATGAACAGGGGTAAGGGTGTGGTTCATTGTGAAGGCCCTGGCTCTCTTCCTAGTGCTGAAAGAGAAAGCATGACATATATAATGTTAACATTGTGTGAGGCATTGCAAGACACCTAGAGATGATTTAAGGCGCACAGGAGGATGTGTGTAGGTTCTATGCAAAGACCATGGCATTTTTATGTCACTGCAACACCCAGGGATTTGTGCCTTGGCAGGGGTCTTGGAACCAGTTTCCTCTTGATACCAAGGGACAACTGTACTTGCCCGCTGGAGTTGTCATCACAAGGACTAAATGCACTAATACGTGAAAGCAATACAATACCACCTGCCATGTAGTATAATGTAAATCTTGGATGTATATTGGTATCATTTCCCTCCCTCCCTCCCTCCTTCCTTGCCTCCCTTTCCTCCCTATGAGGGCTCCTGGCCATAAATCAATGCTCAGCTCCAGTGCTACTTCCTACAGTTTGCATCTGAAATGTCCCCCTAGTTCCCGTGAGTTAAAGGCTTGGTCTCCATCATGGTGCCATTGGGAGGTATGGAACCTTTAAAAGGTGGGGCCTACTGGGAGGAAGTGAGGTCACTGGGGGCGTGGCCTTAAAAGGGATTGTGAGACCCCAGTTCCTCTCTTTCTCTGTTTTTCACTTCCTGGCTGTCATGAGGGGAAGTTTCCTTAGCCATATGCTCCGTCCACAATGAACTGTGCTGTCACAGGCCCAAGAGCTGTGAGCAAACCAACGATGGACTGAAACTTCTGAAACTGTGAGCCAGACGAACCTTTCCTTTCTGTAAGTTGTTTATCCTAGGCATTTTGTGACAGCAACAGAAAGCTACCATGGTCACTTTCTCTGTCACATTCTCAGAAGGCAAAAATATTACCTCCCCTGTGCCCATCCTACTGCATGCACATCTGCTTATTGTAGTCCTCATGCTGGACCGTGAGGTTGCTCATGGCAAGGACAGGCGGCCCTGCAGATGTGAGCAAGCAGCACACTCCTAAGCACTGCACTGGGACATAGTTTGAGTGCTCTTTCTCCCACCCAAACTCCCAGGGTGTCCAGGTCAGTGGATGATGCTCTGTGTGGCCCCAGCTCCCCCAGGAAGCAGGCTGGCCAGCTTTGAGAGGTTGCAGGAACCCAGAGAGCCTGTTCTCATCACCTTCCCTCTTGCTAGCTCCCTCGTCACCTATTTTCCAAACATAGACCTTTTTCATACTCCACCAGAATCAGGGTTGCCAAGAAATTTGGGTGGAGCTGGCCTTGCTGCACTTCATTGCCAAGCCAGAATGGAAAAAGCACTGGTCATTTCTCCCAGAAGCTCCAGAGCCCTAGAGCTGTTCTGTTTCACTTTTAAGGCAAACAGCAATTACTGAAAGACTGACGTCAACATTTTCCTCTCAGTAGTGAGGAAGCCAGTTAGGTTGTGCAGAGCCCAATACCAATACCTTCTGCTGAATGCATGCCGAGAGAGCCTTGGAGCACATGGGTGCAAGTTGGGAGATAGGATGGGGGCGCTGCACCCTGAAGCTCCTGTCAAGGAACTGTGGCCTCCTGTGCTCTTGGATGGTGCTCTTTCCCAGTGATTCTGGTCTCCCAGAGCCCCACACTGCCTGGATTTTAGCCTCTGGGACAGAAACAGCCCCACCTTGCTCATCTTCAGCATCCTCTAAACTGCTTTCTCCAGGACGGTCATTGCAGTCAAGTAGCAAGCAACACTCCCAACCTCGTGATAGGCGTGGGGGAAACCCGCTCGGGATGGAGCACCTGTCTAGCTATTGAAGAATACTGAGGTCCTTTTTTTTTTTTTTTTTTTGTCTTTTTGAGACAGGGTCTCGCTATGCAGTTCAGGCTGGCCCTGAGCTCAGTTTGTAGTCCAGGCTGGTCTCGAACTTGCAAGGATCCTCCTGCCTCAGCCTCCCGAGTGCTGGGATTACAGGCGTGCGCCACCACACCCGGCTGAGGTCCATTTTTAAAGGTTAGTTTATTGGACCTAGAGGATTTAAGTAATGAGAAAAATCCAGTCTCCAGGGACCCACTTGTTTGTGTACCCAGGGGTCTTTCAAAGCAATCCAAGTTGTTCCTCATGCTTACGGTTCTTGCCTTTGTTTCCCAGCCAAATCCCAGAAATGCTTGATTTGACTATGTAGAAATGCTGCACTTTTTCTTTAACTAGTCATTTTCCTGCAGTACAAACAGGAGTATTAGCCATCTGTGGTGAACTGATAACTGGTGGTCAATTTGTAACACCCAGCTGAACTGCACCAGTGTGGTGCTGGGTGGGGGAGCATCCACCTGAGAATTGTTGCCAGCAGCATAAAAGGCAGAACTGAAGAAGCTGTTGGGAGCTATTGGTTTTCCCGGGGCTGCTGTTCCTTCTCTTAGAGGACCTTGTCATCCTGGCTTTCCTGGTGAACTCAGCTGTTCTCATCATCAAAGCAACATCGCTTCCTGGCTCCAGAGGGGAGAATGGTGCTCTGCTCAGTCTCCTGGAGAAACCTGTTATGCTGGCTTTCCTGATAGGAGCTTGGCTGTTCTCATGGTGGGAGGAGCTCGGGACCTTACTGTCACTGAGGATAGCTGTGGTACTTTTCAGGGGAACTCTGGTTCTTTCTTTGAGTGTTGCTTCCTGGCTCCACTGCAGATCCCTCAGCCTGCTGGCACAGATCACTCATCCCACTGGCACAGACTTTCTAGCTTCCACCACTGACCTTTGGCATTTCCCAGTGCAAATCTGTGAAACAGGCCTGCGTGAGACATTGTCGTGGGCTCTAGGCCTCCAGTTGGACTCATGGGGGTATTGTTACTGGCTCTAGGTCTTCAGCTGGACTCATGCAGGACATTATCATGGGATCCAGGCCCTCAGATGGCTTCTTTGGTCTTTAGTGTGTGGACAGATTTTCTGTACTCTATATATGATGCTTTGGGTGAATATTATAAAGTAATCTTATAATTAAGTGTCCTGTATTATATTGTTCCCCTTGCAAAACTCCAAACTACAGCACCATCATTTTAATATGTGATGCTAGATTAATTTTGTTAAATTTTTTAATAGTTAGCCCACCGTATCTGTGGTTTCCGCATCTGTGAATTCAACCAATCATGCATCAAATATACTCAAAAACAAAAATGTTGCACCTGTACTGAATGTGCACAGGCTGTTTTCCCTGTCTTTTATTCCTTAAACAATACAGCATAACAACTATTTACATAAAATCTCCGTTGTATAAGGTATTATAAGCCATCTGAGAAGACTTAAAGTGTACAGGAGGATGTAAGCAGCTGCAGATTTGGTGTCTGGGGGTTCTGGGACAAATCCTGGTCGGATACCAAAGGATAGTGTTGTAGTCAGGGTTTGAAAGGGAATAGATTTAATACAGGACACATGATTTATAGGATTATTTTATTATATTCACCCAAAAAGTGAAATGCAGAAAAGTGCAAATGATATGTTCATATACTAGAGACCCAAAGAATCCAGCTGAGGGCCTGGATCCCACAGCAGTGTCCTGCATGAATCCAGCTGAAGACCTAGAGCCCATGGCAATGTTCTCCACGAGTCCAACTGGAGGCCTAGAGCCCATGACAATGTCTCATGCAAGTCTGGATCAAGGATCTGCACTGGGCAGGCCCAAAGGTCAGTGGTGGAAGCTAGAAAGTCTGCACCAGTGGGATGAAGGATCTATGCCAGCAAGCTGAGGAATCTGCACTGGAGCCAGGAAGAGACACTCCTGGTAAGGACCAGAGCTTCCCCCAAAACCACCACAGCCATCCTCAGTGACAGCAGGACCCAAGCTCCTCCAGTGATGAGAAGAGCCGAGTTCATATCAGGAAAACCGATGTGACAAGCTTCTCCAGGAAAATGGACAGCACACCATCTTCCCCTCCAGTTCTCCTTTTATGCTGTTGGCAACAGTCCTCAGGTGGGCCTTCCACACCCAGCACCACGCTGATTCAGTTCAAATTGGTGTTCCAAGTTGATCATTGGTTAATTCACCACAGACAACAATATTTGATGCCACCAGATTGTATTGTTACTTTCTTTTGTACTAGGAATCAAACTCAGGATCTTGCGCTTGCCAGGCAGGTGCTTACACCACTGAGCTACATCCCCAGCCCTATTGTTACTAAAGTAATGCATCCAAAAGTTTGCTGCTCACTTAATATGCTACCAATGTATTTTTTCTTAATTTAAGGATCATTCGATCTTTATCAACAGTATCAGTTTTGGGGCTGGGGATTTAGCTCAGCGGCAAAAAGCGCCTGCCTGGCAAGCGCAAGGTCGTGAGTTCGGTTCCCGGTACCGGAGAAAAACCAAAAAAAAAAAAAAAAAAAAAAACAGTATCAGTTTTACCATTAGGCACCATAAGCAAAGAACTTAGTAGCAAGTGAGATATTACCACTTACTCTGTGATATGCACAGGTTGATCTGGTCCTTAAGAACCTCTTGTTTATATTCTGCAGATAGTCCAGGTGTGTTAGCAGGACTCTCAATTGGCTCCAGGATTCATCTTCATTGCACATATAGTTTTTCTCATCAAACAGTAATCTAGGCACTGCTATGACAGAACTTTACAAACCTTATTATAGTTCCAAATTAGCTGAATTTAAGATAAGGAGATTGCCTGGTGGTGTGCCTCCCCTAATCACAAGTCTTTTATTCTGTTTGTCTTTATTTGTGAGAAGGTCTCACTATGTAGTTCAGGTCAGCCTTTAAACTCACTATGTAGCCCAGGCTGGGCTTAAACTTGCAGCAATCCTGCCTTACCTCCTGAGTTCTGGGATTACCATGTGCACCACCATGCCTGGCTTCAGGAGCCCTTACCCATGAGACATAATATTGGGTTATATCAACCAATCCCATATTTTTCTACTTGAATTTGTACTTTAGCATAATAGTAGCTGGCTGTGCATCTCAGTAACTGCGCCTGGGGGATACAGGAAGCAATCTTCATCTTTACTCATTTGGTATGATGTACAACAAGTTGTGTGCATCTGTGTAGAAGTGTCAAACTGGGATCTTCACCCACATATTGCTCTGTAACAGGTTTTGTGTATGTTTACCTGAGCATCACAGGGGGTAAAATACACCCACACCACGCTTCTGTAAACATATATTTTACCATAAATGGAATGTAGGTGTGACTCACAGTAGCTGTGCCTGGGAAAAGCAAGACCCCATCTATGCATTTACCCACCTGGCAGATGAATGCACAGTGTGTACAGGAGATCCAAAGCAACAAGTGAGTTTTACCCATGAAATGTCCATTGCTAAATTTCTGTGCATTTAAGATTTGTTTTTAAAGAGTTTTCTTTTGAATTTTCTGGTAGAAGTATCCCAGTTCAGTACAATGGCACATGAAAAGCCAGATTTGCAAGTTTTGGAGGAAGTCAAAAGTGAATCATCAGATCATTCATGCATAGATGATGAAGGTGAAAATTACTTCGATGTTGGCCATGTGAGCCAAAGTTCCTGCAACAATAAAATGAAGCAAGAATCAACCAGTACAGACACAAAGAATGCTGACCTCCTTGATTCAGATGACAAAGAAAACAGCACTACCAGTACATACTTAACTAGTAAAAATTGAACAAAATTGTCACACAACCAATCCAGTGATAGAATGAGGTCCAAAAATAGAATGAGGCACTTGGAAGGGGTGAAAACTATTGGATGAAATGCCAATATTACCATTCAGTGTTGGAAATTGTTTGTAACAGATGAAATGCCACAAGATGTTGTGAAATACGCAAATGCTGAAATGTAAATCAAATGTTTTGTATGCACCAATAGCCATATAAAAATGTGTTAATATGACACCTCACTAGCTGAACTGAAAGCGTTCAGAGGTCTGCTGTACTTACCAGGGCTTTCCATTGGTAATCACAGGAGCGTAAAAGACTTATGGAAAAGTGATGTGTATGGGCTTGAAGTTTGTAGAGTAGCAATGACACTGAGGAGACCTGGTTTCCTTCAAAATTGCCTGAGGTTTGATGATGAAACCAAGAAAGAAAAAGAACTGATAATCTGGCTGCTATCTGCCCATGGTTTGAAAGATTTGTGGGTAATTGTGAAGCAATTTACACATCATGTGAATACATGACTTTTTTTTTTTTTTTTGTCTTCTTGAGACAGGGTCTCACTATGCAGCTCAAGCTGGACTTGAGCTCACTTTGTAGTCCACGCTGGTCTCGAACTTGCAATGATCCTCCTACCTCAGCCTCCCGAGTGCTGGGATTACAGGCGTGTGCTACCATGCCCAGCTGAGTACACGACTATTGATGGATATCTTGCAATATTTCATCGTCACTGCAACTTCAGGCAGTATATTCCCCAAAAACTTTCAAAATATGGCATACAATTATATACCCTTGTAGATACAAAGACTTGTTAGGCTTTCAATTTAAAAATGTATCCTGCAACTCAGCCACCAGGTCCTTATTTATATAGTAATAAACCAAATGCTGTTTTGAACAGACTTGTTGCTCCCATCTCAACTATCCAGAATTTAACATTTGACAATTGGTTTTCCAGTTTTCAGTTGATGTTACATTTGCAAACAGAGCACAAGTGGACCAATATAGGAACTGTACAGAGGAACAAAGCAGAAATTCCAATTGAAATGTTGCAGTTTCAGAACAGAGAATTGTATAGTACAATGTTTGGATTTCAGAAAGATATAACATTGGCCTTGTATATGGCAAAGAAAAACAAACTGGTAGTGCTGATGTCAGCATTGCACCATGATGAAAATATGGATAAGGAAAGGTCAACAAAACAGAAGATAGGGGCTGGGGATTTAGCTCAGCGACAAAGCGCCTGCCTGGCAAGTGCAAGGTCGTGAGTTCAGTTCCCAGTACCGGAGAAAAAACCAAAAAAAAAAAAAACCAGAAGATGGAGGTGATAACTCTCTGTAACAAAACCAAAGGAAGAGAGGATGTTGTTAAGTTATGCAGCAACTGTGACACATCCAATGGATGTGTTTTACTCAATCCTAAACATGTGTGACATAAATAGTTTGATAGTTTACAAAGAAAATAACAACTGCAAAATATCATGGAGAAATTGTCTTAGAAGGTTGGGACTGGAACTCATAAGAGATCATTTACAGCAGAGGAGAAACAGAATGTCTCTGCCCAGGAAGCTACACAAAAAAATTATGGAGCACACCAGTGAGCTGACAGGTGAACAGGCAGGTTCAGCGTCACAAAGACCTACCACAACAGGAAAACCAAAAAGATGTGCCCTACAGGAAAGGACAGAAAAACAAAATGTATGTGCTGTCAGGGTAAGCAATACTTCTGTCTGGAACATGAAGTTCCCATGTGTGAAGACTGCCTTGGGTGTGACAGTTGAAGCACAGCTTATTTCTGTGGTGCATTTTGTTTATATTTACACTGTAGCTCAGACAGGTTTTTATTTCTGATGTTTCTTTTAGGTTTTGAAAGCAAGTAAATTGTTGGTGTGAAAATGTTGATGTCTATTCTAAGCATTCATTACATATTTGATATTCTGCTATGTGCACATTAGGAAGCTTCCGACAAAACAGCAAGAAAAGAGAGGTGACAAGAATGGCCTGCTACACAGGAAAGGAAAGCCAAGCCCATGTGCTGTCGGTGTAAGTGAGACGTATGCATGGAGCATGCAGTTGTCATGTGTGAAGACTGCCCTTGAGTGCATCAGCTGAAGCAAAGATTATTTTTGTTGTAGAGCTCTATTGTATTTTCACTGTATTTCATATAGAAATTTATTTCTGATGTTATGTTTTAGGTTTTGTAAGTAAGTACACAGCTGATGTGAAAATGTTCATGGTTATTCTAAATACACAACACATATGATTAATTTAATAGTTTATTTTATTGGTATTTTGTGTTCCTGTTAACTACACATTGTATAATATGATAAGAAGCTCCTGACAAAGCAGCAAGACCAGCCAACTAGACATCAAGTAGGTCCTACAAAAGGCCAGGAATGCAAAACACACATGCTGTCAGTGTAAGCAATGTGTGTGTGTGGAATGTACTGTTGTCGTGTGTGAAAACTGCCTTAGATGTGATAATTGAAGCAGAGTTTGTAGAGTTGCATTGTTATTTTCATTGTAGTTCATATAGAAATTTGTGTTGTTATTTTTTAGACTTTGTACACAGAAAAGCAGTAAATGTTGAAAATTCTGATGCTTTTTATAAATGCTCAATGAATATTAAAAATTCAATGCTTTACTTATTTTTATTTTTTCCTGTTAAGTACTCATTGTTTAATATACTAAAACTGATAAAATTAAAATTAATAACTCATCAACAGAAATATTCTAAAGAATATACATGGGTATTATACACACACGATAATGTACATTTATGACAAAATTGGCCTTATGCTCCCTGTGCTACAGCAAAGAATTTTCTCTAGCTGGGAGCTGAAGATTATGTCCACTTGAAGCAGCCATCTGAGGTCCCTCTCCTGATGGCCTTGAAGGAAGGGGTAGCGTGTCGTGGCAGAAACCCTGTGACAGCAAACCGCCCCTGGTCAACACCCAGCACGAAGTCAAGGACCTCAGAACTGTGACCGCAAGGGACTCCATCCTGCTGAGAGCATGGATAGCACAAAAGAAGGCCCTGAGGTCTGGGGGCAGCGTGTGGCCCAGACTGGTCATCATGTGAGGCTATGCTTAAAGGACCCTGCTTCCCACTGGACCCTGATTCTTGGACGAGGCAAGATGCTTGTGCTGATTCAATCTCTGACTTTGTGATAACTTGTTACATAACAACTGGACACCAGCACAGTTCCTCGGTATCCACAGGAATCGATCCAGGGCCCACTTCAGATTCCAAAATCTTCAGATGTTCAGGTCCCACATGACACATCATTTGCTTAGAATCCATACACATCCTTTTGTGCACTTTAAACATGATGCTTAAAGCACCAGATACATTATAGATGCTAGTAAATAGTTGTATTACTGAATTGTTTAGGGAATAACAAGGAAAACCACCTGTACACGTTCAATACAGATGAGTTTTTTTCCCCCAAATGTTTTTGATGCAAAGTTGGTAGAGTTCATGCTACCCGAGGATATGGAGAGCCAGTGTACTTGGTGTCTTCTTTGGTGAATGTCTTACTTCTGCCCCTAGGGCAGACCCTGGTGAGGGTTTGAGCAGAAGGTGGAGAGGATGAACTCTGGGAAGTCGCAAAGGCTTGTGGGGAGTGGCACCTGGAGAAAGAAGGGAGCCCACAGTTGGCATCAAAGAGCAGGTTGCTGCTGTAGCCAGGGAGGACTCACCTCAGGGTACTTGTAAGAGGAATTTCTTATTGTGTCATTCGGACTGTAGTAGACTGTGATAGACACTTTCAGACAGGTTTTTCTTACCTAAGGAAAAGAAATTTCAATGTAGCAGTGACTGTCAGCCTCCCTGGGAGGGGGAAATGTTGGTCAGTGGTTATTAAGTTGTACTTCACAGGCAGGAAGGCTCTGGTCTGCACGTGCTCAGAACAAATAAGTGGTACACTTCACAGAGCCAGAAGAAAGGACTGCGAAAGCTTTCACTGTAAATAAATGATAAATGTTTGAGAAGGTAAATAAATATAACCCGATCTGAACATCATGGAGTGTACACATGTAACGAGCATTGCATGATATCCATTTTGCTGTCTTGTGTATCAGGCACAAGTTAAAAGTACACAAAGGAAGGGAGCCGGGAGGTGGAGTGGGAGGGAGGGAAAGGGGATGAAAATGCGTATGTGTAGGGACCAGCTCCCCACGGAGTGTGAGCCTGTACTGTGAACACGTATAAACACTAAAAATTAAAGACAATTTTAAACCAATTTTTAAAAATCTTAAAGGCTCAAACAACAAATTAACCAAGCTCTGGGATCATACTAAAGTAAAAAAGCAAGTTGGAGGAGAGGTTATGTTTAACAAGCCCTAAATGCCTCTAAAATGAAGGACAGAGCACTCTGTAGATGCTCTAATTAGGTACAATTAAGAGATCAGGCGAGGCACAGCACCAGCAGGAGGACAGGCTCTCGGCTATGTCCAAGTGCATTTCATAGCTGTGCTTCTGGCTCCGGCACCTTGAAGTGGTCACCTGTGCTCTCTGCTCCTTGGAAACCCCCTGTGCCTAGGACGCCTGTGGGAGGCGTGTCCTGCTCTTCATCCTCCGCAGCCAGGGCTGCCACAGCCTCTGCAGGCTGAAACCCATCTCGGAGCTGTGCAGAGCAGGGACCCGGCCCCGTGGGCGTGTGACTTTCGCCAGCACGGGACTTCCCTGGACAGTGTACCCCCGGCCTGAACCCTGAGAATGCGATGTGCAGGGCTGTTAGGAAGGCCCGTCACCTGGCCAGCTCCAGGGCCCGTGAAGACATACCGAACACAAAGTTGTCTGGCCTGAAGATCTGACCAAACGGGCCCGACCTCACTGAGTCCATCGTGCCCGGCTCCAGGTCCACCAGGATGGCCCGAGGTACGTACTTGTTACCTGTGGGAACAACAGCTGCCTCAGACCCGCGCTTGACCAAAAACGGAGGGCAGAGCCCTGTTCTGTGTGGCTGACAAGGCAGAACTCGTGACAGAAAAGTGCAGCGACAGAGGCACAGGGAGGAGAATGGACGCTGAGCACAAGTGGTCACGTCCACCGGGCCGGAGTCTGCAGCAACAGCGAGGTGGGGTTTTCTTACACTTGGCCTGTCTGAGGAACGTGCAAGACGCTTCTGTCACCTCCTCTGCCACAGGAAGGAGAGCAAGGTGACATCAGACACTCACCAGCAGCCTCATTGTAGTACACGTTGATTCTCTCCAGCTGCAAGTCGCTGTCTCCATGGTAACTGCCAGTGGGGGTCGATGCCATGCTCATCACTGATCACCTCCCAGAACTGCAAAGAGAAGGGAGTCGCATCCTGGCCCGGAGCCCTCCCTCAGGAGGGACGGCCGTGGTCAGACAGCGAGGCATCCTAGCCAGGAAGCGGAGAGCTGCTGGCCCCTAATTGTGCAGCAGCTGCTGC
This sequence comes from Chinchilla lanigera, assembly GCF_000276665.1. NCBI lineage: Eukaryota > Metazoa > Chordata > Mammalia > Rodentia > Chinchillidae > Chinchilla > Chinchilla lanigera. Next base: position 10,074,982 of record NW_004955465.1, on the reverse strand, counting down.
GGAGGGGCTGGGCATCTGCAGAGCTGCTGCCATATTGTGGCCACAGGCTGGAAGGCTGGGAGGGGCGGTGGAGGAGGGGGCGGCAGGCAGAGCCCCTCCAGGAAGCAGTGGGCGCAGGGGGCTCTGTCACTCCCCAGGGCCGAGTCCCGCTGCATCCAGGCACAGACCCCAAGCAGCCCTCCTCTGCACCGGTTGTGTCACAGATGGCATGTTGGCCTCCAGGCACTGAGTGTGGAAGAGGGGTGTGCTAAGGAGGGAAGGAACCTGGGAAGTGCTTGGGCAGTGGTGCAAGAAGGTGGCCATAGCAAGCGTGCCGATGCAGCAGTGAACTTGCAGCAGGGAAGGGGGCGGGCAGAAGTCCTTGTGTATGCGCCCAGCCGCGGCCATTCACCCTGTCTTCTGCTGTCTCCCCACTGCAGCCTGGAATTATAGACTCACCTGTCACCTGCCACCTCAGAGATGGAAACAGAGTCATCACATTTCGTGTCATCACGTCTATCCTGAACCTGTGTTAAAGAATTAATCTAAGACCCTATGTTCAAACGAAAATTCAGACCTAGGTGAGGAGAAAGTAAGTAAGAGGGCTGCTGCAGTCAGGAGAGTGCCCTGGTCTCAGCACTCTGCGAGCGACCAGCATCAAGCAGAGAAGGGTTTTCTCTAGCAGGGATTGATAAGCAGAGCTACAGGAATCTAAAGGGCAGGCAAGGCCAAGCAGGTAGTAAATCAGATCACTTCCCTGCGCACCCTGTTTGCTTCACTCAGCAATCTGGAGGTCAAGCTGTGAAGGGACACACAGCGCGTGTGAGTACTTGGGCATAAGCCAGGAGTTATGCTTTTATGATAAAAGTCATCATACAGCCAGGTGTGGTGGTACGTACTGTAATCCCAGAACTCTGGGAGGGGAAGGCAAGAGAATTGCAAGTTTGAGCTCAGCCTGGGAAATTTCAGAACTTATCAAAACTCAGAAAAAGGGAGTGGGGAGCCAGGTGTGGTGGAGCATGCCTGTAATCTCAGCACTTGGGAGGCTGAGGCAGGAGGATCGCCACAAGTTCAAAGCCAGACTGTGTAGGGAACTCAATTTTCTCTCCATGTATCCCAGGGAGGACTGGCAGTGGATATAAGAAAAATAAAAACAAGAGACAAACGCTGCAGTCAGGTGGAATAACCTCTTTACCTTGGAGGGCTAAAGGAACGACCAACAATAGCAGGGGCATTAATTTATACCCTTGCAAAATTAGTATCATGACAGGCAATGTTGCCTAGCGACTAACAATTTAAATTGTCCAGGCAAGATGTTTTTTTAAGACTGCGGTAGCTTGACTGCTTGAGGCACTCTGGCTCTGTCCTGCCCTCACACATAGGACCGGTTTTCAGCTCCAGCCGCTCCCAACAAGCCTGGACTATATCAAAAAACAAAAACGGGGTGGGGCTGGGATATAGCTCAATGTGAAGGGCTTGAGTTTTAAAAAAAGAAAAGGACAGATTCCAGTACAGTAGGGGCTTTGGCCCACACCATTTCTGATCTCTGGACTAAAGGCATTAGCCAATCTCTAGGAGGAGCTGGGGGAAAATTCAGCCCGGCAGGTGGTGTGGTGAAGCCCCAAGAGAAACCCTGGGCACAAGGGCTCAAGGGAGATTCGTGGGTGTAAAACTGTGTGTGTTTTCAGACCTCAGTGCCGTGGTGGGGAGGAGGCGTTAACGTTGTCCAGGACTGCACTGGAGGAGGACGGCTGGAAGTTGTGTTTGAACCCCTCTTGGACTCCACCTCACGTGGCTGATTTTAATCTGAATTCACTGCCTGGGATAAACCATAACCTTAAGCACAACTCTGAGCAAATTCTGTGACTCTTTCTAGCAAATTATTAAATGTGACAGTGGCTTTGAGAATCTCTCAATTTGCACTTGGCATCAGAAATGAGGTCAGTCTGTGTACCCTCTGAAATATCTCTGTTGACCCTAACTTACCCAGAAGATGAAATGGGTATCTACGTATGGAACATGGAAACCCCACCCCTCTAGCCTTCCATTCATCTTTTAAAATGCTGGCATCCAAGCAGGAGGAGCAGGGCATCAGTTTATCCTTTTGGCAATATGATCAGCTCAACTAGAAAGACCTAAAGCTCCAGATTTGGTGAGCACAGCTTTGCCGTTTGGTGGAGCAGTTTTTCTGTTCTGTGTCAGGTCATCTGGGGCTTGAGGTCCTGGCATAACCTTCCTGTCACGTCTGGCAGCCAGCTTGATGTGCACAGGGAAGACAGCCCCTGTGTTCATCCTCTACCAGCTTGAGCTATGCTTTTATGGCTCTCCGGTCACAGGAGACATGCAGTCCAATTTATAAAGGCCTTTTCTGCCTTTGCTTGGACATTTGCTAACATCGCATCTGCTAAGAGATAAGTAGGCACCACTTCTTGAGTGGTGGAGTAGTATAAGGTCACATTTCAAAGGAGTTCGTGTTACCTAACTTTCTCCAGAAATCAAACCAACGGAGCCTGGAATTTGAAGGGCAGAATGGTAGGCTGGAGACTCGGGTAAGATTCCTGCGCTACAACCTGGAAGGAGTTCTTTTTCAGGAAATGTCCGTTTTTGTTCTTAAGGTCTTCAGCTCTTTGGATGTGGTTCTTCTACATTTTGGAGAGTTATCTGTTTTAAAACAAGCTGATTGTAAATGTCAACTGTGTCTACAAAGTTCATTCACAGGAAAAAATAGACGACTGTTGGACAAAAAGCTAGGCACCATAGCCTCCTCAAGTTGACACACAGACTTTAACCAGGACAGAGTGGATATCAGGGTGGGAGGAATTGCTAGCTATCATTCAGTCTGCACACTGGCTCTTACCGTCCCCCAGAAAACAATCAGATAAATCACCCATAATTCAGTGACTCCCGCATAGTCAGAATAGTGTACCCAGGGACCAGAGACTCCTGTTCACTTCTTACCCTCTTTCTTAACAACGAACAGACAAACAAAAAGTCCTAGATACCTAAAGAAAACATGTCATTAAAAACAGAAACCACAGAGAGAAGGAGAGAAATGGGGAGAGAGAGAGAGAGAGAGAGAGAGAGAGAGAGAGAGAGAGAGAGAGAATGTAGAAAGAAGAAAATGTCTTAAAAATCCCACCAATCTCTAGTGAGTCCATGAAATAAAAATAGAATAATAGAAAACAATAAAATTTGGAGAATTAAGAACAAACATTCCTGGGACCTGTGAAATAGAAGAGCACAAATGAAAAAGTAGAGGAGCGACTGGACCGTAAATCAAGCAAATCTCCGAGAAGTACCGCGAGAAGAGGCGGGAGGACAAACAGCGGAGGATCTGCTGCAGGAACAGCCGGAAGATGAGACCCGACAGACGGGAACTCTGCAGAGGAGAAAGTCAGGGAAAAAAGCCCAAATCTGAAGAAACATGATCATCTAAATATATATCAAGACAAATGACTGAGGAACATGCATTTTCAAGTATCGCTTTGATGGTCTCTATTACCTCCTTATCTGAATGCATGATGTAGTTATTTTGAAATTAATTTCATTAAGTCAGTTCCTTGGGAAGCAGACTCAGATTTAAACAGGAAGTACGGTGGGACAAGGAGAAGGAGGGTTGGGGGAAGCCAAGAGCTGAACTTTTCAGTCCACACAAGAATCTCAGCTGATCCCAAGCGACGCTCTGGAGCCATGTGGGCGTGCACTGTTGTGCCCCGCCCCCCAGACCAGCCCTTCCAGGCAAGCCATTCCCAATGAATGGCTTTGGGGAAGTGGCTTTGGGGGAGCCCCTTCTCTTTAGCTGAAAGGAGCACCCTGAAAGCTGTCAATGGCCCTAGCACCCAGCAGCCGGTGAGATGAGAAACTCACTGCCCCCAAAGGGAGTCTGGGGTCCACGTAGCATTCCCTTTGTTAGTTAAACTGGAATTTTTTAGTTTTAACTGTAGCATACCTCTGACTACACTGCATGAGTTTAGTGGCAGTCTGTTTGCACATGGGGTATTCTCAGTGCCGTCCTTGACATGCCACAAGCTTGTGGCCCTCAGCCCTGACCAGGGGGCAGAGGCTGAGGGCAGCCACAGTTGTGCAGGACAGCCTGTAACAGGACTGTGGAGGCTCCAGTTTGAAGCGGGGACATTAAAAGGCCGCTGCTGCTGCCCAGGTCTCCCACCTGGAGTCCACCAGGAACGGTGCCGCCATATTGCCGATACCCTCTGTCATCCTCCACACCCATCTCTCATTGGGTCTGAACAAGAGGAGAGGAAAAGAGAGTGCTTTTTATGAAGACCTTAACCCCCACTGTGCACCTATGCTTATTTGAAGAGAATCTAAAGGAGTATTTTTAATGCACAGAAGTTATGAATTAGAAGTGTTTGCATCTTCAGTGATTTTTCAATTTACAGAAGACTGGTCACCTAGCACCCCATCATGAATTTTCCTTAGGTTTTAAAATTCATTCCACTTACAAAAATTGCATTAACTTCTCCTTCACTGCCCAAACCATTTCTGTCACTTCCTGTTTATCCAATGGCACCTAGGAAGTGCAGCACGTTGACAAGGCGGGTAGAAGAGAAGGGAGGAACCTCTGCCCTGTGCCTCCTAGATTCTGCAGCCAGCTATGATCACACACACACACACACACACACACACACACACACACACACACACGCATGCCTTTTCATATGTGAGGAAACCAGCCCAGGCGGGGTTCAGAAAATGTTTCCTGCTCACCCCCGACATCACACAGTGCCAGCAAAAAACCAGCCTTTGCATCTCCAGCATATTTTCTGGAGTTTCACATCCAAGCTGTTTCCTAGGCAACAAGCACCCAGCCTCCAAGACTGTCTGGGTGAAGAGGGAGGAAGGGGGAATGCAGCCAGCCTCTCCTCACCCCCATCTCCTGCTTTCACAGTGCTGTAGCCCTTTGTCGGGGCGTTAATGTGGCGAAAACAGAGAGCCCAAAAGCTGGTCTGTGGGATTCTGTTTCAAATGAGCTGTTTCCACTCTCTGAAGGGCCAGATTCATTGAGAACCTTGCCTGTCACAGCTCCGAGCCTGTTTCTATTTTTATTCACTCCCCTGCCGGTTCCCTTTTTCTCAGGCTTTTTGTTCAGGCAGCAAGGAAGAGTCCTTATTCACAGGAGCCAGGTCCTTTGAGAATGTCAGCATCTCCGCAGCCCCCTCCCATGGGAAAGGGCACTGCAGGGCCCTCGCCAGTCCCAGGACCTGTGTGTGACCAGGACAAGGACCAGTGGCCTATCTGCATGTCATATGCCTTGTTGTTCCAGCGCAGGGGCTTTGCTTATTGGGTTCCATTCTGCGGTGGTTACTGCTGACGGCCCTGGGACTGAAAGGATTTGCTGTCCTGGCCCAGCTGCGGGGACTGACTGGCTTAGATCTGGAGCCAGGTGAGAATGAGTCGCAGCCATCCACGCCCCCTCGCCTTTAACAGTTTGATCTCCGTCCGTCCAGAGCAATTCCTTTGCCCCTACTCAGAAGCTGAAATGCACTGTGCTCTTACAAGCAGCAACCTTCGACTATAAATATTAATGAAATTCAAGCTCGTGGGCATTGCTAAAAGCCATCTTTCTTGGTCACGTGATGCACACGCCTGAGTCGGAAATGTCTGTGCCGGTCCCATCACATCTTCACTTGTCATTTCAAGTAGCAAAGGTCAGCAGCAGCTCAAGGTCAGAACCTCACCTCGCTACACTGCCAGCGCCAAGGAGTGGCAGACAGCGGATGCCATTGTGGAGGGGTGAGGAGGCGTCTCGCTGCTGGGTCAAAGTGTCTGGCCCAGCCTCCAGACTTGATGATGCATTGAGTCAGGCTGTGTGCTCTGGAAAGGGCAGAGATGGGGCAGGGACAGGGCTTGGTGCCCAGGCAGTAGGGCGATGCCAACACATCCTCTCAGGACACCAGGGCTGGCAGCTGGACAGCAGGCAATCCTATTGAATACCATGATACATTTCTTGGGTGTGGTGGCGACAGTGTACTTACAGAAGCTAGTGTCTCTGTCCATAGGGTGTGCTGGAACATTTAGGGGTCAAGTGCTGTGATTCTATTATCTACTTTCAGATAATTAAAAAATATATATATAGTGAGAACACACACACCAGCACACACACCAGCACACACACCAGCACACAGGCAGAATGTTAGCAACTTGAAGTTAGAGAAAGGATATGCAAAGTTGCTTGACTGTGCTATTCTTTCAGCTTAAAGGCTTTAGGGTTTTTAGTTAAATTTTAAAAAGAGTGTTTAAAAATGATTAGTAATTGGTTCAAGGCTTGAAATATAAAACAGATTTCCTCCTAACTGGCCTACAGTTTAAAATTAAAGTGAGCTGTACAACTGGTGACAGTTTTGCCTACTTCTTCAAGGTAAACAGTATGTAGAAAGGGTGTGTGTAATACGGTAAAAATGCTACCTTGCAACCCACCAGTTAAAAATTAATTCCATAAAACAGACTGGTGAGTTCTATTTATATCCTGTGTTTTCTTGTTCTCACACTTTCAATACTTAATTGTTTTTCTCATTCAAAAGAACACTTTTATCTGATGACCCGCCCTGTGGCCGGAAGTGGAAGCATGTGCTATCTAGCGATTACACTGTGAAATTGGAGACATGTCTCCTCGATCCTTGCATGGGTCTGCTCTTAAAGCCACAAGAAGCAACTCAGCCCACCAAAGCATACACATCGAGCTACTTGTGCACAATCAGTACTAAAAAATAAGGTAGTGTGTGTTTTTGCTACCTCTGCAGTTATAATCTGGACATGTGGCTCAAACGAAACCAGTAAATAGATGGAAATTACCTGATGACATTGAACTCCCCTGCTACACTTGATCATCCTTAAGGGCTGGAGCGGTGTCTTGTTTATCACTGTAACCCTAGGGCCTAGCACTACAGATGTTTGTGGAATAAATAACTGATGAGAGCAGAAAACAGAAATGTGGGGATACTTGAATTCTGCAGCAAACAAGTCATTCTTTTTATGACATGATATTTGGAGACTAAATAAATTGATATCAAATGCTGGGGAAAATATTACATTATATAGAATTATAAGTGCATAAAATATACAATATACAATAATATAAGTAAAGATTAGATGGTGATATACAAAAATGAAACTAAACAGTTGTGTCACAGTGGTGGAATTTGGAGTAGCATTTTTTTTTTTGAGACTAGTTCTCACTGTGTAGTTCAGGCTGGCCTTGAGTTCACTATGTAGCCCAGTCCAACTCATAGTTCACTTACAGTGATCTTCCTGCCTCAGCCTCCTGAATACTGGGATTACAGATGTGTACCACCATGCTTGACTAGGGTAGCATTTTTAAAATAAAAGTAATTTTAAAATGGATATTATCCCAGAAAGCAAGTAAACTGAAGCTATTTTCAAATATAAAAGAAATAGTACAATATAGAGAATTACTTGATTCTGTTCATGTGGAGTCTAGAGCTAAGGAAGTACATATTTATTCTCCTAGATGGATGAGAGGGGGAAGAGAAATGTTGACCGTAAGGGTATTGGGAACCTACCTCCTTGGAGCCTAGTGCTTTGGCTTTATAAAGCTGAGGCAGGCAGGTGCACAAATGCAAATAGAGTGTTGCTTCCACAGAGAGTATGCACATAGGAGAAGTACAGGGGTCAGCCTGAATGAAAGAAGCACATCTCAAGTGGTCTATTTAGTGCTTGAGAAACTGCAGATCCATTTACTTTAGAGGTCAGAATGGAAACACCCACTTTTGTGCGTGTGAGCTTCCTGCAGATTTGAGTATCCTAAGCTGTGAATATTCACTGCCCCAGATTCAATTCCATTCACTGCACTGCAAGAGATTTAAAGATGATACTCCCTCAATGACTGATGAATAACACTCCTCCTCACTGATAATTATGAAATACAAATTAAATGAAATGAGGTATCATTTTTCACCAAGACAGCACAAAGCATAAAATATTTTAGGAGATAATTTCAGATTCCATATTGCAAATAAAGTCTAAGAAACTGTCACTTTTTACATTCTTAGTGTAGTATCAAAGAAGAATATCTAGAATTATCTGAAAAACAATCAAAATACTCCTTTTTCTGCTACATAGCTGAATGAGGTCAGATTTTTTCATAGAAGTTGACCCAAACAACATATTACGGCAGATTGAATGCAAGAGCAAATGTGAGGATCTGACTGTGTTAAGCCAGACATTAAACAGGTTTGAACAAAATCTACAACAGTGTTTCTATATTACTGGGTGATTTTTGTTTGTTTTAGAGGATATAAGTTTTCACAAAGCTGTATTTATGGTAATATAGAATGGGTTTATTTTAGTAAATTAATAAATACATATTTTAAATTCTCACCATTTCAATTATTAATATGATAAGTCTGAATAGCTATAATCTACTTGTTGTGATCATCAAGAATTTTAAAAGCATAAGGGGTCCTGAGACCACACAGTGTGAGGACCTGCTTCAGGGCTGAGCTGGGGCTGGGAATGTGGCTGAGATGAACAGCTGGCTAGTGAGCTCCAGGACCTGGGTTTGACCTCCACTGCCACAAAGGAATACAAAATAAAACCTATAGCTAGGTGGTTACTTGGTGTTGGATGTTCATGCTCTTGCAGGCTGGCGCTGTCATGGACCCAGGTGTTCCCTGTTTTCCTGCTATGTCTCAGCAGCTTTGGGCAGTTTCCCTCATGAGGCAAATGGCTGCTGCAGGGACAGTTCCTGGCATCACAGGGCTTCAGAGCGAAGAGGCACTACTTACTCTTCCTCAATACTTTAAATATTTTTTTGATATATATAATAATTATATCTATTTATGAGGTACAGTATGGTGTTTTGCTATATTATAAATTGTATAATGATCAAATCATGATAACTGGTAGCTATATCAGTTATCACTTTTCCATGGTGAGGAAATTCAAAATCCCCTCTTCTAACAAAATTTACAAAAACAGAAAACAAAAAATAAAAAAAATCCTCTCCTAGTTATTATATGGTACATGTTATACTGTATATGTTCCATGTCATGGTTTATAGCTAGATGTCCCTCAAGAGTCTTTATTATGTGCTCATAGATGGGATTTTTGGAAGGCGGTTGGACGATGGGGCTTAGAGCTGACTTGCTGGTAGAAGGCTCTGGTAGGAAGAGGTGGGCACAAGGGTGTGTCTGGGCATGGCCTGGAAGAGTCATCTCTCTTCCCAGCTCCTCCCTTCATTCTCTGCTTCCTGAGTGCTGGGAGTTGAACAGCTTCTCCTCCTCCTGAGTGCTGGGAGTTGAACAGCTTCTCCTCTACCATGTGCATTTTCCATGCTGCCCTGCCTTGGAGCCACCAGACTGGAGACCAAAACCTCTGCACACTACTGGCCAAAATATACTTCTTCTCTAATTTGAAGGGTCGGTATTGTGCCCTAGCGATGAGGAAAGTAACTAAGACAACACATTACTGCTGACTGTAGTCGCTTCCGTGCACGGTAGGACACCAGAACTACTTGTCCTGCTTGACCCGTGCCCCTGGAGCAAGCTCTCCAGCCCCACCCTACCCTCTTCAGCTCCTAGTAAACAGCATCCCATTCCTAACTGCGGTGACACCCGCTTTTCAGATTGTCCATGGAAGTTCATGCGCTGTTTGTCTTTTTGTACAATTTCAGATAACACAGTGCCCTCCAGGTCCAGCCATGGTGTTGCAAACGACAGGCTTTCCAACCAGTGCTCTGTTTTTTAACCCTACAATAACAAGTCTCCTTAAGAAGAGTGTATGAGAAGCAATTCCTACCAGAGCAAACTTTCTGCCAGAAACAAAAAACTGGACCACATGTAGGGAACAGCTCTCCTCCGGTCCTTGGAAAATAGGTACTAAGAGGTTGCAGTCTCCAAAGGAGGGAGACAACCAGGTGAGCTCTACAAGGCACCCGTGTTCAGCCTGGGACTTTTGTACGCCATGGTGCAGGGCGGGAAGCCAAACAGAGCACACCAGCCTTGCTGAGCTAAGGTGAGACAGGCATTTGGAAGATTGGGGGTGGGGGTGAGTTTTTTAAAATGAGCAATTAAATTGCTGTAAAAGTATGCATAATCCCCTTGATGATCATGGTAAGTGCCAGGCTATAACGTGCAGGTGAGACTCTATGAGCCTGTGCAAGGAAGAATGTTGGGAGCTGCTGGAGCTGGAAAACGGTCATATGTTGAGGGCAGGACAGAGCCAGAGTGCCTCAAGCAGTCAAGCTGCCTCAGTCTTGAGAAAAACATCCTGCCTGGACAATTACAGTCATTAGTTGCTAGGCTACATTACCTCCCATGATACTAACTTTGCAAGAGTATGAAATAAATGCCCCTACTGTTGAAGTCAGTCAACCCGTGCTCTTGCTCATCAGGTGAGAGGTAACTCTACCTGACCCTAGCTATTGTCCCTTGTCTTTATTTTCTAAATCCTCTCACTGTTTTCTCCTGGGGACCACTGAGAGACCACCGAATCCTACAAAAGAAGACCAGGAGAAAGAGTAACTCCTGGGTAATTAAAGCTCACACAGCCATGCAGGCATTCACATTCTGAGCGTCTTCCTGGTGCTGTCTCAGGGACCCCATTTTGCAGCAAGCCCAGGAAGATCATTCTTAGGAATAGAGCAGTTCTCCCTTACCCCAAGATCTATGGTCCAAGTCCCCCAGAGGTGCCTGAAACTGAGAGTAGTACCAAGCCCTGAAGATACTATGCTGTTTCCTGTACACACATACCTATGACAAAGTGTAATTTATAAATTAGGCACAGTAAGAGATGAAACATAATACCTAATAAAAATACAACAATATGACAATATACTATAATAAAAACTATTTAAACTTATGAATTATTTATTTCTGGAATTTTTCATTTAATGTTTTTAGACCATGGTTGACTGCAGATAATTAAAACCAGGGAAAGGGGAGAAGACTGCAGTGTAAGTGCAGTAGCACTAGACTAAAAGCTACTCTGGGATCAGCCTGACTGGAACAGAAACTGCAGGAGGGTTGTGCAGATCTAAGATAAGTTCACTGCCTAGAAGAATGCAGCCCGGTACTCATTACAAAAAGACAACACAGTTCAGATGTTGAGCATTCAAAATGTCAGCCCAAAGACACTAGATATGCAGTGAAATACGAAAATCTGACCTGTAAGCAGAGAAACAACCAAGTCAACAGAAAGACACCCAGAAATGGAGAGGGAAAAACTGCCACCTCGAGGCCAAGGCCCTCGTCAGGCTGTGCATCCGTCACACTGCGTCACGTCTGCTGTGTGTACTGTGAGCTACAACTGTTAGGCTTCGCCTTTCCCTTGGTGTGGCCACCCGGAAACCGTGTTATGTGAAGGAAGGGTGCACGAGCTCGGATGTTCTAGCCCAGTGGTGCCACTCATGGTGATTCACAGATGACTAGAAAGTTGATCAAACCGGTTAGTCTCTCTGATTCCAGTGTCCGTCCATTCTCTCTCCTCACCATCACCAGATAATCCTCAGCAAGATGTTACTTTGTGTTATGGACTGAATGTCATTTCCCTGAAAAAATCCTATATGGAAAACCCAACCTTCAAGGTGATGGCTCTCGGTGTAGACTTCGGAAGGTGATTAGGTTGTGACACTGGAACGCTTTTGAGTGAGACCGGTGCCCTAACAAAGGTGACCCCAGAGGGCTCCCTCAGCATCTCTTTGTCCTGTGAGGATACAAGGTCGGTAGTCTGCAACGTGGAAGAGGATCCCCACCAGAACTAAGCGTGCTGGCACTCTGCTGTCGGACGTCCAGCCTTCTGAAGTGTGAGAAGTGAATTTCTTTGTTCAGAAGGCACCAGTCTGTGGTACTGCGTTATAACAACCCCAGTGCACTAAGACGTTTAATACAGGTTGAGTGTCCTTATCCAAAATGTTTGGGACCTGAAGCGCTTTTGGACTTCAGGTGTTTTTCTTGGAACACTTGGACGTACGCTAATGTGGAATCTTGGGGATGGAATCCGAATCCAAAGACAAAATTCATGTTCATTTCATATCCTCCTTACAGACTAAAGGTAATTTTATAGAATATTTTACAACAATTCTATGCATGATACAGAGTTTCACGGTGGCATCATGTGAATACTTTATGTTTTGTTTTGTTTTTGTTTTTCTCTGGTACCAGGAACCGAACTCACGACCTTGCGCTTGCCAGGCAGGCGCTTTGCCACTGAGCTAAATCCCCAGCCCCCATGTGAATACTTTAAAAGCTTCAGATTTTGGAGATGTTCAGATTTTAGAGTTTTAGATTAGGGATGTTTTGATGCCCATGTTACCACCCTGTTCAAAATTGCAGCTGTGCTCTAACTTTTCCTTGCTCTATCCAGACTGAGTGACTGCCCTGGCATTTACAGTGAAGGCCCAGGGCTGGGGACCAAGGCCAGGAGCTGGGGATCAGAGTAGATGCTGGGCAGTGGCTGAGACAAAGGCTTCATGCTTGGAGAGGCTGAGGGTTGATGTCGGCTCCCTGTTGCCTGTGTTGCCTAGAAATAATTCTTCATTTCAGGCATGGGAATTATAAAAGCAACACATTGCCAAAGTATCAGAAATAGATTGCATAATCTCCCTTTCCCCTCTCCAGTCCAACACTATGCATGTCATAGTTTCATGGACATTTACAGGTTTTTACTGCAAATCTGACGGCTTCAAACTCTCATTATGTTCCATTTCTGCTGGTTCTATTTCATGCATAGAAAACTATCTTTGTTTTGTGCTGTTGCTGTGTGTAGTTGTTGAATACAGGACATGATTTTAAGAGAATCAGAGAATCAAACATTTTCTGAAACTTTTCTCTCCTAGAAAACAAACCGGATTTTCAGCAACTCAGTGACACAAAAGTGAAATGTGACAGCAGCTGCCATATTAGGAAAGATTAGCCATTCAAGCATGAGGTGAAGCAACAGCAAGTTTTAGAAGCTGTGAAGATTGGGCTTTCCTTTTTAACCACTGTAACCAAAGTTTTGAGACCTCCAGGGTGGGAGCAGACGTATAATCCCTGGCGCACGTTGTGTCAGGGCAACCCTGCTCTTGGAGACACGGGTAACCCATCCCGTCCCTTCGCTTGCTGCCTCACTATCCTCCTCACCCTGTCCTGAGAGGGCTTTTATTGATTCTGCCCGACAGCTGGGCCGTGGCATGTTACATACCACAGATGACGCATGTTCACCCCGGCACGTTTTTCATTCCTCAGCAGCCTGTAGTCCAGCCCTTTGCCAGCTGCTGAGAAGCCAGAGCTAATGATTTGGAAGCAGGTCAAGTGCACGGGCATCTCTGCTGGGAAAACCTGCAGGCGAGGGTTCCTAACCAGGCGCATGGCCCTGAGACCAACTGCAGCTCAGCAAAAACTTGTGAGGGGGGAAATGACTGAGACCTCTCTCTATAGCAGGGAAACTGAGTTTAGTGAAGGAAGGAGCGTGGAGAATTTCCACATAAAACTGTAGAACCAAGGGGCAGGAATTCGACCTAAATTTGGAGAAGAGTCCCTGAAAGGAGTCGTGGGAGCTTCATACGCGGATGCGAGGAGCATTGAGGAGACAAGGGTCTCCTTCCCCAGGAAAGGGTAGGGGCAGAGGGAGAGGGCAAGAGCCAAAGCCCGGAGTCTGGTCACCCGCTGATTAGGAAGTGGAGATGGAAGAAATAGTGGTAGTACCAGGCAGAGCCTGAGACAGGGTGAGTAGTAGTGAGGGGTAAGTTTGCTTTCAGGAAACTAAATCCTTCTGTAGGGAGCTGGGGGTGCAGCTCAGCCAGAGAGCACATGCTCAGCGTGCCAAGGCCCAAGGTTCGAACTTCAGCACCAAAAAGTGGCAGGGAGCAATAAGAAGTCCTATTGGGGCGCTACCACTTTGCATGATGGGAAATAGGAGCAGGCTGTCTGATGGAGACCACTACAGAGCAGCCCTGAGCAGGACTTAAATTAACCAACTGGCTTTCCACGTTTTCTTGTGAGTCTGTCCAAGGCCTAGGCTCCTCATCTGGAGATGGGCAGTGGACTCATAGGAAGTGAACCTCTGTAAGTCACTAATCCCTACTAAGGCCTGTGATGGCATATGAAGCCGGAAAGCCTCAAAGGATAAGACAAGATCACGGCCAAGGACATCTGGATCTGATCTCAACTAGATAAAAACTATAGTCTCAGGCATCTCACTCCTGGGTGGACTGATTTAATCTTTATTAAGGGTTAATTTAATACCTTACTTGGAGAAGTTCTCAAGTGGTTCCACCCTTCTTGAACACTCCTCTCCCTTCTTCTGATAACTAAATAAATACGGGCCACCCAGAGAAGGTCGTGGTTTTAGCCCTGAGAAAATCTTGAATTCTGTGAGAGGGCTTTGATCCTCCTGGAGCCCTGAAATCATTCCATTTGCCTCTTTTTATTTAGCCTTCACCATATACTCGTTCAGAAGATTGCGGACCTGATCAGCCTGGAATTTTTCTTTATGCAGTGTCTGTTACATGGTAGATATTCAGTAAATATTTGCTGGTTGAATAGTCAGTGGAAAGGAAAGAAAAAGTCCTTTTTATTAGGCTTAATGGGTTGGCAGCAAAAATGTAGTTTATGAAACTCTTGCACAGGTGCGGGTGTGTGTGTGTGTGTGTGTGTGTGATTGGACACAGAGTTACAGTCCCACAGTCACTTTGTTTCATGTCACTTTCAAAATGCTAACACTGCAGGGGGAACTTGAGTGTCTGGAGCTCAGGGAGTCGAATGAGTTAAAGCTGCCCTGATCCTGCCCAGCCCCAAGGTATCCTGGGAGTTGTTAGGGATGTAGGGTTTCCGGCCCCACCCATGGCCCACTGAGTCATAATCTGCATTGTTGGGAGATCACCAGAGATGAGTAGGCAGCTGGATGCCTGAGGATCAAGGTGAAGACTCAGAAACTCTGCTCAAGATTTGGAATCTTCGGGAGAAGCCGGTTAACTGGCAAGATCTGGGGACCTGAGACCCCAGGTCTAAAGGAGGGACTAAAAGGAGAGTCACATAAATACAAATTCTCAAAAAGCCCCAGCAATTTTATGGGCTTCAACCTAATCCCTTGGGGATTCACCAGCGGGTCTCCTGCTCACTCAGAACCATGTGCCGCTGTGTTTTCCTGAGACAGGCAGCGGCTCGGGTTTCCAGGGCACCTGCTCGGGAGGAGAGATGTCTGTGCTGCCTCTCCTGTCCTCGACAGTGATGCCGTTGACATCCCAAGATAACAGCGAGAGCCACTGTGTACCAGGAGCTGGTGTGTGCTTCAGCTTAACGAGTAAGCACAGTGATCATTTCCATTTCATGGAGGAGGAAGCTGGAGCCCACTGAGGCTAAAAAACAACTTGCCCAAGTCACGCAGCTTCTAAGCACAGTGCCCCCCGCTGACCACTTGGGCTGGAGAGCAGAGCTGCTTCATGCTCCAGTAGGGCTAGGAATAGTTAGCAGAAGAGCTCTCTCTTCTTGTTCATTGCAGGGCACGTGAGCTAAAAGCGAAAGAATCTACTCAGAGGAAATGGAAACAGTGAGTGGTTAAAAAAGAGTTCAGAAAATGAGATGTGGTGACAGCCCAGAGAACCCAGGGGTCTCCAGGGAGTCCCGGCGACCTCCAGGTTGGACAGGCCAACCCATGCCACTGGGACAGGAGGGGGCCGAGCACAGGAAGCCACACAGGGTCAGGAGAAGTCGGGGCTGAAGCGGGCGGGGAAGGCCAGCTGGGGCACCGGGGCCTCAGGGCAGAGTGCTGTCGTTTGGCAGCTGGAGTGCCCCAGAGAGGCCCATGAGCTAAAGGCCTGGTCCCCATTCCCGGTTCCCCCAGGAATGAGGGGACCTGTAAGAGTTGGGGTGCAGGAGAGGGAAGCTGGGTCACTGGGATGTGCCCTTGGGGGAAAGCTGGGGCCCTGGCCCATCTTCACTCTGTCGGGTTTTGCTTCCTAGACCCTCAAGGCCTCTGCCATGCTCTCCTGCCTCGATGCTCGGTGCAGTCACAGGCCCAATGCAGCGGGGCCCAGGGACCATGGACTGAAACTCTCTTTGTGGGGCTTAGTGGTACAGACTTAGGGCGAGGCCTTTTGATCACGCTGCTCTTTCTCCCGCCTTCAGGTCTCAGCGTTACTTCGGAGTCCCTGGCACTGGAGGAAGCCACACGGTGTGCACCGAGACGTACTGCAAGTCCCCGAGGCAACCACCTCTTCTGTCCTTTTGGAACCTCCAGGTCACCCTTGAATGACCAAATGTGACATTAACACTAAGAGGAAGAAGGAGGAGGTGAAGAGGAAGAGGAAAGGAAAGGACAGGTGTGAGGAAGGACAGGACAGTTCTGAGGAAGGGAAGCGAGACATGCTGTACTGAAGATTGCTCACAGGGCCACTGAGATGATGGGCTGCTCTCCCCAGGCTAGCATGCAGTCAGCCCCTTGGCCTTTTACAAGAACATCCAGACAAAGGGGCATGATTGTGTGCGATGCCAGCCAAGGCGCAGCCTACGAGCCATGCAGGGGATGGATGGCGAGGGGCCAGGCGGGACGTCACAGGGCAGGAGTGCAGCACGGCTCCCTGCAGCCTCCTCCGTCAGCAGAAGAATGAAGGCTGCCGCCCGACGGTCTCCCCAGGAGGAATGGGAGACAGGATCTACACCAGGCAGCAACTGGACGTCTTCCTCCCAGAGAGCTGTCTAAATTGCCAGGGGAAGAGCCAGCCAAATAGAAGAAAAGGAAATGTAGTTCAGGGCCGAAGCACACACTTAGCATGCATAAGGCCCAAGGCCTTGAATTAGATCCACAGCAGTACAAACAAACAAAGAAGAAAGAGAAAGAGAAGAAGAAGAGGAAGGGGAAGAGGGAGAAGGAGAAGGAGAAGGAGAAGGAGAAGGAGAAGGAGAAGGAGAAGGAGAAGGAGAAGGAGAAGGAGAAGGAGAAGGAGAAGGAGAAAGAAAGAAGAAGAGGAAGAGGAGAAGGAAGAAGGAGAAGGAGACAGAGAAGGAAGAGAAGGAGGAGGAGGAGGAGAAGAAGAAGAAGAAGAAGAACAACAACAACAACAACAACAACAAAGAAAAGAACAGGGAGAAGGGGAAAGGAGAAGGCCAGGCAGATGCCGACAATGAGAATCGCCCGCTCTGTCGAGGAGACCGCTCTAACGACCAAGCTGCATTTTCTTTAATAACACATCTTGGTGCTTCAAGAGCAGGGGGTGTCGGTCCATCCTCTCACTAGTCATAAATGCACGAGTCCCACACAATCTTCTAGTTTCAGGAGGTGTGGATGTTGCTTCATCTATGAAATCACCCTGGCTGCAAGTCGAGGAGAGAGCTGGCATCACCTTCACATAGCATCCCCACAGCATCTGCCACAGCGGGGTTCCGATTGACTGTTTGTCTCCCTGACTGGCCTGGAAACTCCTGGAAGCCTAGAGTACGTTTACACCTGCTGAAGTCCTCAGTGCAGGGCGGGGCGCGTGGTGGTCGACAGCAGGTATTTGTGCAAGTCAGTGGACAGTGAAATAGAGACACAACGGCTGGAACAAAAAGAGCCAAAGACTTTGAGACCACCTGATTCCGGGACGCATGGAGACGGTGGCAGTGGGGCCATAGTTTGCATCTCCTTTAACCAACCCTCCTAACCTCTCCTGTCCTCAAAAATAGCTGAGGCGTGAACTCCATAAACTCTCAGACCAAACGAAGTTCCTCTCAGGACAAGAATTGCAGTGGGGAAAGTGCGGGAAGCTGATTCCATAAAAAGTAGGACAGGATCAATAGCCACAAAGGAAAGAGAAGATGCAGGTAAAAATCAGGGAGGGGACATCAGAACGGAGGGAAAGTGTTTAATTTTTTAAAAATTGCTTTGTGAAAGCAACAGAAGGGGGAGCTATAGAGCCACTGCAGCTTTTAAACTGGAGGCCTTTTCCCTCCCCAAAATGCGAAAAATTCATTTCACATAAAAATGAGCAACAGGGGCTGGAGCTGGGGCTCTGGGTAATACCTAAGTTCACCCCCAGCGCCAAAAAACCCAAAAAACAAACAAAAAGTTTATCAATATCAATAATATATCAGTATTTCTTTTCAACACCTTCTTTTACTCTTTATTGCTTTACTTTTTCTTCTTTCTTCCCTTTGCAAAAATATTCATCTCTATTTATTGTGGAAATCTTCATGCCTACACTTTTGGTTAGCTTGCTTAGCATGCTTGCTTATTTCTCACATGCTTGTGGTGACAGGCGCCTCCGGACTGCTGCAGGGATTCTAGCATGCCTGCCATCCAGCCTCTCCCCACCTTACCTAGGCCATACCAGTCCTTCACTCTGTGATCTTGCTTTTCCCTTGACAATTGCTTACAATCTCCGAGTACCTCCAGCAGCTCAGTAGTAGGAAATGACAGCCTTGCCTCCCTGCATTTTTTCAAACCCAGACCCACAGAAAAAGATCACAATCAAATCCACGCAGTTAGGAGCAGAAAGAATAATGTCTGCACAGGTGACAAAATTATGCCAGAAACATGGCAGATCCAAATTGATGAAAAAAAAATGACCTAAAGTATTGAAAGCTTAACAATCAAGGAAAGGATAACAGATATGAAAAAAATTAAAATTAGAAAAACTCTGAAATGAGATTCTTAGGGAAAAGAAGTATCTGTAAAAAAAAAAGTGGAAGAATTTGAGATACAAATAAAAGTAAAGAAAACAATCATAAATGCAGTAAAAACTAACAGGCACGTAAGAGCAAAAGTACTGTTCAGACACTGCCATAAGAGAATTAGTAGATGGGAAGGAAGAAAAAACATCTTAACCAAAAGGAGATGAAGGGCAGACTTCATCTTTTAGCCAAGATGGAGCGAGAGGAATTACATTCAGCCTCCCTGGAACAGCTAATGAGCTGGGCCAAAGACAGGTAACCATGGTTTCCAGGATGCGTATCACCAGGCATGGACCACTGCTACTCCTGAGAAGAAGGGAACAAATGAGTTGCCCTGTGATTTCCCCAACGTACTGTCGGGAGGCAGCTTCTGTGCTGTGCAGGAAGCCGGACCTGAAGTAGAGCTTCGTGGTCTCACTGAGTAGAAAAGACAGAAACCAGAGATCAGAGAGAGCCTGTCAGCTAGCATGACAAAGCAGAATACAGGTTAGAAAGAACTTCACAGAGAGAGCTGTAGAGATCACCAGAGAGGTCCTTTTGGGCTTAGCAGAAAACTGATACACAAGTGCATGTGCAAGATAAAAGCCTGGATTTACGGGAGGTTGAGATTGGACAATCACAAGTTTGAGCCCAGCCTGGGCAACCTAGCACCACCCTGTCTCAAAAAATAATGATGATGATGATGGGCTGGGGATTAATAAATAAGTGGAGAACAGGGAAATAGCAACTGGAAAGTAGTAAATTAAATAATTCTTAGAGCCCCCATGGGGCTAGGGTAGTGTTTGTGCTCCTGTCGCTAGAATGGCGACATTTCCTGATGTGTGGGGTGCTGCCTCAATGGTAGGGTTAGTCTCCCTGGAGCTCTAGGGATAATTTTGGACTTGTCCTAGCAAAATCTGCTTGGGACCTATCCCAGCAGGACTTAAAAATAAGTTTCAAAGGGATCCTCTGATTCCACTGAATGTAATTGTGTGCCAGGACAACAGCCTACACTCTGAAGGACCACAACAAAATCCGGGACTCAAACAACATAAAGTTTACAAAATCTGGGACCCACTTGGAAGTTGCAAAGCAGGAGGCAAATACTGCCCATGACTAGGAAGAAAATCAATCAATAAAATAGACGTAGAGATAGCAGAGGTGATGAAATTAGGAGGCAAGGATTGTTAAGCAGTTGGCATGAATGTGCTCCATCCATTCACGAGGGAATGGTGAAGAGGAGAGACGTGAAAGAGATTTAAAGGACCCAAACAGCACTTCTAGAGATTAAAAACATAATATCCAAGATGCCACATGAACAGCAGATCAGACAACTGTAAGGTGAAAAGTATAAAATACACATAATTGGAATTCCAGAGGAAGGTGAGGTAGCAGAAAAATACCTGAAGAAATTATGGGAGACATTTTTGTGAATTTAATGAATGGATTCACAAATTCAAGAAACGCTGTATCTCAGGTAGAGAAAATATAAAGGAAACCACATCAAGGTACATCAGATTGAAATTCTGAAACAGTGATTAAAGGGGTTTAACGCTCATGAGTTATTAACATCGAGACAACCAAACAGAAAGATAAAACATTTCATAAAAGAAAAGGAAGCCGTGAATTACTGGTAACTTCTCATTTTAGCCCAAGTTAGGAGAAATTAGGATGATATCTTTGAAATGCTGACAAGAAACCAGTTGTCAACATAAAATTTGATATCTAGTGAAAAATATCTTTTTAAAATGAGGCAAAATGAAGACATTTAAAGCCAAACAAAAACTGACAGATTTATTGCCAAGTGGTTTGCACCAAAAGAAAACTAAAGGAAATTTGCAGAAGGAAGAAATTGTACCCACCCAAAAAAATGAAAAGAAACGGAGGCTATGTAGGTGGATATATTGTTCTGTGTCGAATCTCTTAAAGTGATAACCACTTCCAGCAAAAGTCGTACCAATGTGTTTTCAAAATATATGGAAGTAAAATATGACTACAAGAGTGTGTAAGGCTAGAGGAAATGAAGTATGCTACTGTAAGGACCTCGTGCTATACGTGTGGTGATGTAGTATTACCTCAAGATAGATTGGAATAAACTAAAAGACCTATATTATAAACCCTTGAGTGATCACTGAGAACATAAACAATTAAATCAGCAGCACAAATAAAAGTAAAAGTTTTGAAATACTCATAGTGGGAAACCAATAAACAATTGCCAAAACTGAAACAAAAATGACAGGGTAGCACCGAGATGGCCTGACCCCTAGGACTGTACTCTTAGGATACAAAGGTGCAACCAATGTGCTGCATAATCATCTGATGTCTGTAACAGCTGAGAAGTATTTGGGAAGGAGAATAGAAACGGGTATTCTTAGAAGGGGGACTGGATGTGCCATGGTGACGGTGGAAAATGGATATGTTAGCTTTCCATTACTGTAACAAATACCTGACATAATTCAGTTCTTAAGAGAAAAGGTTGATTTTGGCTCTGTATTGGTTTGGGGTTTTTTTGCAAGGGAGAACAATAATACAGGATACACATTTTATAAAAGTATTTGTAATAGTCACCCAAAGAATCATATACAGGACAGTGCAAGAAATCTGTCCACACACTAGAGACCAAAGAATCCAGGTAAGGGCCTGGATCCCATGATAATGTCCTGCATGAGTCCATCTGAAGATCTAGAGCTCATAACAATACCTCCTGCAGGCTGTTTCACAGATCTGCACTGGGAAGGCTGAAAGGTCAGTGGTGGAAGCTAGAAAGTCTGTGCTAGCGGGATGAAGGATCTGTGCTAGTAGGCTGGAATCTATAGTAGAGCCAGGAAGCGATGCTCAAAATAAGAACCACAGCTTCCCTGAAAATTACCACAGCCATCCTTAGCAACAGTGAGGCCCCGAGCTCCTCCAATGATGAAGACAGCTGAGTTCCCATCAGGAAAGCCAACACAGCAAGCTTTTCCAGGAGACTGGCAGTGCACCATCTTCCCCTCTGGAGCCAGGAAGTGATGCTCAGAGTGAGGACCAGAGCTCCCCCAAAGTGAACCAAAGCTATTCTCAGTGCCAGCAAGGTCCCTAGCTCCTTGGAGGATGAAAACAGCCAAGTTCATCAGAAAAGCCAGCAGATGAGCTCCTCCAAAACAACCAAGAGCTCTTTACAGCTTCTACCAGCTCCCAATAGCCTTACTTCTTCTTCTCCATTTCTGCCTCTTATGCTGCTGGCAACAATCCCCAGGTAGGCCTCCCACACCCAGCACCACGCTTACTCAGTTCACCTGGGGGTTACAAGTTGACCACCAGTTGTCAATCCACCACAGGCTCTCAGTTTCAGAGGTTCTAATCCATGATCAGGCAGACCTATCACTTTAGGCCTGCAGATAACACATCATGTTGGAGTGCATGGTGGAACAAAGCCATTCCCTCATGGCCACCGTTCAAAAGAAAAGACAGCAAGAGCCCTGGGTCTCACCATCTCTGCCAAGGGCACACCCTCAGTGATCAGATCTCTCACTAGGCCCCACCTGGTGGATCCACCATGGCCCACAGCCCCAAGGTCTGGCTTTTGCAAGGGAGAACAATAATACAGGATACACATTTCATACACAGAGCTCTGGGGGGACATTCTAGATCCAATGTACAGCAATAGGAAAGTACAGCACTTTTAGCTGGAGAATGAGATTCATGCAGAAAGTACTGAGAAGTCCGAGAGCTAAATGACAGGCCAGATGGTCGTGTAGACTTGAGTCTACAGGCAAGATGGAAGACTGGAGTTAGGCCCTCTCCCCAAGCAGCTGCTCCTGGTATCTCTTTATAAGTAGCTATAATTACTTTTTTTGGTGTTATATTGCAAATGTCATGCACTGTGGACTCAGAAAACCCAGGTGTCTATCCAAGTCCTCTACTCAGGGATGAATGCTTCTGGGACAAGTTACTTCAGCTAAGCCCGAGGTCTTTAAGAACAGTTAATTCCCTAAATGATGGGACTGCCAGCCACTGGGTCCTTCACCCACTGAACAACAGGACACATGATCCACGATCCTCCCCTTTCCTCCTGACACAGGGACTGATTCAGAGACAGACATGTGACTCAGTCTGGATGCTCTTCGGGTTTGTAGCAATAGAGCGGTGCCAGTCTAGAGTTGCGGTCATGTGGGGGGTTCGGCCAAAGAATGAAGCCGAGATCCTAAAACCACACTGTGTCGATCTGGCTTTTGTGGCCATAATAAAAAACCTGGGGCTGGGTACTTTGTAAGGAACGTAGATTTATTTAGGTCACAGTTCTGCAGGTTTGAGAGCATGACGTTGGGATGTGCGAGGTTCTGGTGAGGGTCTCACGGCTCCATCGGAACATGGAGGCAGCGCCTGTCTGAGAGAGACCACAGGACAAGAGAGAAAGCCGCGGTGGCGGGAGGCTCACTCTAGCAGCAACCGCTCTCCAGGGAACTAAGCTGCCCAGAGCGAATCCTGTTAATCCCTTCCCAGGGGGTGCCCCCAGGGCGTACTCATCCTGCCGGGAGGCCCCATCACTTCCGTACTATTACAGTGGAGAATTAAGCCTCCGCACGAATTGCTGAAGGATAAACCGTGTTCAAACCACACCGCACACTATCCACTCAGATCTCGAAGAAAGCGGAAGTTGCGATGGCCTCTCTTCATCCCTGCTCACGTGGACGAGTTTGCTCCGCAGGGCTTTGTTTTGAATGATCTTTCTGCTGAATGCTTGTGCTGTCCTTTTGTCTTTGCTTTTAAAGGCTCCTCCCTCTCACTGCTCAGCTACCCAGGCTGCTGCTCGCATCCCACACACGCCTCACCCCTGCCGCCCTGCCCCTCCTTTTACGGCAGCCCCGTGGTCCGCTAGTTTCTTCCGGGATAATGTCCTCCACGTGACTACCGCGCCCTACAGCTGCTCCTGCTTTGTATGTCCCGAGGCGCCTTCTCTTCCGCTCACTTCACCAAAGGAGGTTTGACCTTTTCTGCCCAGTGACCAGGCATGCAAACCACAGGAAATGCATTTGTGAAAAACTAAAATTTAAATTGCTTTAGTTGATAAAGATTCATGACCTGACACGAACGTTTCATTGTACATCATTAAAAAGATTTCCCAGCTAGGTGTGGTGGCACACGCCTGTAATCTCAGCACTCTGGGAGGCTGAGGCAGGAGGATCAACAGTTCTAGCTTAGCCTGGGAAATTTTATGATTTAGCAAGATCTCAAAATAAAAAATAAAAATGTTCTGGGGATGGCATGCAGTAAGAAAGGCTGAAATTCAATTCCTATAGCACAATAGAGAAACAAACAAATTTTAAAGATCTTTTTCCTAAAAGTCATGTATATATGTTGTCAACATTTGCTAAAGGTTAGAAAGGCCTAAAGGCAAGGAAATTAAACATTTTGATCCAGAGATATGGACCAAGAAATCTTCTTTTATTTAAACTTGGACTGCTTTTAAAGTGAGGCCTTCTCTTTGTATGAACCACTTGGCAAACTCATGTTTACGGAAAGCACTAGAAAAGGAGATAAAAGGTCACTCTGTAGGAAAAGTTTTCCCTCTGCTTTCATACCACAACTAAAGCAGAATATTTTGTGACCCCAAAACTTGTGATTTCTGCCCACCAACAAACCAGCAAGTGATTCTCCAGTGGACACCAGCAGGATGTGCTCTTTTTTGACTTAAGTGCTGACACTGTGAACCTGGGGTAGCATTGGTTCACACAGGCTAAGGGCTTAGTCCCACGAGGCTAACCCCACCCCAGATGCGAGCTGCAAGTAATAGGTTGTAACCTAGACTTCTGACCTATGGGCTGTCAGTTAGGGTTCCTACTACCCCCTTTCCTGATTTGAGTAATTTGCAAGAACAGCTCATAGAACTCAGGAAAGCACATACGTTTGCCAGGTCCTTATAGAGGATGTTATAAAGGGCACTGATGAACACTGGGTAGAGAGATGCCTAGGGCCTGGTGTGTGGGAAAAGATGCAAAGATTCCATCTTTCACGGCCTCTCTGGGTCTCCGGGGAACCTCCACCCCTCTTCCTCCCCAGCAGCTCTCCAAAGCCAGCCTTTTTGGTGCTTTCATGGAGGTCTTGTGGCATGGGTGCATTTGATTAAAGCATGGGTCAATTTAACCTTCAGCTCTTCTCCCCTCCCAGGAGGCTGGGAGATGGTGTGAACGTCCCATCCTTCTAATCATCCTTGGTCCCTCCAGTGACCAGCCCCACCCTGAAGCTCTCAACACATTAGCACACAAAACGACACTTGTTTAGAAGAGTCCAAGGATTTTAGGAGCTGTGTGTCTGAAAGTACATACATCGACTAAATATGTATTCCATGATCACACTTCTTAGCCACCCTAATTAAGGAAGAAGCTGTTGTCCAGTGTCCTTTCTCTATTGCTTCTTTCCTGACAGAAGACTGAAATGATCTGTGTCCAGAGAAAAGACAGCTTGCTCAGCCCCCTTGAGCGAAAGGTACCAATGCAAGGCAAGCAGAAGTCGGCGGGGGATCCTGGCACAGATCTTGAAAGGAGGCTGACTCAGCTGGACAGGATTTTCTGCCCTCCCTCCCTCTCTTGCTCCTTTCCCAGAACCTAGATCTCAGAGCTGCAGCAGCCACCCTGCAGCTGAAAAGCTGGACAATGCACGCCACTGGCCGTGAGTGAAAGGAAGACTGGAAAAGATGTCCAGGCTGAGTCACTGCTCAGCTACACTGCCTGGGGTATGTGTCACTAGAATTTTTTTTAATGAAAGGAAAAAAAATACTCCAGTGACTCTTTTAGTGAAAGGAAAAACTACTCTGACACTCTTGCTGCTAGCAGCTGAACATCAGCACTAACTGACACAGTGACCTGGGAACGTGGCTTAATGGGGGAAGGGCTTAGTTTCCATCTTTGTAAACTGATGGCATCATACAAAGATCACGGAAGGTCCCTTCATCTCTGAAACACTACGCTTCTAAGACTCCCTGTGAATGCAGAAAAAATGCCTCGGGCTTGCCTGTTCTGTCTTCCATCTTGGGGGAAGTCTGAACGCATGTGCTTCCTCAGGCAGGAGTCGAAATGACTGTGAACATAGCCATGGTATGACTCAGCATTTGCACCCCTAGGGTACACATGTAGACAGGAAGGCCCGCATGCACTCTGAAACTACATACATGAACCCTCATTGCAGCACTGTTCTCAACAGCCAAGGGGAAGAAATGACCCAAACGTCCGTCCATGGATGAACAGGTGTGTAAAATGTTCTTCCCCACATGATGGAGTGTTATTATCAGCCCTAAGAAGGATGGAGTGCTGATGCTTGCTCCCATATGGGTGACCCTTGAAAACCTTAAACTAAAGACAAACAAGCCAGACACAGAAGACCACAGACGGCACGATTCCATTTGTATGAAACGTCCCGACTGATGAATTCAGACACAGAAAGACTGGTGGCTGCCAGGGGTCGAGGTGGGAGGGGGAAGAGCAGAGTGAGGAAATGACTGCTGATACGATGGGGTTTCCTGCTAAGGGGATGAAAACGTCCTGGGATTTTAGCCGCAGTGGACCCTCAGCGCTGTGAGTGCACTAAAACACGCTGATCTGTATTCTTTTCAGTGGAGAATTTTGATGGAATGTGACTAATACCTCAGTTTCAAAGAAAAAGGAAAAATGAGGATGAGACATTTTTGGTGAAATAGACTGCACCAAAGTAAGCTTCTCCGGGTGTGTCGGCCAGTGAGCCTTCAAAGAATGCCGAGGGCCACGAGGACAGGGGAGGCCAGGAGGGAGGAATGTTAAAAAACTAAGGTGTGAATCTGTTTTCAAGTGAATGGGTCAAATTGGAGGCATATTTAGAAAATCATGACCTCAAAATAGGACTTTTGTTACATACCCGAAGGAAATCAGCATGTAGGAGTTGCCCCAGCCTTGTCCAGGTGCAAGTCACACCTTAAGTAAAATAAGGATGTGTAAGGGTGTCGCTCCAGCTTTCACTAACGTCCTGCTCGCTTTTACAGTACACGACTCCCAGGAGGATATTCCTCCTGCAACCACAGCTGCATTACCCCGGGTGTATGTGTGCATGGAATTTTAGAACCACAGCATTCAATATCATCCTATAGTGACCCCATTACAGACAAAAGTCTTGACATTGTTTGAGCCCAGCTCATCTACAAAAGCTGAGTGTGGACCAAGACATGGGTTTACATTTCCCCTTGAAGCCAGGAAGCCCATCCTTCCCTTCCTCATAATTCTCGTGTGGCTTTGTATATGATAGGGCCTAAGACAAAGAGCTCCGCTTCTAAGACCGGAACAGTATAAAGGGTTCTGGGATCTTAGAGGTCTCCGACCCTCCACTTCCTTACTTACATAATAAGAAGGAATGGAATGGAATGGCGTCTCAAGGTAACTTTTGGTTCAGATTGCTATTAATCTAACACACTTCTGGTGACAAAATGGAAAATTTAACATGGTCTTAGATCATCTCCTGGGTTGCTGTAGAGATGTCCATCAATCTCAAGCCCACATTGGGATTTTAGATCCTTCTCAGCCTCCCAGGATGACCTCAAGGTGCCCGCCCACTCCTCCTCCCTAACCCGAACCTCTGAATCCTCCAGTGGGGCTTGTGATTTGGGTTCTGTGTTTGCCCAGAAGTGACAATCCTCTTCTGGACACATCAGGGAGGGACAGAACATGGAAGGGGGCTGAAGGCAGGCAACACCACCGCCATCAGCACTGCCACCAAGTCCCACCACACAATGGCTGTATCGAAGGCAGCTAGTGTTTCTAGGCACCTGAGCATATGCCTCACGGTGACAGTTTCCCCATATGCATTTAAAGTCTATTCTGTCTTAGATCCCAGGGCATCTGTTTGAATGGTCAGTTTGGTACTCACTATCCCAATCCTGCCAAAATAAGCTCTGGCAGGGTGCTGAGAGGCCAGCAGGCAGGCTGGCTGGCACCTGTCTGTCCTCTTCTCTCAAGGCGGGAAGGAGAAGCATGCTTCTAGTATGCCAAGGGGCACTTGGCTACAGTTCCTTGCTTCTCTGAGGTCTGACAGGCTATAGGGAAGGGCCCCGCCAAGGATAGTCCAGGGGGCCTTGGCAGCTGCCCCAGTGCTCCGGGCGCTTAAAACCAGTCACCCTTCAGCAAGGCCGTTGGAAGCTTTACACCAGCTCAGCAAGAATGGCACCTGCCAGGCTGCTACTAAATGTAGAAAATTGGAGCTGAGATGGCCCTTCCCACCCTTTGGACGAGGTTTTGCAACACACTCATGAGGGCAGCAGGCTGCTCGCTTCATTGACGGGAGGCAGATGGCAGAATCAACTTAGTTTCGTTCTGTTCAGACGGACACAGCTCACACTTTTCTTTGGAACTGTTTCCAAATATATTTCCGCCTCTTTTAAAATGAAAATCTTTCCTCTACAGTCATCTTTCTTTCAAGTAGTAGAACCATGTAGGATCAAATAAATGTAAGGCTGGATTTACAAATAATATTTTTTTCTAATTTTGAATTTGTGTAAGTACTAGAAAAATCTTAAACCTTGGTTTTTTTTTTTTTTGTTGATGATCCTTTTCTTCTCATAGGAGTATATAAGTAAGGATTTTTACATTTATTTACTGACATTTCTCTTTTTATGAGAAAATGGCCCAGAGTAAAGCAGAGCATTAGCATTACTTTGACAAAAAAATAATTTATCCCATAGAAGCATTTTAACTGAAAATTCATGGACTCCACATTTTCATAGTGGTTGAGTCCAAGTTTTAGGCTGCGGCATGTGTTCAAATCTCACATCACACGCCTGCATGGTGAGGAAGCAATAAACTGTGAAAATTACTGTGGCTTGCCTATTTAAATTCTCCAATAATTCTGAATTTATAATTCCACAGTAACTCAAAAGAGATTAACTTAAGTACAAAGTTTGCAATAGAGTAGAGGCATGGTTCTGGGAGAAAGTTAACAAAAAATGAACCTACTGCTTATACATCTGTATCTGTTCCTAATTACAGGTGATTTCATTGACTTAAAAGGCATAGAGTGTATCCACTGGCAGAATCCCACTTGTAGAATTTTACAGGATAGCTATTCTCCTGTACACACTGATATATTCACAAAATTATCCATTGTGTCAACGTAAGAAAAAAGTATAAACAACCTAAATGTCCACTGGTAGGGAAGTGGCTGAATATAACGGGGCACAACTACATAATGGATGCTATGTATCCATGTCAGGAGGAGAGGTGTTTCTCCGAGATATACGGGTGGTGGGGCTGGTGTACAGCTCATTAGTAGAGATGTGCAAGGCCTGAGTGTGACCCGTAGCACTCGCCTATGAGTACTTCAACACCCACACACCACACACAGTTTAGTGAAGATGGGCACAGAACAGCATGAGTGGAAGACAAATGAGGAATAAGCTGGAAGAACGTGAAAATATATACAACCTCTCTGCAAGAGTGTGAGAAAGATGATACGGATAGGAGTGGCTGGCTTCTGAGGAGGAAGACTATCAAGGGACACAGGAGGGAGGGAGACTCACTTTAGAATCGTGCGCTGTGTGCATGCAGGAACTATTCAGAAAATTGTAGCTGGATTTGGGGGTGCACACGTAACCCCATCACTCTGGGATGGGGGATGAGAGCAGGAGGGCAGCACTTAGTGAGACATTGTCTCAAAACAGTCTTTTTTTTTAAAGGGACCTGGGGATATAGATCAGTGTTAAGATCCTGCCTTCAATCCCTGCTACAAAAAAAAAAAAAAGGCAGAGGATTTGTACACACATTTAGTATGCTTCCCAGTAGGGTCTCTTTCAACTAATAAAACATGTACTTACACCCATTTTAAAGTTCAGGTTGATCCTCCTACCCAATGGGGTAAGATTGTCACATGTTTAATTTTCACCACACCCAAGCAGTAAAGGAGCTCTGCCTCACGCCTTCCCTTCTTTAAAGGGAGGGAATTAACAGCGCGTGTTCAGAAAGTTACATTTCAGTCTGTAATAAAGCACTGAAGCAAGAGGAAAAGGGGGGGAAAGAAGAGAGGACACCATTCAGACACAAACGTTTATGTGATTTCAGCCATTACAACAGTAGTTCAGGAGTATCTCAAGTGTTACAGCGGTGTCATCAATGTTACAAAAAGAGAAAACAAAGTGACAGGCAACAGTGAAGAGCACCAGAGAACCAGCGCACACCTACGGCAGACCATGCTTGCTCCTTCGAAGCCAGGGTATTTCACAGTAGCCCCCCTCCCCCTCGCCTTCCTGCTCAGCTCTCCCCAGGCTGCTGCGCTGCGACCTCAAGCCTCGTCCTCGCCCTCCTCCTCCTCGAACTCCCCCTGTTCGTCGGCCGTGGCGTCCTGGTACTGCTGGTACTCGGACACCAGGTCGTTCATGTTGCTCTCGGCCTCGGTGAACTCCATCTCGTCCATGCCCTCGCCCGTGTACCAGTGCAGGAAGGCCTTGCGCCGGAACATGGCCGTGAACTGCTCCGAGATGCGCTTGAACAGCTCCTGGATGGCCGTGCTGTTGCCGATGAAGGTGGCTGACATCTTGAGGCCGCGCGGCGGGATGTCGCACACGGCCGTCTTCACGTTGTTGGGGATCCACTCCACGAAGTAGCTGCTGTTCTTGTTCTGCACGTTTAGCATCTGCTCGTCCACCTCCTTCATGGACATGCGGCCGCGGAAGATAGCGGCCACCGTGAGGTAGCGGCCGTGGCGCGGGTCGCAGGCGGCCATCATGTTCTTGGAGTCGAACATC
This sequence comes from Chinchilla lanigera, assembly GCF_000276665.1. Lineage (NCBI taxonomy): Eukaryota > Metazoa > Chordata > Mammalia > Rodentia > Chinchillidae > Chinchilla > Chinchilla lanigera. The sequence continues at coordinate 10,044,682 of NW_004955465.1, read as the reverse complement.
TGCTGGGTGAGCTCGGGCACCGTCAGGGCGCGGTACTGCTGGCTGCCCCGGCTGGTGAGGGGCGCGAAGCCCGGCATGAAGAAGTGCAGGCGCGGGAAGGGCACCATGTTCACGGCCAGCTTGCGCAGGTCTGCGTTCAGCTGGCCCGGGAAGCGCAGGCAGGTGGTCACCCCGCTCATGGTGGCCGACACCAGGTGGTTGAGGTCGCCGTAGGTGGGGGTGGTCAGCTTGAGGGTGCGGAAGCAGATGTCGTACAGGGCCTCGTTGTCGATGGAGTAGGTCTCGTCAGTGTTCTCCACCAGCTGGTGCACGGACAGGGTGGCGTTGTAGGGCTCCACCACGGTGTCGGACACCTTGGGCGAGGGCATGACGCTGAAGGTGTTCATGATGCGGTCTGGGTACTCCTCGCGGATCTTGCTGATGAGCAGGGTGCCCATGCCCGAGCCGGTGCCGCCCCCCAGCGAGTGGGTCAGCTGGAAGCCCTGGAGACAGTCACAGCTTTCGGACTCCTTCCGCACCACGTCCAGGACCGAGTCCACCAGCTCGGCGCCCTCTGTGTAGTGTCCCTTGGCCCAGTTGTTCCCGGCACCACTCTGGCCTGCAGAGAGAGAAAATTCCTAAATTCCCAATGATTGGGTTAAATTCCTTCTCACCTCAAACCCCTTAATAAAGCAGTCAGTGCTCAGATAAAATCCTATCTGGTTGCCACCAAACATTCGGATGTTACCCAATGTGTTCACGTGTGTAATTCTTTTTTTTTTTTTTTTTTTTTTTGGTTTTTCTCCGGTACCGGGAACCGAACTCAAGACCTTGTGCTTCCCAGGCAGGCGCTTTTGCTGCTGACCTAAATCCCCAGCCCCTATGTGTGTAATTCTAAGTAAGGAAGTAGGAACACCTGGCTATTAGAAGCTGCAAGGCAAACCTATGTCTTTTTAAAGCCTACATTAAAGCTCAGCTGCACACAACTGGACGTTCTGCATTCTTTCCCTCTGGCAGTCACCCTCCTCCAACCTAAGCAAGGAGCTCCCCGTACCTTCAGGGATGCCAGGCACTCACCGAACACAAAGTTGTCTGGCCTGAAAATCTGGCCGAAGGGTCCAGACCTGACTGAGTCCATCGTGCCGGGTTCCAGGTCCACCAGGATGGCCCGAGGTACATACTTGTTACCTGCGGGGAAGGGAGCTGCCTCAGACCCGCAGGCAGAGCGCTATGCAGAGAGGGGCTTGCTCTTATCTTTCTTCTTGGCGGCAGTGATATTGCCCCAAACAAAGGAAACCCGTGGCCGGTTTGCAAAGGGCTTGCCTTGGCCCAGGGGAGGGCTTGGCCCAGGGGAGGGCACCCCGGTATGGGTTATCGGACACTGACCCCAGGGAAAAAAGGAAAAGAAAGGAAGGGAGGAGGGGAGGTAGAGGCAATTACCAGTGGCTTCGTTGTAGTACACATTGATTCTTTCCAGCTGCAAATCGCTGTCTCCATGGTAACTGCCAGTGGGGTCGATACCATGTTCATCACTGATAACCTCCCAAAACTGAGACAGAAAAAGGCTGTATTTAGCCACGAGGGGCCCCAAGGACGCCGCAAGTCATAAGCAGAAGCCCCCCTGCGGCTCTGACAACCCAACCTTTCAGGAGCTTTCAAGGGCGGCGGGACCCCGGGCTTGGATACTGCGGGGTCAGACAGTGGAAACTGGGCGTTTCCCAGGCGAACAGCTGCAGGCAGGGAGATTGGGGTCCTGGGGGTTGGAACCAGCAGAAGCCTGGGACTGCGGGTTCACTGCCCTCAGAGTCACAGCCTGGCGCGGCAGGCGATGCGCCCCCTCCCCCCGCCCCGTGTCCAGCCGGCGGGGAGGGGCGGGCGAGACCGGAAAGGGGTTTAGATTCAAAGCACGTCCAGCGGCTTCGAGACAATCGCTCTCCTCCCCTCGGCGGAGGCTCGGCTCGGGTTCAAGCGAGTAAAATCAATTCTCCCCCTGTCCGGGTCCCTCCCTAGCCCGGCGCTTTTCCTGCTGTCCCGGTCCCTCCCTAACCCGGCGCACACAGCCTGGCGGATACCTGCGTGCCTGGCCAAGTGTCCAAGCGGGAAGAGAGGGACCAAGGGACGGCCGGGATTTCGAACAGGTTGCGGTGACAATGAGCGAGACACTCCCTCCCCGGGAGTCGCCCAGAGCCCATACTCCCCAGGGCTGCGCAGAGCGTTCCGGACGTCCGTACTTTTGAGCCCGGCCTCCCCAGCACCGCGCCGCGCCCGGGACCTGGAGGGGCGCTCGGCCCGGCCCCACTGCCCCACCCGGACCCCCGCCCCGGAAGGCGCGCCCACCTTGGCGCCGATCTGGTTGCCGCACTGGCCCGCCTGGATGTGCACGATCTCGCGCATGGTGCCTCGCTCGCGTCTCCCTGGTTCGGGTCTCTGTTTGTCAGTCTGTCTGTCCTCCCCTCCACGCCCACCGCGAGACGGCCAGGAACGCGCTCGGAAACCGACGGGCTGAGAGCCCCGGGCCCGCGGGCTGGGGCTTTTATGGAGGGAGGGAGGGGCGCGCGGCGCAGGCCGCGCCCCCAGCCCGAGCCCCCCAGTCCCCAGCGCGCGAGTGCTGCCCGGCCCGGCTGACGTAATGCTCCGGGCCCGGGGACCGTCCGGGAGGCTGGACTGCGAGCCAGTGGCCAATCAGCGCGGGCGGAGGGGGGCGACTTGCAGGGGAGGGGTGAGCATTGTCTCGGGCCGGGGGAGGGGGAGGAGCGCGGCGGGAGGTGGGGAAGGGCGCGGGGCGGAAGCGGCTCGCGCTGCAGAGCCGGTGGGGCCCGAGCTGGCACTGGCCGGGGCGCAGGAAGGACTGAGCAGGTGGAGAGGCCATCGGGCGCTGGAGTGGCGCAGACGGAAGGACTGGGGTTGGCGGTGTCTCTTCCGCCACCGGCCAGGGTGCCCAAGCCCGGTGCACCTGCGATATCACCGCGCCCCTCCCCAACCCTGGGGCCGGCCGTTGTCCTGGCACCGAGGCGCCGCACACGGAGCCGTAGGGGAAGGAAGGCAGCCGACCCCAGAACGAGTCATGCGCAACCCGGACGGAGAGGCCCTAGGGGTCTGGACAGCCCTGGACACCGTGGCCCAGGAGCCCCGCGCGCTCTCGCCTTTGTCTTTGTCTCGAGCCCCTGGCTCCCTCAGTGCAGAGCCAGCGGTGGCGCGACCCCTCCGCGGGTCCAGGGCGGCCGAACCGCCGCGCCCCCGCGGCCCCGGGCGCTCGGCCTTTGTTCCCCGCGAGGGCTGGGTGGGCGTGGCTGCTCGCGCGTGGACGGCGCCGCGGCCGAGGGGGGTGGGGCCCAGGGGGCGGGGCGGCGGCGGAACAAAGGGCTCTCGGGCGTGGGCGGTGCGCGAGGGGCTAAGAATTTAAAATCACACTCGGGTGCCCCTGCTGAGGGTTCGGTTCCTGCGTCGACGGGTAAAGGCGCGGGTTCCAAAAGTCGTCGCCGCGCCACCTCGAGCTTTGGAATCTCTTCGCGGCGGCCACGAGGTCCCAGACTTCGTGCTCCGGATTGGGGGAGGGCCGCCTCGAAACTGCAGTCCCGCGAGGAACGGGCCACGCCGACCCTGCGCGGCCACGCGGCGCGTGCGCAGACTCCGAGCGCTCGCATCCGCACTCCTTGGGTTCGAGGACCGCGCCGAGCTCTTTGTTACGGCGTGTGCGCGCGTGTGCTCGAGTGCGCGAGTGTCGAGCGGCCCAGCCCACGCGCGTTGGCAGCAGGGGGAAGAGGGGGCAGGAAAGCTCACGGCAGAACCCGTTCCCTGCAGTTGCAGGGCTGGACCTCTGCCTCCGGGACGGGTAGTTTGCAGGGTGAGTTGACCTCTTTTCATCCTCTGGACAGAGAAGCCGAGAGTCCCAGGGTCCCACGGCGGCGCAGAGCTCGCAGCTGTTGAGTGAGGCCCGCCCAGAGCCATCAGCAAGCTGTCACCGCCTCCCTTTCCCGCTGGGGTGGGAGGGGGCTTTTAACTCAATTCCTTGTACAAAGAGAAGCAGCGAGAACAAAAGCCCAGCGGCCCGCAGACATCTTGAGGGTCCGAGTTCCCGGGACGACTGCGGGTGTCGGCCTAAGGTTGGGTTAGGCGTTAAGCAGGGGGTCTGCCTCTCCCCCCAATTAGCAGGGCTCCAAGGACCCAAGCCCTGACCCCGGATTTCCTAATCCACATCCTACAGATGCGCAAGCTTTGAGGGCGAACAATTCCCAAGGTCACACAGCAGGTTAAAATGAAGGCGCAGACTCGAATCCCAACTGCCAAGCACCCAAGTCCCCGGGGAAGGTCACCGTGTCCAGTCTAAAAGGGCCGTAGCAGGTGTCAGCCTCGAGGCGGCGGCTCCGATGGGACCCAGCTGCCAATGTAGTGGGCTCGACAGGGGCGGTTAGCGCCGGCCGTGCGGCTCGGCCCCACCCGGGTAACCTGAGCTTGCTTGCCTCACCTAACGGGTCCATTTCTCAGCTTGTTTCAGAGCCAGATCGCCGCTGTACCGGGTGAAAACGCGTGTTCAAGATTACATAGATAAATGGAGCCCTTTCTCTCGGGCTTCTTTTTGGGGAAGGGGTTTGGGATAGAGCGAGACTGGAAATCGCCCTTGCAAGGGCCCGGATGCCTTGGAGGGCCAGCCTTTTTGGCCTAAGATTGCCTCCTTTTCATGAGCATTGTCCCCGCCCCCACCCCTTTGGAACCGAAATTCTTACCAGTTCTACTGGGATTACGATGGTGCACCTTTCATTTTTCACAAGGACCTGATTTTGTGTTGAAAAGTGGATGAAGGCTACGTTTACTCTTTTTTTTTTTTTTTTTTTTGGTTTTTCTCTGGTACCGGGAACCGAACTCACGACCTTGTGCTTGCCAGGCAGGCGCTTTGCCGCTGAGCTAAATCCCCAGCCCCAGGCTACGTTTACTCTTAAAGTCTTTCGGTTTATCTGCATTTTTAAAAATCAACCTCATTCCATGTAATTTGCAGAAAGAGCTACTGGGAACCAAAGGGGAAGGACAACAAAAAAACAGTGTTCTCAGCTGGGGTCCCTGCAATTTCTTTTTGTCTGTCATACCCAATTTCTTTCAGTCTGGGACACTGTATATCACACATAAAGATTTGGAGACAGTGTATTTCATGATCTGTTACATGTGGTAAGTTTTAAGGATTTTAAAAATTTCCCTTCCAGAGACAGTTGCTTAATACTGCTCTGTGAAATAAAATTCAACATTTTTATGCATAACTACGGCTGAGGTGAGCAAGAGCCACTAAACTATTAAAACTACCTTCGCTCTTGCAATTTTCAGATTATTTTCAATGGCAAAATCTCAAATGATTGTGCATTTCTCTATTACAAAGAATCATTGTTTCAAGGAACAGAAGGGGTCTGTTAGAAAGGGGGCTTTGTGTAAATGCACAGTAAATTTTGGAAGTATTGTTTTCTTAAGGCAAAATCCATCCTGAGACATTTGTTGGACCTACTGGGTGCTTAGCTCAGGATTCCTCCACGTTACACACGCGCAGCCAGCCGTCTTCACCAGTTAAAACACAATCCTGCAGCCCCCAATGCCTCCTCTCTGCTGTGAGATGTAAGCGGTTTCCTAGGCAACCCACACTTTGCCAGTGAATGAAAAGGAAAGAAAGCTGGTGAGCACATCCGTCATTATTTCCTTTTTTTTTTTTTTTTTACACATTTCTCAATGCACTCCAGTTAGGAATATTGGAAAGCTACCAATCCTAACATTTATGCAAAGAAGTCAGCTGCCCCTAGAATGCTGGCTAGGAAAGGGTGCCGCCGTGCACTGCTCCTGGGATCTGTGCTGTCTCAGTCTTGTTGCTCCCTGACCCCTGATTTATATCCCACCACCCTCCCGCTTCCCTGCCTGCTGGAGAAACCACAGTGCCTGGGTGCTCAGGACCAAAGGCGCTATCAAGGTGGGTGCCCGCAGGGACCCTGAGCCCAGGTGACAAAAGACTGGAATAAGCAGAGTGTGAATACAGCGCAGTGTGGGAAGGTTGACTGTGTGTCTCAGGAAGGCTGGGTGCTTTGCTTCTGCTTTCGGTCATGAATTTGGATTAAAATGGCTTCGGTCCAGAGTCAGAGCGCTGAGCTTTCATGAAGGGATTTGCCTTCGTGGTCAGAATCTGCCGAGGGAGGAAGGCGCCAGCTTTCTGGGGCACTGGCTCCTCTTTCTAGGCAGCCTCCCCTCCCCCATGGTATCAAGGGTTTGCAAGGTTCTCAGGCAGGCTGGGTGATTGGCATCTCACCAAGCAGAGGCAGCCTACAAAGAAAGCTAAAGCAGAAGGGCGTGCTCCCATGCACGCATTCTACAACAGGAAGGCAGCGTGGCCCTTGAACATGAACCCTTGATGAAATGGATGAGCACACACAGGAAGATGCGTGGGGCGCCTCCGAGCCCTTTTAAGTTGAGGTTGTCACATCAATGATTGTAAGAATCTTGCCCACATTAGAAACTGTTCCAGCAGCAGTCCGTGCTCGGCAGTGTGTCTGCAGCTCACCGTATCTCTTCCAAGTGCGTGCTAGACCTTTGCTTGCCATTTAAATAAAATTACAATGTGTATTCAGATGGGTGCACACACATACTCATAGGCACACCCTGCCTCCTTGCACTGGTGGGCACTGCTGTGACCTCCCTGCAGAAACAGGAATGCTTTTGGTTTGAGGCGCTCAGCCTGCTTTAGCATGGCCACCAACATTCACAGTACGTTTTTAAGAAAATAATGCATTAAGAGAACCTCTGCAAGAATACCCTGTCTCTTTCCAAATAGCCCATAGAAGGGGAAACTTAGCAAAAGGGTTAGTCTCACACAGGTCTATCCAAAAGACCTGAAAGCAGGATTTCAAAGAGCTGTTTGGCGACCCAGATTCATAACTACATTATTTACAATAGCCAAGCAGTAGAAGCAATCCGGGCAACCCAGGGTGGATACATAGGTTAGCACATCACGGTCTCTACTTACAATGAAATTTGTTCAGACTTTAAAGTTGAAATTCAGATGCATATACCACATGGAGGAATCTTGAAGACGTTACAAGAAGTGAAAACAAATCAGTCCCCCAATCGCAAATACTGTATTAGCGCTACTCATGTGGTACCCAAAGGAGTCAAGTTCATGGAGACAGCGGAATAGTGGTTGCCAGGGATGGGGGTAGGGGACGAGGATTTGTGTAGTGGTGGACTCTCAGTTGTACAAGAGAAAAACAGGCCTGAAGTTGGACAGTGGCAGTGGTTGCACAATAATGTGAATTCAGTCACCCTCCCCTCGCCAGATCTGAGGGTGACAGGTTCCAGGCATCCCCTTCCTTCCCTCACACCCAAATCAGCAGGTGTAGTATTTGCATAGACCCAACCAACATCCTCCTGTTTATTTTGTGGTCTCTAGATTACTTACAATACAATGTAATTTAATTGTAATTGATGCAATTATAATTAATACACTTTACATTATTACTTAATGCGCTGTAAATGATTGTTACATTGTATGATTTTGGGAATGAGAAGGAAGGAAGTCTATCTATGTTCAGTACAGATCCTTTTTTCTTGCAGGGCTGGAGATGGAACCCCGGGCCTTGCACATGCTGGGCAAGTCCAGTTGCAGACGCAATCTATTTTGAATAATTGATCTGTGGTTAGTCACATTTTGGATGTGGTCCGTGTGCACGTGCACTACCAACTGTACTTAATAACATTAACCTGTAAGCATAAAGGTGATGACAATTGCAAGTCATGTTAGGTATCTTTTGCATATTAATACAAAGGAATACATGCACATTAAAATTAATCTTGAAAAAAGTTTCTCTCTCAATATTTCCTAAACACTGAGTGGCTTTTTCCATCTTAGTGTTAATGTACTATTCGAAGTTTCTCAGAGAGAGAAGGGGCAGGGAGAGTTTTTTAAAACTCAACATTATCACTTAGTGACTTCTTTCTTCTTTCCCTGGCCAATTTGTCACTGAAAGTGATATCCGAGGCATCTAAACCACAACTGGATAATGGCATTTCTTTGCTCATATGTCTCCATGGACTACCTGTTGCTCATAGTGTGTGGTTCAGAATATTGGCATGGGATTCAGCCCTTCAAACAGGATGTGAAGTATCTTTCTCATGTTATCTGTTATCGCCCGCCCTTCTGGTTAGGCACAGTACATGTCAGAGGATGTGGGCCTGCCCACTGATCTCAAAGTCTGGCTCCCGGAAGCCTCCAGGTCTCTGCTCACCCTGCGTCACCCAGAATGACCCTCTCTTTCTCCATGGTAGAGCTCACATATCTGTGATCTGGTCCCCTCGCTGCTAAAACAATCAGGAATCTCTGCTCTGCTCTCCCAGGGTTTTCTTCATATGGGTTAGTGCGGGTTTCACATTTAATATGTGCGAACGGTGGTGGCCAAGCTTTGTCATTATACATCTTGACAGGAAAGGTGGACATGCATGCTGTGTACGCGTGTTTGTAAATTTGACCCATTTTAATAAAGCTGTAGCTCGAGGCATGATCTGCTTAGGCTGGGTTGCATCATTAGTGATATCAGATGCTGTATTTCAAATAAACTTTGCCACAGTGTTTCTTTTTGTTTTGGCCGACATCTGGCCAGACTCCAGCTCCCTGACTTCATGCCCTCAAAATGGTCTGCACAGAGAGTCGGCCTGGCCCCTTCCTTCTTGTTGTAAGTTTGCATCATGAGTGTATTTCCACTCTGAAGTTTCTTTCCTGGAGCCTTTTAAGCTGCTTGCTCGGTGTGAAGTTCAGTGGAACAGGAACTGGGTAATAGGCTTGGTAAACCCGCCACCTATTCCTCTTCGTGGGCCTCCTTTTCCAGGAAGGAACTCATAACAGTCACAAGCGTCCTGTAAAGATCCCACTGTCATTCTGAACATTCATCATCATCATCGTCATCATGATAATTTCTTAATTTTTGTATGAAATAAGTAAAATTGTCATAGTTCCTTTCCACATTGCAAAGGACGCTCTTGCCCGCCCCTTTGGAGACCTGTGGCTGAGACCGGAGCTATCCCCACAGATCCTGTTTCCTGCTGGCTCTGACCCCTTAGTGACGGGGACTCTGTGAGAGTTTGGGCCTGGAATGGCCCCCAGGGCCCCTGTGTTGAAGGCTGTGGGAGGTGGTAGAGCAGCAGGAGGGGGCTGTCGGTGGGAGGGAGCTGCGGTGTGGTGGGGACACCGGCCTTGGAGGGGACCTTAGGGTGCTGTGCCCGCGCCTGCTTCCCAGTGACCAGAGGTGAACTGGCCCCCTCACCGTGTGCTCCCACCACCACACACGCCTCAAGCAGCAGAGCCGCCCGGCGTGGACAGAAACTCCACAGCTGGAGGCCAAATAAACCTTTCCTCTTTATAAACTGACCCGCTCAGGTGTTTGTCACCGTGACCAAAAGCTGACGAACACAGCCCCCCTGCACTGGCCTTTCTTTCTCCCACATTGCCTAAAACTAAGCACAGGCAAGCAGGTGCTATTCTGTGAGTACACAAAACACCACAAATATAAGGTGAGCAGAAACAAAAGCAAACGACCAGCTATTTCTAAATCAAAGTAGGTATTCTCTGCAGATTAGGTACAAAGAAACTTCTCCTGGTCAGGCCCTGGCCTCTGCCACCCGTCCAGACTCTGGTGGGTTCTTAGGGTCTGGGTGAAGCTCCTGCCTCTGAATTATCTTTGAATTCTTAAGAAGTTGCTGCCCTGGTACCTGTCTATCTCCCTCCCTCCTCTTCTCTCTCCCTCCCTCCTTCTTTTCCTCTCTCCTTCCTTCCTTCCTTCTTTCCTTCCTTTCTTCTTTCTTTCCTTCCTTCCTTCCTTCCTTTCCTCCCTCCCTCCCTCCCTCCCTCCTTCCTTTTTTCCTACTGGGGTTTGATCCCAGAGCATTCACACTGAGTTATATCCTAGTCTTTTTCTTAGTTTTATTTTTCATTTTCAAACAAGGCCTTGCTAAGTCTCTAAGACTGGGCTTGAACTTGTGATCCCCCTGCCTCAGCCTTCCAACATGTTGGAATTACAGGCCTGTACCACCACTCTCAGGTTTGACTCTTCCTTTTTAGTGATTAATTAGTTCTCTTAGAAATCACTACAAAATGAGGAGAAATAGAAATTTAAATCCCAGATTTCACAGGGAAAGAAAATGGCACCAACTTCCTGGACCTCACTGATAGATGACAGACCTCTTGAGAAACCTAGAAAAAAGATCAAGTCACTTTCACCAAGGAGATCATGGGTCTTTTAGACTTTTCCAAAACAGTATTTGAGGCTAGAATGCTGTAAAATATTTAAAGAAAAATGTGGCACAATATTTTGATATCCACTTACACTACTTTTAGTTTTGAAGAAGGAGGGGCTGGGGATTTAGCTCAGCGGCACAGCGCCTGCCTGGCAAGTGCAGGGTTGTGAGTTCAATTCCCGGTACTGGAAAAAAACAAACAAACAAACAAAAAAATTTAAATAAATTTTAAAGAAGGACCTGAATCAGATTTCAGGAGAAATCCACTGCTGACTTTGGTTGATAAGGTCAAAGAGCATGTTGAGAAAACAAAACAAAACAAATCAAAACAAAATAAAACAAGATATGCTATTGGAAAGCCAGAACTTAATAGAAATATGACACATTTTTATAGACAATTTTGTAAAACTTTCAGAAGCAGGAATATGCTGCAATACAGCGAAAATGAATAAAGATGAATCCTAAAATTCCAACAAGCTTAGGAAAAAATAACCAAATTTCAGATGGAATGCAACAGTTACTGCAGAAAGACAACTGGCATAAGAAGTACACCAACCTTCTAGTGCACTAACAAAATTACATGAGAAATCTTAGGTGGATGTGGAGTATGCAGAAGGTGGCAGAAAGAAGGAAACTGAGTGTGTGTGTGTGTGAGTGCGTGTGTACATGCGTGTGGAACTGGAGTGTAAACCAGGGCTCACCCAGGCTAAGCTGCGGTGTATGCTCTATCACTAAGCTACGCACACGCCCAGCCCCCAAATTAGGTGTGACATTTATCAGAAAGTCAAGACCTCAGTAACCTCTGTGGAGATGAGTGGAGGGTTTTGGAAGGAGCAGGTTCAGAACTGGTGTAAGCCGGGAAAGCAGTGGCAGAAGCAAGCAGCTGCAGAGGAAGTGAAAACAGGAGCAGAGGAGAGTGAGGAAGCACTGACTAAATCACAGGCACCAGAGAGATGTTATAAAACCCCTCACTGCTCCTCACACTGGCAAAGCCCCTGACACCTGGTCCTCCGATCTCGAAAGGGCAGAAGGGGGCATAGGCCAGCTGGGGCCAGACAGGGATACAGCGACTTCAGAGAGAAGCCCGGCTCCCTGCCCTGCCCACTGCATGGGGAGGGACACACAAGCTCTGTCCGCCACCCTCGTTGAAGATGGGCACAGCTCCGAGTTCTTCTCTCAGAGAGCACAGCTCCCCAAAGGACCTATGGATGAGCCCCAGGCTGGGTGTGGGACGTCAGGAGTTAAATTTGCCTAGGACATGCATCCTGGGCTGCCGCCTCCATAAACCAGGAAACGGTGAACACCAAAGGGAATGCTCATGGAGAGGTCTGACTTCTAGAACTGCCCACCAGGACCGCCTCGATCAGGAGGGTACCCACGGAGACCGCACCACGGGGACTTTGGGCTTCTCTGCTTTCTTCCACCTCTGCTTCCCACTGGGCTTCTGCTCCACAACTGAAGCATATGCACATCGGAAACAGGCTTCATGCGGGATGAGGGCCTTGTCCTCCAGCGCTGGAGAGAGCTCATGCTTGGGAACGGAGGCTGTCCATGCCCTGCTTCTGACCTGTGGTTGCCGCTCCACCCTCAGCCGTCTTAGCACCCAAGGACTATTTCTCTTGTTTTCTGTAAGACGCAGAGCAGCCCCTGCTCTTGTGGCTCCCATACGATGCCTCCCATCCCCCACTGGATCTTTAGTGTGACAGTGGGTGGACTGCTGGGACACCCTGCTGTTATGACTGGGTGCCTTCTGAACATGTCCCTAACGTGCACAGAGTTTGTCCTCAGTGTGGTGGGATTAAGGTGATGGAAACCTGAGGAGGTGAAGCCTCGGGTAAGGTGATGAGGTCGTGGGGAGTGTCCCCCTCTGAAGAGATTAATGTCATTCTTGTGGACCCAAGTTAGCTCCCCCAAGAGCAGGTTGCTGTAAAGAGCAAACCTGGCCCTTGACACTGTTTCACTTCCTGCCTTGCTGTCTGATCTCTTCTCACCTCCTGTTACCATGCCACACACCATGTTGTTATGTAGCCAGAAGGTCCTCACCAGAGCCAAGCCACCAGAGCCCCAGAGACTGTGCTCTTGGCCTTCCAGAACTGTGGGCTTACGAATCCTCTTTCCTGTGTAAAGTGCCCAGCCTCAGGCGTTTTGTTAGAGCAACAAAAAAATGGACCAATGCACCTATGCACCAAATCCATTTCCATTTTACAACATAAAACAGACTGAGAAATGGACTATACTGGTGATCTTATGGGCGGGTAGAAAGAAAGACTTGGGGACCTTCCAAGGGGAAGGAGGATAGCCACAGCTCTGCTCCTCCTGGTGAACCAGGACAAGCACTGTGGAGTGCTGGGAGCCTTTGGATGGGCCGTCCGCCCACCGGGCATACCTGGCTTCCATCCTTGCCAATGGCATCAGGCGCTATGGCACTCATCTGGCAAATATTGATTGTGTGTCAGGTGTTGCTGCGGGGATCAAAGAGTTAGCAGTGGACAAATCAGACAGAAATCTCTCCCCTCCTGGCACTCACCATGCAGATGTAGTTGTAGAATGAGAAAAATAATGCTCGGGGCTGCAGTTTCCTGCCTGTTTGTTATTTCTTCCTTATTTCCCCCTTCCTTGGAGTTTCCTTTTTTTTTGTTGTTTTTTTTTCCGGTACCAGGAATTGGACTGTCGACCTCGTGCTTGCCAGGCAGGCGCTGTGCTGCTGAGCTAAATCCCCAGCACCTTGGAGTTTTCAAATAACGGTTTTATGCTTTTCTGTGCTAAGCAGAGGGTGTGGGGAGGCTGAGTAGTTAAGGGTCGCAGACAACTTGGGCGCTGCTGCGATAAAAATATGTGACAGCTTATTAGGCAACGTGGACTTGTATCTGAGTCACACCATACTTTCAATAATGACGCTGTTCCAGCCCCAGTCTACTTCCCTTCTCCTTTTCTATTGTCTCTTCTGTCAGCCTCTGAATCACCAGACGTACAGGAATAGGAAAGTGGAGTGACTAATTCAGATTTTTAAAAAAGAGAGAAGAGAATGAAAAACGAAACTCTTGGCCTCAGAATTGGTCACTGAGGGATCATCACCAAGGCGAGCTCTAAGTCAAAGGTCAAATCAGTGCCTGCCATGCGTAACACCACCAATAATTAGTTACTCCCGTGCATGGCAGCTCTAGCCAGGAAAAAGTGGAGATTCCTGGCTGTGTGGATTCCACCCTCTGGGCCTTTCCATCTTCCTTCCATCGTGCAAACGTGGCCCAAGAGGACAAACGCACTCGTTTGCCCAGGGAACGTTCGGAGGGTGTGCTCTCTTAGCAGGCTACCATTTCTACCCTGACAATCTGCGCAGATTTGTGCAGAGGAGTGGCTCATCCAAATTTGCGTTCTCGGCCTTTAACAGGCTTCAGCTATGGGCCCTTGTCGAGCCACCACCATGTCTCCATCTTGCATTCTTCACCGGTGGATGGAACAGAAACAAGCTGGTTTTCTTTTGCACATGCTCCACGGAGGAATTGCAAGAAGAGGCGGGAAAAGCTGCTGCAGTGTGCTTTGAACTCCTCTGAGGTTGGCACCCTGGGAACCTGGGCTGTCATGAGGGGATGGTGGAGAGCCATCAAAGTTGCACTAGTCTAGTGTGTGTGCTTGCACTCTGAACCGGACTTTCCGAACATCCTCTATGTTTTCACACCCCTTGCCTGCCCAAGTAGTACTTGCTACTGTACCAAAACATGATTCACTGAGTGATGTTGAACTTTGCTTTTATCTTTTCTTCCCATAAGCTTTAGTCATCAAGTAACTGATGAGGCAGAAAGAGGAGAAGGATGTTGTTTCATCAGATCAGAGGTTCTGCTGCTAATTCTTCCTTCTCCAGGGGACACAGGGGAATGATTTTAAGTGAAGGTGGAGTTTAGAAGATAAGCCTTCCCTACTACCTTTTGTATTTGAAATTTGGAAGTCTGGACTGACCATTCATTAATACGGTATTGACTATATATACCTGGAGCGTAGGTTTCATTTTTTAAAAATCCTCCCTGCCTCTTGGTCCCTAGCACATAATATGTAGGTCTGTCGTGGGTCTGGTCTGGCTGGATTGCCACCTGGGATCTCTGAGAGTAAGGCTCCGTTAATCCACACTCTGTATCTCTGAGTCACACTAGTACCTGGGCTGGCTGGTTTCACTCACAGCAGAGCTTGCCTTTATTTTGCTATGCTTTTGACTTTTTGCATGGGAAAATGGAAATTTCTCATTGGAAATGGCACTGTGAAGATGCCTATGTTCCTGCTGAGGGAGGTGGGTGCGTGCTGGTGACTCCAGCAAGGACACGTGGGGTCAAGTCCCGAGAAGCACTGCTTTGGTAAGCATGCCTGCCAAAGGCGGTGAGGACCATCCCCAACCTTCCTGTCACCTCGCGCCCCTCTCATCAGACAGCAAGCACCAGATACTCTCATCTTAGTGTCAATGTCACTGCGGGTTCAAGCTCTGTAACTCTGACAGTTTAGGTCTTATGCATCCTATGTTCCCACCACCACTCTGTTGCTCCTTTGTTTTAAGTGATTTCTTTCTGATCTTTAAGTGTCCTTGAGGCGGGCAGGTTTTTATTTTCAGTTAATTCAAACCCTACTGGTAAGTACACTGGTATGCGGAGCTCGCCTTGCCACCATTTTGGGTGTGGCATGTTCGATGCATAAAATGTAAAGCCTCGAACTTGTTTCAACCAGGGAGTCAGAGCATCTGTACTGTTCACTGTAGTCACTGTAGAGATCACTACATCTCACCAGGAAACATGAGCTGTGTGCTTGTGTTTGGAGACCTCAGGAGCATAGCTACCTGTTTCAGTAAGTGAACCTAAGGCAGCTTCCTGGGGTCTCCCAGTGCTGGGCTTGGTTCTGTTTCCTGGAGTAGCCTAACAAGCAGGCATGGGGGAGGCAACAATAGCCTGGAAACATGGACAATGGACCGGTGCCTGCATGCCAGGGTCTGTGACCTACGAGCAGATATGCAATGCCTCCTGCCTCAGTTTCCTCAGTATGATCTTCCAGTTACAGTCAAGCTTTTAGGTCTCCAAATACTTAAAATCAATAATCATAGACTTTGTAAATATTTGATATCTAGGGTCTTGTCATGATCTTGTCACCTCTTTGTTCTGTCCAGAGTATTTATTTCTTTGACCTTCTCTCTCCTGCTTTGTTTCTTTTCCTTTGTTTTTGAAACCTATGCATTTCTCCAAAACTTATTTTGAAGTACGACAACTATGACCATCAAAAGAACTCCAGAAATAACCTAAGAAAGGCTGAGTATAGGTGAAGGCTCATTTCTCTGCCTTTGCCATGAACTCAAGTACTTGAGTGTATACAAGTATGCTAGTGGGTGTGCCCATGCATGTGTAAATGAAGGTATATGTGCACATATGTGTACATGTATGTGTGCATGTGAGGCACATCTGTGTACTATGTGTCAGCTTTCCTTTGCTGTAACAAAATGTCAGAGACAAACAAATCACAGGAAGAAAGGTTTATCTTGGCTCACAGTTTCAGAGTTCAGTCTGTGGTTGGTGAGCTTCATTGCTCTTGGGCCTATGGAGAGGTGGTGAGTCAGGTGAGAGTGCTTGACAGAGGAAACTTCTTACGCATGGTGGGCAGGAAGTGAAAGACAAGAAGGGGTTAGGGTCCCCCTATACCTTTCCAGGGCACAACATCTGCTGTAATCTAATTTTCTTTCAGGCCCACCTCTACAAAGCCCATCACCCTCCAAAAGCATTCTAGCCTGGTCACCAAGACACACACACACACACACACACACACACACACACACACACACATCTTCGGGGAAACTTTCAAGATCTTGACTCTAACAATGTAAGTGTATGTGCCACAGCAAGCTGCATATAGTTTTCTGGGGTCCTGTTCCCCTTCCCCCGAAGGCCTGTTTTTGGCCATGGAAATGCCTTTTCAACATTTTTCTCTTATGTGTGAGATGTTCACATTGTCTTTCCTTTGGTTTTTTGGTTTTTTTTATTTTTTTTTTCATCTTTCCTGAGATTGAGCCCAGGGTCTTGAGTATGCTAAGTACATGCCCCAACTTTGGAGTACACTCCCAACCCTGATCTTTCTTTTTAGTAAGCTACTGTTACCTTAAACTAGATTGCCATAAGTGAATGCAGAGCCTAAAACCAATGTTTTTGCTCATAATTCAACTCAAACATTAATCTATGCTGCTGATTTCTACTATTGATGATGCCTCCTGCTCTGTCTGTTCCCCACCGTGTGTGTGTGTGTGTGTGTGTGTGTGTGTGTGTGTGTGTGTGTTCTCCCTGCTTCCATAGGAGGTGTCCATCCCCCTGTCTTCTGTGCACACAGGAGGGAGGAGCACACACGGAGAGGCCCCCCAGGAGAGGAGACTCGAACACAGGACACCTCAGCCCCAGCACCTCTCCCTTGGCACCTGTGTGAACTTTAGATCAGGAAATGAGCCCCTCAAGACTGCCCCTGACTCTACACCCTGCTGAAGGTCTTCACGCCACCTTCCTTAGGCTGCCAACTTTGCTTTGAAGTCCACCTGGCACAGCCTGTTGGAGGCCGGGCTATACGGGGTTAAGATGCCGAACACAGGCCCTCTGGCTGTGCTGGAAGAGCATATGCGTGGTGCTCTGAAGTCAAGATCACCACAGCTGAGGTAGCAGAGGACACGGGCTGCTGACACCCCTCTTCCAGAGCACTGAAGCTGCCAGCCTTAGAGATAAGGCAGTCCTCTTCACTGGGAAGATTTATTACTTGGAGAAGTCTTTGAACTGACTCCCAAGTCCTGCACGGGCCTCAGTATTCCCCTTCCATTGTTTGAATGTGGCTGCCTGGAGAAGTTCTTTGTCTCAACCCCCAGGGAATCCTGAATTCCGTCAGAGGGTTTTTGACATTCCTGGAGCCCTAAAAATCATGCCACTTACCTCTTTTATTTCAGACTTTGCGGTTCACTCCTTTAAAAGGTCGTGGGCCTGATCAGTCCACGATAATACTCCATCCACTCATTGAGATGGATAGAATCTCTAGTCCAAAACACAAATTCCCAGGAGAGGGATCTTGTCTAGCTCCAACTTTTGGCTGGAGACTCGGAATCTTCAGAGGCCCCTGGACCAGAGCTCTGGGGAGGCTCCTGTGATAAATGCGGGGCAACAAGGGGAGCCTATTCCTGAGGAGTGTGTTGGCTGGACGGGGTTGGCCTGCAGCGCAGTGGGCTGCTGGGAGCAGGAGCTCTCCAACCATCTCAGAAGGATTCTGTTTCCAACTGTGACAAGACAACGTATCCCGACCCCACGAACCAGATCAGAGGTCATTTAGCTTGTGCTTTTGCCAGCTATTAAAGTTTCCACCAAGACTTTAATGAGACCTGCTCTCTCTGTCCTCACCCCGATCTCAGCCGGGCAGGTTGGACTGATTAAGGAAGAGCAGGTGACAGTTTTCTTGCAACTGGCTGCAAGAATTTCCACCTCCTGAATTTGTGCGGGAGGAAGGCAGGTGGCGAGGAGGATGCAGGTAGTGACTGGCCTGTTCTTCAGCTCCTGATGGGCTTGGAGTCAGATATAGCACAGTATCTGGGAGACTGGGGGCTCCTCCAGTCAGCAGACACCTGGGGGCTTTAATGTATGCAGAGGTGTCAAGTTGCTGTTGTTCTTGGTGTTGATGTTGTTGGCCTGGAAACCTAGCCCTGTGGGAGGCCCAGAGGGAAGGGGTCAGCAGAGAAGGATACTGGAGAAGCAGTAGGTGACAGAGTTTGGCATGTTGACACATCCTGTCTAACTCTAAGACAAGCCTTAAATACCTTCTCCAGACCACCCTGGGCTGCACAAAGGAAGCGGAAGAGCCATGTGGGAAGATCACTGCAATCGGAACCAATGACAAATTGCATGGTGACACCAAGGGAATGCTCATACCTCCCTATAGCACAAACACAAATATCTAAAGCTCGCCGTGCAGTTCCTGATGTGTGCCAGGTTCCTGGTGATGCTCACTGTTGTTATATGATAGGGTGGGAAACTATCTTAGCCTGCTCAGGTGACTATGACAAAATAACTTAGGCTGAGTAAATTACAAACCAAATTTGGTGCTCACAGTTCTGAAGGAAGGAAGTCCAATATCAAGGTGCCAGCAGATTTGGGGTCCGGCGAGGTTCTGTCCTTCATTGGTGGAGCCCTCTCTGTGCATTCTTACATGGTGGAAGGAGAAGACGACTCTCTACGGCTCTTTCATGTGGGCACTGATTCCATTCGAGAGGGAAAAGTCCTTGTGACCTAATCACCTCCTAAAATCTCCCCTCCTGATACCTTCACCTTGAGGGGTTAGGATTTCAACATATGAATTTGGGAGGATGTAAGCATTCAAATCATAGATGAGGCCATACGATATTGTGCCAAAATGGTTGGGAGAATAAATCTAGGAGTCAGAACCAAGAGCAGGAATTTGAATTTCAATGCTCTTGATATTAAAGAAAGTTCAGGGAAGCTCTGTGGACCACGTGGGAGCTGACAACCTTGGATTCTTGTCTCAACCCAACCAAACACATGGGCCCAGGGCAAGTTTCTTACCCATTCTGATCTTTGCGCTCCTGGCCCATTGTTGAGATAACTATGCCTCCCTCATGAGGTCGCTCAGAGAGACAGAGAGGGTAGACAGATTTGGCTTAGGATGGCACCTACAAAAAGTAAAACCACTCACTGTGGTTCTTCCTCTACTGAGAAGCCATGGGTGGTGGGTTTGAGTGTCCAGAAGTTGACCCTAGTGGGACTCTTGGAAATGAAAAGGATTCAGAAGAGTGAAGAATTGTAAAATAGAATCTTTGTGGAGTCAAAACTGTAAATTTTTCTCAGTTCTTGGAGAAGGACTGACTATAGTTGGGGCAATAATGTATGTAGAACCTCGTTAGTGTGATGGGGTTCCTTGGTTAAATACATACCCAAGATGACTGACCTCCCAGGGTAAACGTTGCCTACTGTTTTCTGATTTTTAACTGTGGTAAAATGCACATAACACAAATTCACCACCTTAACCCTTTCCAAGGGTGCAGTCAGTGACGTCGACGCTGACACTGTTGGGAAGCTATGACCACCGTCCGTCTGCAGGACTCTTTAAACTTCCCAAAGTGAAACTCTGTCCCCATGAAGCAGCGGCTCTCCATCCCTTCCCTGACCTGTCCCCAGCCCCCATCCTACTTCCTGTCTCTGGGAAAGTGATGACTCTGCGCCCCTCTTATGAGTGCAGTCCTGGCACATCTGTCTGTTGTGAGTGGCTCACTGCACCTGGCATAATATCCTCAGATAATATGAAGCCTTAGATAAGGGCACCTTTCTAAGCCATGCTCCAGGCATTTAGAACGAGGGTTTTTCTTGGGATCTGGGCAACTGGAGGCATTTTGGGGAATCCGGTTCTGTGCCTTCCTTTGCTTAGCTGGTCAGCCCTCTCCCTCCCTTTCTTCTTCTTCTTCTTCTTTTCTCCTTCTCCTTCTCCTTCTCCT
>NW_004955465.1:10015297-10024535 GCF_000276665.1 Chinchilla lanigera | reverse complement strand
TCCTCCTCCTCCTTCTTCTTCTTCTTCTTCGTCCTTTTGAGACGCGATTTCCCTATGCAGTTCAGGCCGGCCTTGAACTCACTTCATAACCCAGGCTGGCCTCAAACTTGTAGCGATCCTCCTGCCTCAGCTTCCTGAGTGCTGGGATTACAGGTGTGTGCCACCAAACCTGGCCAACCCTCTCCCTTTCTGTAACAGCTTCCTTGCCTGCTCCCTGACTCTGAGCTCAGGCCTGCTTCCACTTCCTGTCTCCTTGCAGTTCCTGAACTGGCCTCCCCACTCCTTGCTTCCATCTTGCCTCTTCCCTCAATCCAGTGACTCCTCCTCACCCTCCAGTGGGCCTGGCCTTGCCCTCTCTGCTTCCAGGAAGTCCTCTTAACAGCTCCGTCTGTGCTGGGCGAGCCTCCCAAGTCACTCTGTTCATGCATTTTCGTTTTCTTTCCATCTTGCAGGTTAATGGGACTCACTGTTCCACTGTGCTGTTGGTCCTCTTGGGCCCTGATCACTGCCTGTGCCTGCTCACCCTTCTTCCTTCTGCCCCCACACCCCTCCCCACACAGCAGTCCCTCCTCTCTCAGGCTGACTTTAATTTGTTTCTATTTTCTAGTCTCTGCCTGTGAGTGAGAATGTGTATTTGTCTTACTGTGTCTGACTTCCATCCATGTTGCTGCACACGACAGGATTTCAATCTTCCTCACGGCTGAATCCTCTCTGTTGTATAAAAATCCTGCCCAAGATACTAACAAAGTGAACTCACAGCCTGTTAGCGAGATCACACACAAGGATGGAGGCAGTTTCACTCTAGGGCTGCAAAGGTGATACGAGATATACTGCATCACACAGACAGGATGGAGGCTAAAAATCAACCGACCCTCTCAACAGATGGAGAAGGAGCATTTGCAAAACTTGAGGGTCCCTGAATGATCACAAGTTGGGAACAGAAGGTCACACCTCAACACAGCAGAGGCTTCCTGTGACAGACCCATGGTCATGTCATGGTGAGCTGGAAGCTGAAAGTGTTTCTTCTGAGATCCAGGACAAGACGATGTCCCTCTTCCGTGCTCTTATTCAAGGTATCCTGTTTATGTGTGGACTTGCTGTTTTGCATCACTTTATTTGCTCGTTCATTGTTTTGACTAAAGATAACTCTGTCTACTTCACTTTTGGACAGTGCAGCTCCTGGTACACAGCAGGAACTCGATAATTACTTGTAGAATAATCATATACATGACAAGGCAGAAAACAGCCACGGCTGCACGCGTCTGGCACAGGGCTTGTGGCTAGGCAACACACCTACCAACCGGTGGCTTTCTGTATGGAACCAGGTGCCCTCACTGGAGTCAGTGGGCTTGACGGACACATATAATGGACAGAGATTAGCTACAAAGATCTTTGGAGATGTAGTTAGCTCTGACCCAGTGTCAAGGTAATGTATAAAATGGCTGTCTTTAATGGCTCCCTGTGCTCAAATTCAACATATAGATGTGTGTAGATGTAAATAGATTTTTTTCTTTTTTCTTTTGGTAAGGATTTAACTAGGACCTCACAACGAATTACACTTCAGCCCTTTTTAATTTTTTTTTTTATTTTGAGACAGAGTCTCACTAAATTGCCCAAGCTGGCCTCGAACTTGTGATCTTCCTGCCTTAGCCTCCCGAATAGCCAAGATTATAGGTGTGCACTAGTGCACCTGCTTGATTTTTTAAAGTATCTGTCAGCCTGGGTTCCGGGAGGGTTAGGCAGAGCAGAGTTCCTGCTCCTCCTGCCCCGCCCACCAGCCCAAGCCAGGTTTACAACACAAGCTAAAAAAGACACTTTTCCGTATCAAGCCAGTGAGGCAACACGGCCGCGTTTGTAGCAGCACAACTCATACTAGTTGCACCTTGGAAGTGGCCTGTATACCCATCAGCGCGTGAGTGGAGAAAGAAAAGTGGTATTTATGCATAATGGAGTGCAGCGCTGCCATAGAGAAGGATAAGTCTGAGTCATTTGTAGGAAAATGGGTGCACCTTGAGACCATAAGGTCGAATGAGATAAATCTGGCACGCGAGGTCAGGGGTGGGAGAAGGGAGCTGTGTTACAGGCACGCACCCGCTCCCCGAGATGAACGTGACCATTACGGACTGCAGACACGAACTCATAAACACAAAAATGAAACAATAAAGATAGGTTTTTTTTTTTTTTCAGTGCTTAACATCCTTTCTGTGAGATTCATAGGTTGCCGCGCATTTACATTCGCATCCTGCGCCCAGGGCTCCCCGCAGCGCGCTGGCCCGGGAAGGGCTGACCGCGGCCCTCACGTCCACCACTCGTGGCCACAGCGGGGCGGGGGCTGCTCCCGGCGCCTTCCCTAGCGCAGCTGCTCGGTCAGGGACCGCCTGCGGGCCCAAGGAATGCGCGTCTTGTCCCCAATCTTTTCATTTTTTCTTTGGCTTCTCCGGAGCTCTGCATGGATGACAGCTGCTTTCATCAGCCCTATCTTTATTTGTTGGGTGGAAGCGCATGTTTTCAGGGCCAGGAAGGAAACACAAACACAGATACCCCAGCCCTCAGGGCAGCCACATTCTCTCAAGCTGGGGACCCGCCCGGCTGGGTAAGGCCCGTGAGCCCCTGGGGCTGAGGGCCCTGTGTGTGTGTGGAGGGAAAGGGGCTGGCGAGGGGCCCTGAGTGTGCCGGCTGACCACGGTGGGTGTGGGAGGAAGACCGAGATGTGTCAGAAAATCCTCCGTGCCCTAAGCCTACTGCCACCACCCAGACGCCCTGGAGCCTCTGCTGGTTGTGGCCTTCCAGCAGGGTGTGGGCCGCCAGCTTTGTTTTGTGCCATCCACAGCTGCACACCTCTGGTGCAAGGCTCTGAAGCTGGGCAGAGGAGTCTAGGAAAATACCAGCTTTTCCTGGCATCAAAATGGTCTTTCAGTGGGCACTCCCAGGGCTTAGAACTATAAGCCTCGCCCCCTTAAATTTTTTGAGATGGGTTCTGGATCTGTATTCCAGGCTGGGCATAATCTCACTGTGTGGCCAGGGCTGGTCTCACATTTATTGCGATCCTCTTGCCTCAGCCTCCGGAGTTCTGGGACTGCAGGTGTGCGCCACCAGGCCCGGCAGACCTGGCCTTTCCTGGGGTCGACCAGTTCCATGTTTCTCTGCTTCTGCTCAGGAAATCTCACTGCCCTTTGCTGACCTTGGGTGTGTTCCAGGGCCTCACAGCCTCTCCTGTTCACGGCCATACCCGCGTGTAACTGTGTATTTCCCAGCCCCAGTCAAGGGCACCCCCCCTGCATGCATTTGCTCTTCTAAGAAGCAATAAGGGTCATGAAAGGGTATCGCGTGGGGACCATATATAACTGAACAGTCAGCAGTGGGGCTGGACTGGGGATTCCAGGGTTGGTACCTTAGATAAGAAACCTAAAGGAAGAGGGCGGAAGAATCTCACACTGGCATTGGCAGCAAAACCCTGGGGCCACTGGATGCCTCCAGAGTCTGCTGGGGTGAACAATCCTCTCTCGAGCTGATGTGGGGGTGATGGCAGCTGTACCCAGGCCACTGACTACATGTCCACCGACCTTGTCAGAAACCTGAGTTCCCTCAGATTCAACCCAGGCTCGGTGGCTCTGCCCTCACATGGTGAGCAAGGGCTCTAACCCTGAGCTACACCCCAGCTGTTTATAATTCGTTTCATTTCATTTTACTTTATTTTGGAGACAGGGTCTCACTAAGTTGAGACTGGAGTGGAACTTGCAATCCTCCTGCTTCAGCCTCCTATGTAGCTGGCATTATAGTCATGTGGCACTGCACCCAAGCTATGGTTCTTACAGCCCGAAGGAACTCTGACCTTCTAGGGGTCCTCCTTGGAAATGGGCTGCTCGCATTAGGGAATTTTGGTTCGAGGCTCTAATCTATATCAAAAATGAGGTAAGAGGAAAAGCTGCTTTGAAAAAAAATCACTGTTCTACCTGGCAAATAAATAGTAAGGGCCGGGGCAGAGACGGGCCTCTGAGCAGGCTGGATGTCCATGTGCCAGTGAGGAGGGCGGGGAGAGGCTGGGGGGGTGGGCGCCAGGATCTCCTGATAAGGGAAGGTAAGTCCAGGCAGGAGGGGAAGAGCCAGAGAGGGTGCTGACTGCCAGCTTGGACACTGGAAGGGAGGACCCAGGTGCGGCTTTCTGAGGCGGGGACACAGCAGGGAAGCGGGCGTCTTGGGGACCTGGCTTTCATGCACAAGAGGAGGTGCAGTGTTCTGCGAGTCAGGTGCCACCCACCTGGTGCAGAAGGATGGACGGGGACCTGGTGCAGGGTGTGGAGTCCTTGCCGGGAGCAGCGTGGGGACAAATGGGGACGGAAACCCCATCGAAGCGAGTTCAGGAGAGAAGGGGAGCCGAGGAATTGGGGGCAGCACACAGAACCCCTTCCCCAGGATCATGGGGCAGGAGTAGGGCTCCAGCTCCGTCCTCCAGACCGTCTTGGTCGCAGCCACCACCTAGGCTTTACTACAGCCGGCCGCGCCTCTGTGCCAGCCTCCCGCCTGGACTTTCTTACCGACGCCTGGCCTGCTCAGAGGTTTTGAGAAAGGCCAGGTCCTTGTGGAGGCGGCGGGGCCATCTTCGTCTCACTCCGCACATGAACCCTTCCTCTGCCTCGGGGCGCAGTGCCCAAGGCTCGCTCCTATGCCGCTGTCCCCAGCTTGGCTGACTCTGAGCGGTCCTGCAGCCGCCTGCCTTTCTGTGGCCTCTCAGCCCTGCTAGCATTAGTCCCCGAGGCTGACCGACGCAGAGGGGCAGAGATACACGGAGGGAATTTGAGAGAACAGAGTCAAAGGAGGACATTTCTTAAGGTGGGAAAAAATTAAACGGATGCCTGACGGTCGTAGGCAGGTGGCGATCGATGATGACAGAAGAGAGAGGGACAAGCAGCCCGTGAGACGCTCTGGGGAAGGCGAGGGGTGGGAACTCCCCTCAGAGCGCAGCGCGGAGCTGTCCCCTAAGGGAGCATGCGCAGTGGGGCACCCCTGCGCACCTGTGCAGGTTCGCAGGTGGTTTCGGTGGGAGGAGCAGGCTCGGAGCAGAGGGTAAATGATCATTCTTCAGAGGAGACAAAGGCTTAACATAGTTTCTCACTAAGGAGGGGTGAACACAGGTTTGGGCCACATCTCTTGGCCCCAGGCCATTAGGAGCTCGTCCTAGAAAACCAAGAGACACAGTGGCTGACAGATTTAAGAACTCTCAAGTACGCTCTGGAGTGTGCCAGGCACACTCTCGCCACTGAGCTAAAGCCCAGCCATCGTCACTGTGTTAGGAGCACTGGGTTGCCCGCCAGACATGCTGTTTGCGCCCCGTATCTGCGACCCACCCACCTCCCCGTAGGTAGAAGCACAGGTGGCATTGCTAACTACCAGCGAATGTGATCTGTCCTTCTGGGTCAGCACAGCAAGCGCCCAGCCCTGACCCCCAGCGCTCTCCTCTGCGCCTGGGACCTGTGCAGCGGGGGCGGCTCTGTCAGCCTGGGTTCCTGAGGGAAGCCACAGAGCTCCATTTCAGGCGACATTTACAGCACAAGCTAGAAACCAGACTGTCACAGCCAGCCACTGACATATCAAGGGTCAAATGTTCCCCAGAGCGCAGACTAGCTACTGCACATTCCCATCCCTGGCGTCTCACTGAGTTTGATTTTGTCTTAAGGGCCCAAGGAGACGTTCCTGAGCAAGGCCTTGACGTCCCGAACATCCGGGAAGTCCTTAGGACTCACTGCGGGCAGCGTGAGCGCCCGAGGCGACAGCGCTCTTTGTAGATGGTCTCAGCATAAGTCCGGGACTCCCAGGGAGCAGTGCTCTTACCATCTAAGTCCCAGACTGGGCTGGGGGTGGCAGGGAGTGCTTACCGGGCATGCGTGGGAACCCGGGTCCCGTCCCCGCCCTGGGGGAGGTCAGTCCTATGATTCTTGATTCCTAGCGAAATTCACGCCAGACAAAGGCTTAGTTCGCATTGGGGGTTGGAAGGGGACGGCGATGACTCAAAACTCCAAGCCCAGCACACCCTCCCTTTTCAAACCGCTCTTTTTGCCGCCTGGTCGCGGGTGGTTTTGCCTCTGTGGGCTTTGGCCCGACCAGGTAACAGGACCTGGGGCTCCGTTCCAGGGCTGTACAGATGCAGAGCCTGGAGAAAAGATCGACAGCTTCTCGCGGATTCCCGAGGGGCGTAGCGGGGCAGGGGGCGGCTTTCAGAAAGCGAAAGCAGCTGTGCATCTAGCCCGCTTCCTAAGCCGCTTCCTAGCCCGCTTCCTTCCCACCTGCCACCTGGCGGCTTCCTGCGGAATTACACCCTCCTGCTTGGGGCCGAGCCCGCGCACTCTGGTTACCATTCTGCATTCCTACCTGATACCACTTCAGAGTGTTGGCTCTGCAAGGAGCCCCAGGGACCCGGTGAGCCAATCCTCTCAATTTACAGCGAAGGTAATCGAGACCCAGCCTGCAAGCATAGAGCTAATTAGTGGTGAGGCCGGGGCTAGAGCCTAAGGCCCTGATAAGGCCCTGATAAGACCCCTTCATCAGTATTCCCTTCATGCCTGTCATACACAGGCTCCAAGGTCACACATTGTGCTACAGATGAAGACCCCTCGCCGTCCTTAACTATGAGCGCCGTCAGAAGGACGCCAGGTGGGCCCGCAAAAGGGTCATTGCACGAAAGGGCTGCTCTAGCACAGGTCAAACTGAAGGGTAGGAGCAGCCCCGCAGCCGGCTGGAGCCAGAACGGCTGTCTCCGGACCGGTGCAAGGCTAACTTCACCCAATTCCTTTCTCTGACTGGCGGAGGGCGGGCCCAGGCACGGGGTCCCCGTGTGTGCGAGGGTGCACAGGGCGGGAACGAGGCGGGGCCTGCCTGCCTCGCAAGGCTCTGCAACGTCAGGGCATCAGGTCCGCCGTGAGCGGCTAGGGAACAGCTTGTGCGTCTGCGGCGGCCACCAGGATGCAGATCCGGCGGGAACCGAGGAGCGGAAGTGGCGCGATCAGATGTATGGGCTCGCTGCTTGTCTCTGGCCACAAACACACAAGGGAAGCAGAGGAGAAGACGGGAGGGCTCAGAACCTCACCGCGGCGGTCCAGACCGCAGGTGGGCAAGGGCGGGCCAGGGCAGCGCCAGGCAGGTGGGCGGAGGAGCGGGCGCCGCGGGGAGGCGCCAGCAGGGGGCGCTGTCCGCACGATGGAGAAGATCCCTCAGTGTGCGGGCTGGGGAGGGGCTGCGGGTGGGCACGCCCAGGGCAGGGCTACGCGGCAGTCCCCTGCGCATGCGTGCGTCTCCGAGGGACGCATGGACTCGGATTTATACTGAGACTGCCCTGATGGTTCCCTACTTCCACCGTGATGGTGGCGTCGCGGTTACGCACATGCCAAAATTCAGTCTGTACATTTGAAACATGCGCGGTTATTGCACGATAATTACATTTGGTAAAGCTGTAAAACTTGGCCCGAATCTGAACTGTATTAATGAATCATGGATAACTACCAAATAGAATAAAACTATAGAAAAACACTTAAGCTCTGGGTTAGTCAGCTTTGTGTTACTAGAATAAAGCACCTCAGACAAGCAAGTATATAAGGTGAAAAGGTTCTGAAGGCCCAACCGCCTGGTCCCTGTGTTATAGGCAGCTGAATTAGATAGAAATATAGGCAGTCGGACAGGGGCAGGCCGTTGAAGGAGCCAGTATGGAAGACAAGATACCTTGCAAGTGTGGGAGAGACAGGCCCTTCCTGTGGGCCGGATCTCAAGACAAAAGATGAAACAAATGTGTCCACATATCTCCCTAGGGATGGACCTCAGGGATAGATATTCTAAATAGGTATCCATCACCTTGAAAAGGCCAGGAAGAGTCACTAGTCCAACCCCCTACAGGAAAGGCCCCTGTTCTGCATTCATGCCTATTTGCTGTGAGACTGGGCTTCCCCATTTATTCCATTTTACCCGAACAATTATACTTGTAATCTTATTGGCTGATCATAGTTTTGTCCCACCTCATGCCCACCTACTGAGTTCCCAGATTTTCCACCTTGTACCCGCCTCACCTTACGGTTTTGCTCTATAAAGATCCCTGGAAAAGGCAGGTTTCCTGGGCAATCCGCTCAGGCCCCTCCTGTCCCTCTCTCGGACATAAGTTTTCTTTCCCTCAATAAATATATTCTGCTCTTAACCTCCGTTGTTCCTAAAATTCATTCTTCTATTTCAGAGAACACAAACTCGTCCCAGATATCTTTCAGGTTGCGAGTTTCTTTCCTCTGTATCACCTGCATCCATCAGAGCAGTTCTGGTCAGGACTCATGTAGGCTGGTGGACGCCACAGCAGGGAGCAGATCCGGGCGAGGACTGCGTCTGGGTCCAGGAGCGGGGAGACAGTGAGGGTGGTGTGGCCAGGCCTCGGGACCCTACCAAAGCAATCCCTAGGGCCGATTCCTGGGGACCCCCGCCCCTCCCAAAGGACTCCCGCCTCCAAAGCACCACCCGGAGGGACCAAGACAACATACAACGGGCTCTGGGGGTCACGAACCACAGCAACCTGCGACACAGATTTCATTTTAGCCACCTCTGACCTGCTAGAGCTAAGAGCGAGCTTTTACAGTTCCGGCTTAAAGCCCCCAGATCAGTAGGAGCAGAAGCGATGACCCGGCGCTGTTGGCTTTTCACACTTTCTCCAAACCGCGGGAGCTCAGATGACAGCGGGGTGACCACGGCCACGCTCAGGATGCGTCCAGGGTCTCATCAGCTTCCCTGCAGCTCAGCAGGGCCCATTCTTATTCTCATTCTGCAGAAGAGGAAACTGAGTCTCAGGTTAGTGCGAGGCCCGTGTTCCAGACGGCAGCTCCGGGGACCCGAGTCTAAGTGCCCAGTCCTCCTCCCCGATTTCGTGTGTGCGTGTTACAGGGGATTGATCCCCTGCCCTTTATTTTCGAGACAGGTCTCCCCAGGTCGCTCAGCGACTGTACTGGGCGTCGTTGTGCTGCCTCAGCCTCTGCAGCAGGGCTCTCCAGGCCCAGGGAAAAAGGCTGGTAGGAGGAGGAGGCACATGGCGGCGTTGATTAGGGGACGGGCGATAAGTGAACGCCATGCTGTGGCGACGGTCAGCCAGGGAAGAAGCTGTGCCAGCTTAGCGCAGGACCGCTCCCCATCAACAATCGCTGGGGAGGGAACCGGGCGCGGACCAGGTCTGCACGCGGCCAGGAGCTCGCCGCAGTCACCGCCGACTCCTTTCCCGCGC
>NW_004955465.1:9970719-10014921 GCF_000276665.1 Chinchilla lanigera | reverse complement strand
TGGCGGCGGAGGCGGCGGCGGATAGCGTGGGGACAGGGCTGAGGTCCGGGGGTGGCCGGGCGCGGCATGGAGGAGCCGCCGTCCGCCGCAGGCGGGGACGTGTCCCTGCACAACTTCAGCGCGAGGCTGTGGGAGCAGCTCGTCCACTTCCACGTCATGCGGCTGACGGACTCGCTGTTTCTGTGGGTGGGGGCCACGCCGCACCTGCGCAACCTCGCCGTGGCCATGTGCAGCCGCTACGTAAGTGCGCGGCGCCGGGGGCGGGGCCTGTCGGGGCGGGGCAAGGCAGGGGGCGGGGCGAGGAGCCCCCGGCGGGTGGGGAGCCCTAGGGCCCCAGGTGCATCCCCGGGGCCTGCCCCGGCCCCGCAGGCTGACGACCCCGTGTTCCCCTGGCCAGTGCGGAGCCCAGGTCGGCTCCCCTGCACCGCTGACTGCTGGCGGGCCCCGCCCACGGACCCCGGGTCGGCTCTTCCCTTCCTGCAGCCCCGCTCCTGGGCGGGGGAGGGCTGTCTTCAACCCCTAAACTCCGGACGCCTCGCTTTTGCCGGCTCCTGCATGTGTGTATATGTCTCCAGTACAGACAGCTTCTTCCTGATGTCTGATACGAACCTCGGGTAGACACGCTTCACAAACTCTGGGTCTGTCCCCTACGCTGCGTGTCCGGCCGTCCTATCTCTAACAGCAGCTGAACCTTTCTAGTTGCTGTTTTTTTGTTTGTTTTTTCCCTTTCACTAAAGGGGATTGAAGCCAGGGCCTTCGGACTGGGCTGCATCCCCACCTCTTTTGAAATTAATTTTGTACTTTAAAATTTTGAGCCAGGGTCTCCAAATTGCTAAGTTGCCTGGGCTGGGCTCAGACTTGCAGTCCTCCTGCCTCAGCCTCCCAGAATGCTGGGATGACAGGCATGGCCCACACGGCCACCATGCAGGGCCCTAGTCATTCTTCACCCTTCTCTCTTTTGCACTCCGTGTGCCCAAAGTCAGTGAGTCCATAGTTGATGCTGTCAGTCGTGGTGTGCCGAGTACAGCTCCTCTCCTGCGCATGTGCAGCCCTTGGTCAGCCCGGACTCCTCTCTTCCCTTCCTTCCCTCCCCTCCCCCGCCCCGAGTTAGTCTCCTAGGGCTTTTGGAACAAAGTTCCATACACTGGGTGGCTTAAAACAACGGAGCTTCACTTCCTCCTGTTCTGGAGGCCAGACGTCAGAGTCAAGGCCTTGGCAGCGTTTGCTCCTTCGGGAGTCTCTGATGGAGACCCGGTCCATGCCCTGGGCAGCCTTGGGAGGCTGCCGGAGTCCCTGGTGGTCCATGGCTTGCAGATTTGTCCCTCCCGTCTCTGTTTGCAAGTCCTATGGCTCTATCTTCTCCCTGCGTGTTCGCCTCTGCCTTCTCTGCCTTTCCCTCTCCCTCTGCAGTGCTGGAATTAAACCCAGGACGTCACACATGCCGGGGAAGTGCCCCACTACTGCACTACATCCGCAGCCCTGGTCTTCTTACAAGAACCTCGGTCTCCTGGGATAAAGCCTGCTCCAGTGCGGCTTCAGCTTATGTCTTAATTATATCTGCCAGCCACTGGCCAAATACATTCACCTTCCAAGGCTGCAGGGTTAGGGTTTCAGCGTGTCTTATTCAGGGGCCACAGTTTAACACACAGCACCGTCTCTGGCCATGTCTCCGCAGGGCAGGGCAGGGCAGGGCAGGGAGGGTTTTAAGCCTGAGGAGATGAACTCAGAACCTGCTGTGGAGACTTTCAGGGCCTGCACAGGTCCTGTTTCCTTGCGGTCCCTCCCCCTGCCTGCTCACCCTGCAGCCGGCCTCCCCTGCCGGTCGTGGGCAGTGTCCAGTGAGGCGTCTGTCTCCTGACTGCTTTTCTCAGGCTGCTTGTGCAGTGACTGAGTACGGGCCCTGGGGAGGGCACACTGCAGCTGGTCAGGCAGAGGCCCCCAGGAAAGCCTGGGGAGGGGACAGCATTGCATCAGGACTGGTAGACGTCCTCATCCAGTAGCCTGGGCCTTGCCTTCCTCCCTGTTCTCCTCTGAGTATTTGGCTTTGCTTTCTGGGTGACCGGTAGGTAGGTCACAGGTCTTTGCTGGCAGAGGAGAGCGGGGCCCTGGGGAGCGGAATGATGCCTAGGGCTGTTTCAGAGCCACCCCACGTGTTTCTCCTTCTCGTCCCGAGGCTTTGGTAATACAGTGGGTAAGGTGGTAGCCATGTGGGACGCAGGACACAGACTGAGCCCTGGGAAGACCAGGTGTAGTGAGTTCATTTCCTCAGGCTTAAAACCCTCCCTGCCCTGCCCTGCCCTGCCCTGCGGAGACATGGCCAGAGACGGTGCTGTGTGTTAAACTGTGGCCCCTGAATAAGACACGCTGAAACTCTAACCCTGCAGCCTGGGAAGGTGAATGTATTTGGCGAGCGGCTGGCAGATATAATTAAGACATAAGCTGAGGCTGCACTGGAGCAGGCTTTACCCCGGGAGACCGAGGTTCTTGTAAGAAGACCAGGGCTGCGGATGTAGTGCAGTAGTGGGGCACTTCCCCGGCATGTGTGACGCCCTGGACTGTGGCAGCCCTGGTTTGAGCGAGCAAGTAAATAAGCTTCCCTGGGGTCTGGCCGCTTGGCAGTCCCAGCTTGCAGCAGGTGGCTTTTCTCAATCGGAAGTTGTCCTCCGCCAAGATCAGGTGCAGCAAAGGGGAGCAGTCTCCCTTCCGGGCCTGTCAGACCCTCTTCCTACCGACTGCCTAGATGGGTCCTCTGGAGGCAAAGAGCTGCGCCAGCTGAGAAGGAGGGAAAAACAGGAAGCCCAGAGTTCCCTTGGAGCAGGACGAGGGCCCACACCATCGCTGTGTTTTGTTGGATTGGGGCCGTGCCTGTCGATGCAGTCTTGTGCTTTGATGGCCGAGTCTGGTAGTTGTGACAGAGGCCTTTTGGCCCAGAAAGCCTGATGCCTTATTCTGTGGCCCATCCCAGGAAAGGTTTGCCATGTGAGAACGCCCGCCTTCAGCCCACACCTGTGGGCCAGAGCCATAGAGGATACTGTGGCTGCTCCTCCAGCTGCCGGCTTTGCATGGAGCAAGGCGTCCTGGTGCCCAGAGTGCTCAGAACTGGATGATGCCAGGCCCGACCAGTTGGAGGGAGGCTGGCCTGGGACCTAGGATCCTCGTGGCCCAAGGGGAGTGGAAGGTGGTACCCTCCTCCTCTAGCAGAGCCACCCGGCATGTGACTGGCCCATGTCCTCAGGTGCTTTGGGTCGTCATAAGCTGTGAACAGGCTTAACAGGAGAGGGTTTTACATTTTACCTTGGGTGGAAAAAGCCCACCCGGGAAGTTAGATTTGCTTATTTCAGGAAGTTTTGTGTAAAGACTATTTCCACACAGCTAAATGTTGAACTTGGAATCTGTAAACAGGTGCATTACTTAAAATTATGCTTTGTATCTTTCCCAAGCAAAAAAGCACACAGATGTTTCCTTCTTCCCTGGTTTTGCTCCCATCTGTTGTAGGAACCGAATGAGTTCTGGAAGTGATGGCCTTGAACCCTCAGGAGACGGGTGCAGGCTCTGCTCTGTGCTGTGCCACGCTGCGGCACACAGTAGGTGCGCAGGCCACCTGTCCCCACCTGGACAGGGCCCAGAGCCTCTGTCCCTCAAAATCATCACCACCGGGATTCCCAGAGCTGCATTCCCTCGCCGTCTCTCCTTAGGTCTGCTGTTTCGATGAGAAGTAATGTTGGCGGTATTCCAAGTTAGTTAGTGCCTTTTCCCCTTTGAGCTAGACCTTATTGCTGGCGAGGGCGATTGCCTGCACGGCAGTTGGGAGTGAGACTGCGTCCAGACCCGAGAAGGGCCACGGGTGTTTATCCTCGCATCGGTTCTCCGCCTCCTTTCATTTCGTTGCCTTGTCTCTGGAACGAGGTTGACCAGCTGTCCGAGTCTTTTGGTCCGTCGTTTGGCCAGTGTCTGGTGGCTAGTGCCCTTCTCAAAGTCAGTCGCGTCCTTGCCGGCCCGCAGGAGCCCAGACAGCCTCCGGGCTGGGCTGGGTGTGTACCCTCGCAGGCCAGGAGGGGGTTAGGGTCCTTTTGCTGCTAGGGACCAGGACACTAGGCAGCCACACTCTGACCCGCTTTCTCCTCGCTGCGGCCCTCAGGATCCTCTTGGCGTCCTGACACGAAAGCCCTTTGTGTGAGATCCATCCTAGAACTTGTTAGCAGCTCCAGCTGCAGGTGGCTTTGCCTGTGCCAGCTCCGCCGACCTCCTCTCTCTGTTGAGGGGTGGATGGGAGCAGCCTTCTAGGCTGTGGACAGGTGCAGGCTCTTCTTTCCTCAGAACAGTGACTGCCCTCGGAGAACCTGCTTCTGCCCTCTCCCCCGCCCCCGTGGAGACGCAGAAGCTGTGGGAGCGTGGTGGTTTGCACCCGGGGGAAGCTGCAGCGTACACCGTTTTCCTTCTAGGACCCCATTCCTGTGTGCACCTCCCTCTTTGGAAACACCTCCGACACGACCTCCACCGGCCTCGCGCAGCGCCTAGGTAGGTAGCCGGGTGGGCCTGCGCCAGGCCAAGCTCCACCGGAAGCACAGCCCTGGGCTGTCGGTACTGCTGCACTCGTCCACTGCACTGTCTCAGGGCCAGCGTCCTCCCACGGACTCCTGTGTCCTCTGCCCTGTCTGCAGTCCACGAGCTGACCTCCTTTCCTCTCCTCCTGGAGGAGAGAGTGAATGATGCCCTGGAGTCAGACCCCACCCTGGTCCACCCTGGTCCTCGTGGGAGGGGAGAGACGGCAGAGCAGTTGTCCCTACAGCAGGGCTGTCCTGTAATCTCATGGGGGAGTCAGGGCCTGCCGGCACCGCTGCATCCTGGCCTCTGAGGGTGTGTGGAGCAGCAGTTGAGCAGAGCGCAAGGCTGCGTCCTCCCTGGCACCCCCGCACACACGCCGTGCGTACTCAGCTCACCCAGGTGAGAACCCTCAGCTCTAGGACGGTGGGCATGGATGCCCTGCCCCAGTGAGTGTGCCCTGTGTCCTCAGTTCTTCAGTTCCAGGGCCAGCCACAGGTGGGCAGTGTGCAGGAAGGGGGTCACTTTAGAGGAGTTCACACTCTCCAGTTGTGCCAGGTGCTGGACATGGAGAATTCTGTCAGCCTGCTCCCTGCTGAGTACGAACATCTTTGGAGCCAGGGATGGTGGCACATGCCTGTAAGTGCTTGGGAAGCTGAGACAGAAGAATCACAGTGAGTTTGAAGCCAGCCTGAACTGTGTGCTACATAGCAAGACCCTGACTCAAACAAACACCAAAAAAGGGTAGAAGCATCTTGGCTAGTCACCCTGAGGTGTGTGCACAGGGACAGGCAGCACACAGCCGTCGCAGGGAGGGCACCCTGCGCTAAGCTCAGGCAGGGGGGAGCGTCACCAGCCCCTTGGACCCACCATGCCCACAGCGCAAGGTTGGGAAGGCTGCGGCTGTCCTGGAGGAACTGGTAGCTGCTCCTGCGTGGAGTGGGCGAGACCTGACTAGTGTGTCTTTAGTAACTGTTTCTCAGGAAGTAATTTTAAACTTACAGGAATGTTGCAAAGAAGGCAGGAGTCCCTATGGAATTCTAGTCAGTATCCTCACCTCTCAGGGCTCACCTCATTCTCGTTTGAGCCATGTGAGAGCCAGTTCGAGACTGTGCTGCCTCAGCTTCCGAGTGACTCACGTGTTTTTTTAGCTTTGAAGGGGCAGCAGCACACGGGTTACTTTGTGTGCACACCTGCCCTGACTCAGCTATGGGACTGGCCTGTCTCTGGGGATGGAGAGCTGGGGTGGCCAGGACACCCCAGTAGGAAAGGGGAGGGTCTCATCCAGTGAGTCACGTATGAGAGTTCTGTAGAAAAAAAGAGTCCAGCAGGCTTGAGAATAGCTGGAAATAGCGGCTCACTGCGTCTCGGTCTGCAGAGATGGGTGGGGTTCTCTGTCTGAGAAGGCCGGTGGCCCAGGTTGGCCACTGCATCCCCAGGGGTCCCTGCTGCACCGTGCTCGGACCAAGCAGGGCTGCCGGGCGATCTCCCTGACCCTGTCCACTGCGGCCAGAGGGGTGTGGAGGACTGCTGCACAGGGAGCGGAGAGCAAGTGGGGAGCGCTGGTTCACACACAGACTCAGTGGACAGTGGCCCTATATGGCGGAGCTGGGCCTGGAGGAGGAGGCAGACGGGGCTGCCTGGGCCAGGCTTAAGGGGGTGGAATTGCAGTGGGCTGTGCAAAGGGCCCTCCTGCCCGCAAGAGCCGACCGAGGGGGTGTGGCCTAGTGGCGCTCCGCAGGCCGCGCTCCTGCTGGGCTCCTCGTGGAGCCCAGTGCGCCCAGGCTACCTTCTGCACCCGGAGGAGGTGAGGTCGAGGTGCCCTGGGGGCCTGTGGCCTCCCTACCCCAGGCTGAGGGCGTCATGAGCACACCCTGTCCTGCCCGCTGGTGCAGGCTCTGCGCTCAGGACTGCGTAGAGCCCGGCTCTGGGAGGCAGAGCACCCTCTTCTGCCAGACAGTCCTCCCCCAGCGGCAGCCTCGCTGTGGTGTAGCTGCCCAGCTCAGCTCCTCGGCAGCAACCCGCTGCCCCTGCCCTGCCCCAGAGACGCGCTGGCTGCGCCGGAAAGAGGGCAGTCTGTCAAATAACGCCGCAGTCTCTCCGAACCTGGAACACCAGGCTGCAGCCTTGATTGGCTGAAAGCAGTCCCCTGAGCGCCAGAGGTTTGCCCTTTTTGAATTGACGAGGGCCTGGAGCCTGAAGGGCTTTCCTGCCTGGGTGGGAGTGGAGAGGAGCCCGGTCTTCCTAAGGTGCCCAGCCGCCGTGCCAGCCCTGTCCACGCCTCTGCATGGACTGGACAGGATGGCGGCCGGAGCAGCGAGCCACTCCTGCAGGAGTCTGGTGAGGTGTCCTGAGTGGCCTGTGGTCGCCATGCAGCTGGCCTCCTGTTCCCTGGGAGGGACCTCCGCGGGGTGGAGGGTGCGGCGTGGGCCGCCGTGCCTGCTCAGGGGCTGCGCCGGCGCGGGCTAGCTACCTGCCTGGAGCGGCACGGTGTCTTCCCCGGTCTGGGCTTGGGTGACCCTGCTGCTGTTTGCAGTGGACCAGTGTAGTCGTGGTGTGTTCTGTTAAAAGGGCCTAAACTCACTTCGGTGCCAGGAAATCGCACATGCGTGCGGTACATACGTGCACACGTGTGTGGAGGTGCACGTGTGAACGCACAGAAAGGGAGAATTACTTCGGGGCGGGGAGCGGAACTGGTAGAGGGGGCTGGTTCTCAGGGAAAACTAATATTTTATTTTAAATACTTTAGCATATTATCAATGTTTTAAAGAAACAAAAACCTCAAAGCTAAAACCCTATGTAGAGCGGAGTTTCTTGAACATGAGTGTTTGGGCCCCCGGTTTTTAACACCGGTTGCTCGCCGAACCCCAGCGTTCTGATGCGTGCAGGGCGTGGGGCCGGAAGTTGCGACTTGCGGGGCGCACACCCGAGAACCCGCATGGCGGGCATGCGCCCCGAGGCTGCTGGCCGCAAACCCCAGGGTGCCCAGAGCCGGGCGGGGCGGGCCGCGGGAGCCTGGGGCTGTGGCCAAGGCGCTGTGCTCCTGTGCTCTCTTCCAGCCAGGAAGACCAACAAGCAGGTGTTTGTCAGCTATAACCTTCAAAACACAGACAGTAACTTCGCCCTGCTCGTAGAAAACAGAATCAAGGAAGAAATGGAGGCTTTTCCGGAGAAGTTCTGAGTGGCGCAAGGGAGAGCTTGTAACTTATGTACATTTAAATAAATGATTTTTATTTAGTCATCAGGCTGTGTTCCTGTTTTATTTTTACCAGGTTGGTGACGTGGAAAAGGAGTGCAGATGGATTTGCTGGGATTAATGGGTAGAATCTACCAGCCTGAAATTGAAATCAGCCACGATTCCGTGACTGTTTACATCCGCAGTGAGAAGGAAGGTTAATAGCGTGCCTTAGGTTAGCACGCTTAGGTTGATGTATCCATCTTCTCATCTCAGCCAGTCCCCTGCCCGGCACCTTTCTTCTCGATTTGTTGATTCTAAATCCTTCCCCTGGGCCCTTTTTGCCTATCGTATTCTCTCTAAACTCTTCCCCAGGGTATGTCACTTCTTTTGGGCCTACACTGGCGACCCACTTGACACTTTACTAGCTATGTGGTCAGGTTTCTAGCTTCTTTGGGCTGTTTTCTTGTCTACAAGGTGGGCCTAATTGGTACGTTGTTGGGATGAATATGTAGAAATGCTTTTCCCTGGGAATGTTCCAACTGTAGTCTGATCGCCTTTTTATGGATTCAGAGGACTTGGGTCCCTCTTGCTTGTCCTGTTCTCTTCTTCCTTTCTGCCTGCTCTTTTCTCCCATGCCCAAGTATCTAACTTTGGTCACTTATATTCCTTAGCCTTTTTCTGTCTACCACTCGAGTCCCATTCCTGGCCTTGCCCCAGGGAGCCCATGGTCCAGGATGGCTGCAAAGTCCCCAAGTGCTTCTGTGGGCAGGAAAGGTTGGGCACCACTGGAAGTGAACCCTCTGAGCTGTGGCATCCCCAGGACCCTTCTATTACTAGAGGTGGCTCACTGAGGCCCAGTCATCGTTTCTTGCATGGAACCAGGCTAGCAGCCGGGGGTGGCAATGCCGGCCAGGACCTGGGGCCTGCAGAGGAGCAGGGCTGGAGTCCCGGGTGCCACCCTCCTCCAGATCTCCCACCGTGACCTCTGCCGCCTCAGCCTCATTACTCT
This sequence comes from Chinchilla lanigera, assembly GCF_000276665.1. Classification (NCBI taxonomy): domain Eukaryota; kingdom Metazoa; phylum Chordata; class Mammalia; order Rodentia; family Chinchillidae; genus Chinchilla; species Chinchilla lanigera. The sequence goes on along the minus strand of NW_004955465.1, from coordinate 10,006,192 downwards.
GGCTTGGGAACGCGCTGTGGACACCTCTCCGGGAATAGAATAGTAAGTGACACAAAATCAGGGCTCTCGAGAGCAGAGTTTGGTATAAATACTTTATTAAAGAAATATTGTTTTCTTGTTAAAAAATACTACATTAGAGAAGAGAGTTTTGGGTTATCAGTCTTTCCTCGCAGAATCACAGTGTAAGATACTCATTTCTTGATCTCTCTGGGAACCTTCAGGCCATGGATTACCAGAACATACACAAGAAAAAAAATTCTTCAATGTACTGAGTTCTCAGGTGGTCTGAGAGTGGCACTAGGTAGACAGTTTCTGCTGAATCCGATCTCTGTGTCTGACTGCCTTTGAAACTAGGGCTCTGGGACGGGCCGAGGCCCACCATCCCCTCGGGGCAGCGAAGACGCAGCATACAGAGGTGTGGCAAGGAGGGATACAGCGAGGTCTTATCGACAGGGAGGGTTTTTATTACTTGTCAGCAATGGTAGTGAAATGCCCTTCGTCGGATACCATCAGGTGAGGTAGGGAAGACATTCCAGAGGAAATCTGTTCATGGGGCAACGTTTTTATTTCTGTACATTTACATACACATTTTCCCCAAAGTACAACAGATGCGACACCATGCAGACATGTAGCTGTGCACGACAGTTCAGAGCTCAGTGTAAGCTTGTGCTATGAACGAGTACCGCCAGAGGGACCCCGTCGACGCGGACAGTCACAGGCTGGGTTGCAGGAAGGACAGGTGGAGACGCGTTCCTCACCAGACAACACACTGCTGCTTCTCCAACACAGGATACATTCAGGTGAGGTGGTGTCCTGCGAAACAAGACGGCCGGAGCTGGGTACCCCAACCCGCCCACCACCCTGGAGCTGGGCGATGTGACGGTCACCAGGCCCTGAATGGCACTTCCAGCTCAGGGCTTTCTGGCTGGCCGTGGGAGCGCTCTGTGAGCGCCGCTTCCTTCGCCAGCTCTGTTTCTGCTTGCCTTTGCGTTCTGTGGCCAAACCAACTTACTAGTCCTGTCCTCCTAGTGGAAGCAGTTAGGGTCTTAGAAAACAAAAACACTTCAAGACTTCTTTTTCCTATTTGCCTTGGGTACTAATTAGGATGTCTGATAAGAATTACTACTGACTTCTGGAAAAGAACAGAATGAAGGAATATTCAGTCCCGTCTCAGGTGTTCACATTTGTGCATAACTTTTATCAAAAAAGGGAGGCACAGGTGCAGGGCTGGGTGCAGAGGGTGGTAGGGAGTTGATCTGGGGGTGGGCGGGCTGGACAGGAAGGACAAGAGCCTGAGAAGCATCTCTGATCCCAGGACACAGAACCCTGGCCCTTGGCCTGGCAGCCTGGTGCTGGGGAGGTGGGGCAGAGGCCCCTGAACCCGAGGAGCCTGTCAGGCTGCATGTGCCAGGCGTGGGGAGCTGCTGCCTCTCTTCCTGGTACCCACTCAGGGCCATGCCCCCGGGGGTGGATTCCTGCTGCGGCTGCTCTTCACTGATATACTCAGGTACCTCCTGCTGCCCGCGACGCCCTGCAGCAGCCGGGCTCCTGTGCACTGTTAGACTTTGGTCCCGACCCTGGGCCTCCAAATGGCAGCTCCTCTGGTCACTGATGGCTCAGTCCTGATTGCTGAAGCAGGAAGCTCTCCATTCAGGCCCAAGGTTTTTATCATTGTCCCCTGAGGTGGAGATCAGAGACCCTGGGACTGAAGCTTGGACGTGCCCTGCCTTGACCCCACCCCCAAGTGATTTCAGCAGCACACAGCAGCTTCCAGCTTTCCTTATAAAGGCTGCACATCCCTGGGAGATGGCTCACAGCTTGTGCAATGTCCCATCCTGTCCTTTGCAGGGTTTGCTGCCAGGAGACCTGGTGGCCAGTACCCCGGGAAGGGTGAAAGGTATTTCCCAAGTTTAGCACGCGAAGGCTGCGCAGATCTAAAGACAGGCCTTTGGGAAGGTATCAGACTAACAGGAAACATGGAGGGAGAGTGACTCAGGTGAGGCCAGGAGGGTGAGGATGAGTGGGACTCGGGGCAGGCGAGTGGGACTGGCCATGTGTCAGGTGTTGAGGGAGCCCCTGGAGACCCCGGGTTCAGTGGTGGAAACACAGCAGTGCCCCAGGGCCTGTCAGCAGCAGCTCCTGTGCCTTGTGTACCGGATGTGGAGGAGAGGTGGGCGGGGACAGTGAGAAACACCCGGCAGGGACTCACCCCTCCAGCCCTGTCCTGGGGAAGCCACCTAACTGCCAGCCGCAGCCCAGGGTGCCTTGGCTGGGAGAAGTCACTGCAGAGAGGCGCAGGCAGAGGGCGAGGCGGGCAGCTGAGGGAGGGCAGGAGAGCAGGCCTGAGGAGCTGCAGAGCGGTGCCTGCCTGGAGAGGGAGCTGGTTTCTCAGCAGCCCCAGCATCACAGTCCTCAGCAGACACCAGGAGGAACCTTCCTGTCTGAGGCAAGATGAGGTGCGGGTGAGAACCCTGGAGCCGGCGGGTGGAGCTGAGCTTTGGTGAGTTATTGCTTCTCTCAGTTCATCTTGCTGTGGCCACGTGGACTGACCTGGGCGGAGCCTGCACTCCTGCCTGCGCCCCACCTCCGTGGCCAGTGAGCGACAAGCAGGGGGTGACCGAGGGAGACACGGGGACCGCCAGCCTCCGTATGTGCTCTGGGGACGTGGGTGACAGCCACCGAGCCGGCGGTCTCAGGGTGTGTGCTTGAGATGTGGGTGACGGCCACGATCGGGAGAGCAGGGCCTCCCTCCCGAGGTTTGCCTTAGCTGTCTTTGTCAGTTGTTTTCCTAGTGTTTTAGTTCAGAAAGTAGCCATGGTTTTCAAGTAGTGCTGGCAACAAAGCGGACCGGAAAAGGGGAATTGCTCTGCTGGAGCTACGTCTGGGGAGGAACTTGCATAAAACGAACAAGTCCCAGACCTCAACACACCTGCTAGCCGTGTCCGCAACTAAGCGACCCTGTTGTCAGAGCATGGGCGATCACCACAGTCAGTTACGATTTCTGGTACAGTGTGAAGTTTCCCTCAAAGAGCTTCCGGCGTCAAGTACAGAGGATGATCCTGAAGGAAAGAAAGACTAGGCTGGTTTTGATGTGTGGGAGCCGCATTCCCCCAGCACACGGGATGGAAGCGCTTACCTTACACACGGAAAGGAAAAAAAAAACAGACTTTAAAAACCATACACAGCCTCTAGCAAAGACCAAACTCATGTGCATGTCACTGTGGAGTTCAGGCCTGGGGAGGCTCCACGCGAGTGTCACGTCTGCCCACAGGTGGCCGTGCAGCCGCGCGTGCCCCCGGGGAGGAGGCCGGCCACGGTGCGGGTCACTCACGGGGTCTTCCTCAGGGTGACTTGCTCACTGGCAAGGGCAGCGGTTCCACTCCATGATCAGTGAGAGGAGAGGGAATAAAGTGCTTCTCGTAAAAATGACCAAAATAAATACAAACATTTAATGGCAGAAAAGAAAGTCTCTGAAGGGTTATTTCCGAAGAGTCTGTTCCTCCAACCCATTCCTTGGACTTTTGGAAAGACAGAATTTCCCAACACCAGCTGAAAGCCTCACAGTCGGGCAGCACCCGCAACAGAGCTGGCCTCTCTGACCCGGCCAGGCCTGCCCCGCTCTGGCAACTTGTGCCCGAACTCCCCACAGCTCCCGGAGCCCCCGAGGCTCGAGGGGCAGCGGCTCGCGGCTACATGGACTTCATGCCGTTGGCTGTGGCGCCCTCGGGCAGCCCGTCGCTGGCAGCGGCCACGTCGTGCAGGCCCGAGTAGTCCTTGAGCTCGGCGTTGGTGAGCAGCAGCGGCTGCTCCCCCTTCTTGTGTGGCAGCAGCGGCTGCCGCGTGTAGTGCTCCCCGTTGGAGATGTTCTCGGGCAGGTTCTGGTCCCTGCTCTCGGGCAGCAGGAGGATACAGATGATGCAGATGAGCGTGCAGCAGGCAAAGATGATGTGGTGCAGGAAGTAGCCTTTCTGGTTGTGCAGCTCGATGATGGGCGCGGTGAGCATGCCGAAGCCCGCGCTGGCCAGCACCAGCCCCAGCCCGCCGCACCTGCGGGGAAGGCAGAGCGCGAGGGTTAGCAGAGGCCGCGTCACCAGCACAGTGCCCCGGAGTGGGAAAGCCCCACACGGGACCATCAGCCTTCCCGGGAGCGGAGTAAACCTTACCTAGTCTGTGGCATGCAGTTAGAGCATAAGGAGACAGGCTAAGACACCGGGGAAGCTCTGCCCCTGCCTGTCACTGTCCCACAGGCGGGACTCCCTGACCCACCTTCCCGGAGGCCCATCTGTGGATCCTCTTTAGTTCAGCAACTGTTTTCTTTATCAGCTCTAAACCTTTAACTTAATTTGGAGTCCTACTATAAATGGAGTGACAGAAAAACCCCACACAGAGGTATTTGCCATAAATGATAAACAGAAAAAAACCACAGTGTTATTAAATTGTGCTATGACCCCAACGCTTTAAAATAGGAAATGGAGGATGACCAGGGGTGAGAGAGGACATTAAAAGAGACTTTCTCTTCATCGTAATCCAAGACACTGAAGATATCTGCACTTTACTTATGTTTTTGGTTCCGGGAGTTGAACTCAGGATCTTGTGCTGGCCGTGCAGGCGCTGTGCCGCTGAGCTATATCCCCGGCCGATATCTGTACTTTAAAGACAATGATTTCCCCCGATAAGTCATCCTGTGTGTCTCCTGCCATCAGCATGTGCTCCACCAGTGCACACTGGCCCACTCTGCGGATTGTGTCAGAATGGCCCAGAAATGAGGCCATGGACTGACCGAGAGACACCTGCTGCACAGCGGCTCTGAACGCACAGAGGACCGAACCGAGCCAGAGCCACTTAGCTCCACCTCTCTGCCAAGAGAGGGAGCCCAGGGAGGGTTTCAGCAGGACGAACTGATGCACAGCACTGTACCAAGGCTCAGGTGTTCATTTCTGGGCTACAGTGGGGGTGGAGCTCAGATGGCAGGCCAGGGCAGAACGGGCTTTTCTGGGGCCTCACTGAGGGGAACAGGCGACAGTGCTCTTGTCTCCAAGGAGTGGAAGGAGAACTGCGTGTCCAGCCCCAGAACACAGTGTACAGGGATGGGGACTTCAGTTAGTTTACGGAAGAAATTTCTAACAGAGCCGCTCGAGACCTGTGCACCACTCTGAGTGAAGGGACCTCTGTCCCCGGACTTTCGAGGCAAAGGGGCTGAGGGGAGGTCCCCGCAGTGGGCAGGAAGTTCGCATGCAATTCCAGCTATTGACTGGTCTGCAGTTCTCTTGGTTGGCACTGTAGGTGGCTCTTAACTCACAAAACCACTGTCACAGGACTAACACCAAGAGCCGACATGCTACCTGTGTGTCCATGCGTTAGCTACAAACTACCTGAAAGTGAAAGTGAAGTGCTTAGGAATAAATAACAAAAACTAAGCAAGGCTTGCATACTAAGAACAGCAAAGCGTTATTGAGGGAATTTAAGCAGACAGAAGTAAATGGAGAGACATTCCATGTTCATGGATCGGGAGACACAGCACTGAACGGAGCATTTCTTCCCAAGCTGATCGACAGATTCAGCACAACCCCTATCAAAGTCCCAGCTGATTTTCTCCTCCTCCTCTTCCCCTTTCTTTTAAGAAGATGATTCGATCCTAAAATCTATATGGAAATGCAAAGGATCTAGAGTAGCCAAAAACAATTTTGGAAAAGAACAAAGTTGGAAGAGTTACCTTCCCAGTCCAAAACTTACTCTGAAGCTACGTGAGTTAGGACAGTTGCTGTGCTGCTGTATCGGTAGACAGATCAGTGGAACAGAATAGGGCGTTCGGAAACAAACCTTTACACTTCTGGCTGACTTTTCCAAAAGCAAATTCAGTGGCACAAAAGCCCGTCCTTTCAGCAGGCAGTGCTGCATAATGGGATAATCACATGCAGAAGAGTGAAGCCAGCGCTTTACCTCACATCATGTAAAAAGGGGAACTCAAAATGAAGCACAGAACCTGCACATGAGAGCTCAAAATCACAGCACTTCTACAAGAAAGCAGAACAGGAAAATCTGTGTGGCCCCGGGTCAGGCAGAACTCTGAGCTATGATACCAAATGCAGATCTATGAAAGAAAGCTGACTAGCTGGGCCTCATCAAAATTAAACACGTCTACATTTCCAAGGATACATGCCCCAGGAGGGGACAAGACAGGTTCTGGACTGGGACATTTGTAAGGCAAATAACGGATAAATAGTGTGTATTCAGAATATATAATGAACGCTAAATAAAAAAGAAGACAACCCAATTTTGAAAGTGGGCAAGAGATCTCAATAGAAATTTTTTTCCAAAGAAACTGTGCAAGCCACAGATGTCCAACAAGACATAGAAAGAAACACAGCATTATTCATCATTAGAAAAATGCAAATCAAAACCACAATTCCACACCACTGCACACCTGCTAGGAGAACTGTAATGAAAAAGGATAAATAGCGCATTGAGCAGGATGCGGAGATACCAGACCGTTTCACAAGCCTCGTATATTTGTACTGCTCGCAGCCTCTTTGGAAAGCCGATCAGCAGTTTTTTAAAAGGCTAAACATAAGTTTTTATGTAACCAGCAATTCCACGTGTGGAACAGGTGGAAAACACACACCCATAAAAAACTGACAAGCAAATGCTCATGGTAGCGTTATTCCTAAGAGGCGGACCCAGCACGGCCCAAACGCCCACGGGCTGGTGCTTGGATAAAGGGAACGTGGCCCACCACACAGAGCGGATATGAGTCAGCCGTAAGAGGGGAACGGACGCTAACACACGCTACACCACGGTGATTTTAGAAGCATGCTGGGGGCCTGTCTGATCCCATTTACGTGAAATGTCAGAAAGGGCCGATCTACAGAGACAGGACACAGGTGAGCGACTGCCGGGGCTGGGAGTGAGGATGGACACGGAATGCAAAGGGGCACGAAGGGCTCTGGGGGGCGGGCGATAAAATGTCACGTAACGGACTGTGGCCATGGAGGCCCCGCACTATAAATTCAGTCCGTCACCTACTGTAAGCTTTAAATGGATGCATGTGGGGTGTGTAGCTATAGCTCAGTGGTGCTGTGAATGCAACCCGCAAACTCCCAGCTGTGTCGGCTGGGTCTCCTGCTGGGACAGGGTCTCACAGGGTCCCGTCCAGGCAGCCACTGAGGCTTCATTTTTCTTCCCACGCACCTGAGACCGTCTACACTGCCTGCTGCACAGCCACCATGGCTGCTCGGGCCAGAGTCTGCGTCCTGCCATGCTCGTCACGGCATTTGGCAGCCCGAGCCCTGTGGCTGGGGTCTTCTCAGTGACACCGAGGGGAGGGTTCTACTGCCTCCCACCCAGTTCTTGTACTGGGCTGGGTGTGCGGGGGAGGTGGCCCGGTGCTGGGGCAGGCTCCTATCGGCTTCTAGATCTCTGTTGGTGCCAGCTTTGAGGTCCAGGCTCGCTGCTGCTCCCATGGCACTGTGGGACATCCTGGCGCCCCCCTAGGACACTCATAGTGCCTCTCTATGTCTCTGACCAGCTTCAGAGGCTCTGAAGGGCAAAACAAGGGTCGCTCGGCTCCTGTCCTCAGCCCCGACCCAGCCACAGCCCGAGCATCACTGCACTGTGGTCAGGCCCCTGTGAGTTTCTCCCTCCCGGCGTCTACGCTTGTGCCTTCAGCGTAGGCTCGGCTTGACTTCAAGGGACAAGTCAGTCACTTCCAAACGGTAAAGCACAGCACGGGCAGTGAGACGTCCCTGCATGACTAGGTCACAGCAGACTGGCTTTGGAGCACCCTGCTGGCTGCCATCCGTAAGCAGCTACATTGTCGAGGTCCCTGAGGCAAGGACCACAGGGGCCCTGGCCAAAGCCTTCAAGGAGCTGAGCCCCTCTGTCCACATCCCATGAAGAACTGGCCCTGCCAATGGCTGCTGAGTTGGGGGCACATCCTGTCCCCATCCCTGAGCAGGACTCAGCTAGGCTGTGCCACGCCGACCCACAGCCACTGTGTGGAAGTCACACCAGCGAGCTGTTGGCCCATCAGGGATGCAAATAAGGTGCGGTACTTTTGGGGGTGTCTCCCAGATGCCAACCCCGTTTTCAGACAGAAGGTTCAGGACCGCGTGCCTCTTCCTGTTAATATTTGCTCAGATGCCTGATGGCCTTCACACGGCCCCCTCAAGGGCACGGATTATTCTCCACAGCACCAACTGACGCGTACTGCACTTCATAAGTATCCGATGCTGTGGATCCCACCGGCTCCCTAGGTAGGAAGTTCTGGCCACCTAAGCGAATGGGACAGGTTAAATATAGATGACCACAACCAAGAGGAGTGAGGTCATGTTCATTTTTCGGGTGAGTACGATGCACACCTAAAACAGCCTCTCAATACTTCAGATAAATCGGCCCTATCAGGAAGCCGCAGGGTGGCAGGAACGAGGTAATCAGATGTTGGGATAATGGGTGTGTGTGGTCGGTCGGGCCCTTCGAGACCAGCACGACACCATTTTCCCTGATGCTCCCTGGTGTCCACCTGCCCTTCCCGGCACTGAGTGTGGACGGCACCCTGCTGCACAGGAAGGCAGGATGTAGACCCTGAGAGGCTGCACGGAGCTGATGTTCCAGGTCCCCTGCCACAGTGCCAGGCAGTGTAAATGCATGCATTATGCTAATAAACCATGGCAAGTGAATGTTTTATCTGCGGCTCATTTAAAAAAGCCCTGTGTGGGGGGCTGGGGATTTAGCTCAGCGGCAAAAGTGCCTGCCTGGCAAGCGCAAGGTTGCGAGTTCGGTTCCCGGTACTGGGGAGAAACAAAAAAAAAAAAAAAAAAAGCCCTGTGTGCATATGGCACTCGATATACATTCATAAGCACACGTACCACGGAATACTGTCACCGGTACGGAACAGTGTTTCAGCCAGTGATGAGCCAGACACGACTGGACCCCATGGATTATAACCACGCTGAACAATTCCCATTGCCTGGTGACGCCACAGTGTATGTGTCTCTGAGAAGCTGGCGGAAACACACCTGCTGTGCAGCCAGGGACAGAAAAGCACAACACACAGTTGTGCATAGGATGTGACGCTCAGCTCTGCTGCTGGCTGGTGTATGACTAAGCTGGACTCTCTATGTGAATGCAGAGTGGACCGCTGCTACTTCCAAAAGTTAACGATAGAACAGTGGGCCGTGTGACAGCAGCAGTTTCATTTATCTGTGGCCCCGCCTGTCGTGTGAGTGACCTAGGCCATCTAGGCCCATGTCCTGAACTCCAGGATGTCCACACAACAATGGAATCGGCTAATGACACACTTCGCAGAACATATCCTGTTGTTAGGGGCTGCATGAGTCTCTCTCCATATATCTATATCTATAGCTCTAGATCTAGATTTTGGTTTTCTATCAAAGATTCCTTGAAGCTGGGCACGGTAGCACTTATAATCCCAATACTCCAGGAGGCTGTGGCAGGAGGACTGCGAGTCTGAGCTCAGCCCAGGCAATTTAGATTTTGTCTCAAGATTAAAAAAAAAAAAAAACAAAGGCTAGGGCTGGGGTGTAGCTCAGTGCAAAGGCCTTGGGTTCAAACTCCAGTATAAAAAAAAAGAGGGGGGATTCCTTGAAGTCCTGGAGCAATAGGACCATCTTGGTGGAAACTGGTTTGCCATTTCCGGCTTGGGTTTTTCCTCCGGTGAAATCGCTAGTGGGTAAGATAGGCTTGGTTCTAAGGTGCCCAGGGGAGCACCTTCTCCACCATAATGCAGACAGTGGCTAGGCATTTTCTGCAGGTCACCACTAGAGGGCAGCCCACGCCCGTGTTTCCATAGGAGACACCTGCAGGACTTAAGATTTATAGCTAGAAGAGCATGGAGCAAGGTCTACTCCCTTGTGCTTCAGGAGCACAACAATTTGACCTCACCAAGTACCTGTATTTTGCTAGTAAGAATGTCCCGACAGCTTTAAGGACAGAAAGGCGATATACAGGCAGACCCAGAAGAAGCTTGAATCTGCAGAATCTTCGGTGTGTTGTTAAACATGGGAGCATCACCTTTTGGTATTTTAACACAAGAAACAAACCTCTCATTTTTTTTTTGCTTCCTCTTTTATATTCTTGTCTTCACCACAGTTTTTCAAAGGCCAGGGTGAACACATATGTGTAACAGTTGTTAGCGAAACGGAACTGCCCCAATATCCAGGCAGGAACAACAGCAGCCCCTGTCACTGACTGAAGCCAGGCCCTGCTACATGTAGTCCCACCTTGGGGACCCGGGGTGTGGCTCCAGGACCCCGAACAGCAGAACCTTCAGATGCTCAGGTCCCTCAAATAAAATCACACGGGATTTACCAGAAGCTACACTCGCCTTCCTGGGTAGACTGTAAATCTCCAGATCACTTAGAATGCCTGAGACAGTAATTGCTACCCGAGTGAACAGCTGTTAGACTGTATTATTTAGGAAATAATGACCCAGAGGTCTCTGCATGTTCAGAACAAACACTTTTCTCTCCAAGTATTTCCATCTAGTGGGCCGAATCTGCAGGCGCAGAAGCAGGAGGCCTGGATGCCTGCCCCCTCCCACTCCACTCCTTGCCACCTGACAGGGCAGGTGTCACCTGGAGGCAGAGACACGAGAGTGGCCGGTGACTCACTCCCGGCATCTGGGGTCCCCCCAGCCCGAGCCTGGAGGTCCTGGTGCCTGCGAACCTGGCTTCCTCGCCGCGTTGCAGAGCTGTGGGCGTGGGGCATGCATGGCTTCTCGTCCCCCACTCACTATTTGTTAGTTTCTGCCTCAGGCACACACTTTAAAAGCATCTGTGCAGATTCTGAACTGCACAGCGCGTACAGGTCACAGGTGACAGCTGACGTGAGCCTGGCTCAAGGCAGAACCTCTCAGGCTGCACAGGTCGGGGAGCAAGCAGGAGGCGTCAGTGTGGGGTAGGGCAAGTGGCAGAAGGGTTCAGAGGGTCTGCGGGGGCCAAGCAGCCGGTGTCAGGGCTCCAGGACCTGTGAGGAGCCACACGGACACGGAGCTGCTGTGCCCACCTAGCCTCGCCCCTTTGTGCGGGTCCCTGCTGACCTGCGCCTCCAGGTGGACAGCAGACAGGGGTCCGGTCACGAAAGAGCCACCAGCCACTTCCGGAACAAGCTGGGACCCCAGGCCACTTCCGCCCGAGCCGGGAGAGATGCAGCGTCTGACGCAGTTTCTTTCCCAGCCTGTCTGCAACTCTCCAAGCCCCAAGGCCCTGGCAGTGCGGCCCCAAGGCCCGGACACGGTGAGCTGGAGGATGGCAAATGTGGTCTGGACCGGGCCGAGGTGGCGGGCCGCGGTCCCTGTCACGCGAAGCCTGGACGCTGTCTCGGGAGGCAAGACCCAGCTTCCTCTACTCAGCCTCCCTCGTCTTGTGGACAGTGGTTTTACAAGCACTTGTGCAGAGAACTTTCTAACTTGGTGTGTGCGTCCAGTCACTCCTGGCATTTCTATTTGTTTTGTTTTTTGAGACAGAGTCTCGATATATAGTTCAGGCTGGTGTCAAACTCCAGGCAGTCCTCTTGCCTCAGCTCCTGAGTGGAGTGCTGGGCTTGCAGGTGGGCGCCACCACACCCACCTAAGAGAATTGAGAACTGTTTTTTTTTTGTTTTTTTTTGCAGTACGGGGATTGAACCCAGTGCCTCACACATGCTAAATAAGTGCTCTACCACTGAGCTGCGTCCCCAGCCCTCTGGTGTCTTAATCTTTGCTACTGTTCTTGCGAGGAGGTTTGCTGTTAATACAGCACTGTGGAAAAGCAAGGTCTGCATGAAGATGAAGGCCCAAGCTGGCCGTGGACTCACCCGTGCAGAGTGGGGCGAAAGCACATGTGCACCCCAGGGACCCTGACACGCGGGTGAGAAGTGAGGTTTACCAGGGGCATGGATGCCATCCAACCTGGCAGGCGCCCCAGGACTCAGCCCCTTCCACTCTGGGTCAGATATCTTTTGTAGCTGGTCTTCTCGGGAAACTGAATCTCAGCACACATTTGTTGAATCCCTATTCTGAAATAATCTTTCCAGGTCTGCACCAAAGAGGAAGCGGATGTTTCACTTCCTGCCCTCTAGCTCACTGAGTAAGTCTGACTGGGGTAAGGAGGCCGCTGACCACCGGAGGTCAGTGGTGCCTCTCCCAGGGGCATCGCAAGCTCCACGGCTGCCAGGGGCCAGCAGGAAGCCCGAGACATCAACTTGGACTTGGCTTTATTGAGAGACGCCTCTCTGTTGGATTCTTTTATAAAGAGAAAGTTTTGTGGTGTAGACCTGTGGGAAAAGTTTTGGATTTTGCAGCATTTTCACTTTTACATTTTTCAGATAGGGAAATGTTCAGCCTGCAGCAGGGGAGCAGTGTGACTACAGACAGGTAATAAACACGCTCTTAAGTAACTGAACTTCTGTTGCGTCCTCGTCGTCATCACTTTAAACAGTATCCTCCGTGCACTCCCACGGGCGTGCGCTGGACAGGGGAACCTCCTGTTAGGAATTAAAAGCCGAAGCCGCGAGCGCAGGATGACGACGCCCTGCAGGGAAGCGGGGCTAAGCGAGCTCTGCGAGGCCCGCTGTGCCGTGTTATCGGTCGGGTAGTGGACCCGGCCCCTAGCGGCTCTCAGTGAATCTTCCCAGCTTGATCATCGGTACAACTCGCTGGGCCTGAGACCTTCCTGTGGATCAGTGACCCCGACTTCTCACGCTGGTAAATGACAATAAATGTCCTTTTCACTTCCTTTCTTAAGTAATTTTAAGATGGGGGAGGGTCTCACTGTGTTGCTCAATCTGATCTTGACTATTGTGACCCTCCTGCCTCAGCCTCCACATAGCTAGGATTGCAGGTGCCTGCTTCTGTTTTTCTTTTGAAGTAGCTTTGTTACTGAGGCCTCTCAGAAGGGCTAGGAGCTCTGATTTCAGTTGAAGTAGACCCTGCTCCTTTCCAGCCACTGCACAGGCAGAGCTGGGCGGGCCCCTGCGGCACCCCGTCACCTACCTTATCACCGTGGGGGTGATCTCCGCGCAGAAGAACACGCTGAGGCTGCCCACAGCATGGGAGGCGAACATGCCCACGATGGAGAAGGAGATGGAGAACTTGTCCTTCACGCTGTCACTCATCCCTGGGGGCAGGAGGAGAACGGGTGAGGGCGGGAGCCAGGACCGCCCGGCTCTGAGGGACCTGTGGGCGCGCAGCTGCCTCGAAGGCACAGAGGCGGGGACCTCTGGGTGAGGACTGCGCCGGCTCCCGCGGGTCCCTGTGCACCAAGCACGCCCAGCTCCCAGCGGCCTGCCATAGCACCCGTGCCAGTAGCGGTGCCTAGGAGGACACGACGGCCCCTCCACGCCGTCCCCTGGCAGGCAGGGAGCCTCAGCCGTCTCAGCCTCAGGCTTTCCCAGCCAGAGCCAGGGCATCTGAGTCAAAAGCTCAAATAAACGAAACAGAAGAATTCACAGGCCTGGGGGGGAAAGTGCTCGGCATTCCCAGCGCACGACACTGGCACCGGACCCTGGGTGCACAGGCGGCGTCCAGCGCAGCGCAGCACATGCACTTGGGGGCCGCACACCTGGGCCTCCCTGAGTACCCAGGGAGGCACGGAGGGGGCGCGGCTCGGGCGGGGCCGGGCATGCGCAGCAGGAGCAGCAGCAGGAGCAGCCCGGTGGTTCTGCTGTCCGAGCGGAGAGCAGCGAGATTTTGAGGGTCCGAAAGGGACAAAGCTTCCGGGTAGCACAGCCAGCCAAGCCCAGCATTCCTGGGCTTCTGATCCCGCCAGGCTCTGTCCACGGGACCAACTGCCCCGGCGCTGCACTGACTGCAGGACAGGGAGGGCATGCGGGCCAAGCTGAGCAGAACTGGGCAGCACGAATCGCTCTCTCTAGCGGAAAAGGGCAGGGAATACAAATGTATGCTTATAGTGTCCAACCTACGGCCAACTTCAGCTGCAATTCTTGGAGGGCAAAGAGGGGAGAAGAGAGAGGAAATGGAGACCAGTCAGTAAGTCTTTCTGCAAACGCCCACGAGGCCGCAGTGGAGCCGAGCCTGCGCAGGCGCGGGCGTCTGGGACTCACCTGAGTCGGGGTGCTGGCTGTACTTCCCGATCACTGCGCAGTGCGAATGACGGCGCCCGCAGGCGCAAGGACGCCAGAGAGGGAGAGAAGGAGAAGGCGAGTTAGGGGTGGGTGCGGGCTGCGTGCGCCCACGTGACTTGTCGCCGAGCAAGTGCCCGGAGTGTCTGGGTTGGTGCCAGCGCCTGAGCACCGGAATTCACACTGGACCGAACAAACAGCTTTTTGTTAAGACGGAGGGTGAACGCCCCGCTGGCCTCAGAGCCCGGGCAGGCCCCGCAGCTCTTCAGGAAAGACCTTCTTGGTCCTAGGTGAATTTCCCTGCATGTAAACTCGGTAAGGACCCTGACGTCTGAGCGCACAGGCAGCGCAGGGGTGCATGCGCCAGGCTTTGTTGCTGCCTCCCCAAGCTCTGCTCCTCACAGCTCCCTGCACTCTGCCCAGAATTCCTGTGGCATTCCTGCTCTGGGCCAAGGAGGGCTCTGCGGCACCCCGGGGGCTAGGGGCCCCCAGCCACATCCACCCCAACTGTGTGAGCTGGGCTGCTGCTCCCTGGAAGGACAGCTAGCGGCCCAGGGAGACAGATACCGTTGTCCATTTCCATGACCAGGTCCAGCTGCAAATCAGATCTGCCTCCCAGCAAGCGTGGGCGGTACAGGACTTTGCCTGAGGTGGAAAAATTGCTCTCGGGTTTGAAAACAGCCTGGCTGTCATTGGTGCTCTGGTGTGGGCGCGAGGGGCAGGCACTGGGTCTAACTGTGGCAGCCGGGCTTTGCTCTCCTTGTGTTGAAGGGGGCATTCATAGCATAGCTTTCCCCAGGGTCCAAGCCACGAGAAGGTGGCCCAGCGGTCAGCTGGGAAGGCCAAGTGCTGCTTCCACACACACAGGCTGGCGTGTTTCAGGAGCAACTACCCTGAGCTTGCTGGAGGGGCTGGATGTACTCTTTAGCTTTGCCTTAGATTATTTCTAATAGTTACTGAGAAACTCTTGAGTTCAAGGAGAAGCTGCATAGTTTGGGAAAATCTATGGGAAGTCAGGACTCCATGCAAGGTGTTAAAACAGATTCATTTTCCCCCTAAAGTCACACAAAAGAAACACGTTGGCTTTTTCTGTCATGTGATAAATTCCATAGAAACAGTCAGCTCCAGAGAAGTCACATCTACCAGGACCTGCAGGCCTGGTGTGCTGGGGTCATCATACAGCTGGGATGCTCAGAGCAGGGCCACAGGAGGGGAAGGAAGACCCAGCACCCCCTGAAGGCAGAGCCCAGAGATGCTAATTTAAGCTCCATCTTCGCCAAAGCTGTTTCTTCAACCTGTGAATTTTGGAATGCCCACTTGGGTCACAGAACACTTTTCTCAGCTCTTCTGCTATAGTTTAGATCTCAAATGTCCACTGAAGGCCCATGTGTTGAAGAACAGGTCTCTAGTTATGGGGAGACGGTGGAAACTTTTAAAGGTAAGGCCTTGTGGGAGGAAGGTAGGCCAGTGAGGGTGCCCTTGAAGGGGACTGTGGGTGCCGGCCCCTCCTCTTCCACTGTCTTTTGCATCTCGGTCACTATGGGGTGAGCACCTTCCTCTGCCACATGCTTTCACCATGACATGGAGCGTGCACCACAGGCTCAAAAGCAGTGGGCCAACTAACCATGGACTGACCCCTCCGACACTGTGAGCCAGCGCCAACCTTTCCTCTTTTTGAGTCAATCATCCCTGGCATTTTGTTACCGTAACAGAAAGCCAGTGTACCTTCAGACCTTCTTCAGTGGTTTGCCAGCCCCCACCCTGCACCCTCTCACCAGTCCCCTCTCTGCCCACTCACGGTTAAGGAGCCCCAGTTGCAGCAGGGAGGCCAGGGCGGTGAGGATCATGAAGAGCAGCAGGCCCCCTCTGCGCCCCAGGAACCTGACCACCACGCACATGGCCAGGCAGGACGCCAGTGCGATGCTGGCCATGGTGTAGTAGTCAGCATAGAAGTTCTCCAGAAGCGGCACCTTCACCTCGTGGCCCATCATGCTCCGTGCAAAGCAGTGGTGGATCCCGTACCCTGTCAGCCTGTGGGAGACACAGAGTGGGACAGTGGGCGGTGTGCATGGACTGCAGGGTCACCCCATCTCTTGGTGACCAGGAGGAGAAGTAACTGAGCGTGTGAGGGGGAAGCAGCTGTCACCATGCATGAGCCTATGACAGAGCGAAATGTGAAAGAAAAGACCTCAAGGAAGCGTCCATGCGGACTCTTTCCCGGGATCCACTATGCACTACAAGGCGCTTCCTGTGCCCCCACCCAGTGCCAGGGCAGCGCTGTGGGCACCGCCCTTGTGCCTGCTTCCCAGGGGGGCAAACAGGTGAGGGTGGTTCCCAGGTGGGCAGTGCAGCCTCTGCAATGCCTGCCTCCTCTTGGGGCACTCAGCGTTCTGGAAACCTGGGGATCCATCCCGAGAGCTACTTCTTCCACCTATATCTGCCACTGCTCAACCAGGACAGCTGGGAGAAGCCGACAGCTGTCAGACCAAAGGAAGACACGTGGATTACATGCAGGTCTCAGCTCCTTCTTTATCCCTGCGCCCTCTCACAGCCTGCGTCCGGCCCTTCCCTGCCCTCAGTGTCACTCTGCGGGAGACCAGCGTCCCTGGTGCCACGTGCACAGCCACGCTGAAAACAAGAACGGAAATAAGGCCAAGCACGCCCAGCGTGGCAGGTGATGAGGGCTCTGCCGGGCCCTCTGGGATGTGGCGGGGTGTGACACGCCTGTGGCCCTGCGATAGCCCATTCACCGTGCCAGGCCTCCACGTGCACCCCAGAGCGCAGAACACCCCGTCTCCCAAACATCCTCTCGTGTTGTGGAGAAATTCAAGGGCTTTTCATCTGACCTTGAGCATGCACCAAGGTCAACTGCAGCAGACCCTGCCCCTGCCATGGAAGCCCCAGGTAGACCCTCCAGGAGGACCCAGCTCCTCTGAGCAACCGTTGGAACCAACTTGGTTAGTCTCCTGGGATCCTGCATGAGTTTCTTTTCTTCCTGGCCTGCTGAGCTCTCAGGGCTGTTACTGTTTTATTCTGGGAGGGATGAAGTATTCTACCCCAACAGGTAATTTTAAAATAACAAGACCAGGGGGATCGGTTTCCTGTCCTGTCACAGGAATCACTAAAATGGAAACGCACCACTTCTCAATGCCAGCTTTTTTAAACTCAGAGTTGAAGAAGTCATTCCATTCCTGATGGCACCACCAGCCTGGCCAGCAACTTTCTGAGACTGGACAGCATCTGGTGGCTGTTCCCAGGGCCTGAGGGGCCTGGCCTGGCCTCAGTCGAGGGTGGAGAGATCAGGAGGTGACTGGCTCTCTGCTCCTGTGTTGTGTGGCAGTGAGACCTTTCGTATCCTGCCCAAATGAAATTTAGTCTGCAACCCCAGTATCAACAGCTGGCTAAAATAGATACTGTGATGGAAAAGAGTGGGGAGGAAATGGAGGCCCTGATCCTTGGCCTCTCTACCCGATGGCAGCCCTGAGACCTTTCACAAACAAGTGCAAAGCCCTTTCCTCAGATGACCTCTGACCCCAGAACAGGGTCTGCCTCATGCAGCCAGGAAGGGCAGGGTCACTGATCTGTGAGCAGAGACAGGAAGGACCTTCCAGGGTGACACTAAGGCTTGAGACAGGGGCTGCCCAGAAAGCGTGAGTGCAGGAGGTGGGCATGAGCGGCAGGGCAGGGCCTCTGGGGGCATCTGGGCACATGCCTGGTGTCAGGGAACTGCCACTTTCTGCAGCTGCCCATGTAGGGGCTTTGGAGCAGACCAGGCTGCAGGGAGAGAGCACAGCGGCTGCCTTCGTCCTTCCCATGGCCCCTGGGGAGCCCCAGCCCTGCCTGGGACACAAGGCTTCCTGGCGGGGCTGTGGACATCTTTAAGCCCTGTCCCTTTCTGACCACAGACAGGTGGCTATGGTGGGCAGTGTCGCATTCCCTGTCCCCCATCCCAGCCAGCCACAGCGCATCCAGCCTGGGTAGGGAGGAGGCCGCGGCTCGGGCAAGGTGTCCCTGGGACTCACGAGTTCACACACAGGACCACGATGTTCTTCCACAGGTTCCGGGTCCCCACCACCTTCACGATGCACACCTTCTTGGGCCTCCGGGACAGCTCCTTCTCCAGCTCTGCAAGAGACAGAGTGTGAGGCTGGGCGACGCAGAGAAAGCCCTCGCTTTCCGCTGAAGCCAGGGCGGGGCCCTAGGCTTCCAGGACTCACAAGACTCTCCCTTCACTGTTCAAGTTCCCCGTGGAGCCTGGCCGGGCCCCAGAGCACACGGCAGTGTGACTTTCCCCTGCAAACCGTGTTACCGAGCCAGGCAGCCTACGCACAGATGAATACAGCATGGCCTCAGATCACCGCGCCCCAGCGCGGCACGCAGGGATTAGGCCCTGGGCAAAGGCGAGGAGCTGTGGAATCCACCAGCATCGGTCACCCTGCGCTCAGAGAGCAGTGGGCCACGACCGCGGCTACTTCTGTCCAGCTTCCTAGGAGCACATGGGTCTTTGAAAGGCAAATAAACACATGGACACACGTGTATATGTGTGTATACATGCACATACACACACCCACGTGTACACATGCATACGAATGTGTTTCAGCCAACAGCCGGGAGTCTTTGGGCGGGGGCTGGGCGTGTAGCTCAGTGATAGAACAAGTCCTCGGCACACGGGGGACCCCAGGTTCCATCCCCAGCACTGACAGCACAAAACACGTCATAGCTGAACAAGACGGATGTTGCTTCACTCAGAGGGATGTGTCCCGCTACACAGCATAAGACAGAGACTCCCTCAAAAGCCATCCTGACTGCGTCTGATTGTGCTCTGCTGTCGTCGTGCCAGGCCAGGAGTTGGCGGGTGTCCTGGAGCCCATGTGGCAGTTTAACTGGGACGATCAAAACAAGCAAAGCCTCAGCCTCCACGAGCAGCCTGCCGCACACCGTGAGCAGCAGCGCCCCCGCCTCGGCCTTCTGCGCCCTCTGTGGCCAGCTGCACATGTCCTTGTGGAGTTGCTCCCTAACCAGGGGCTCTGGGAGGACACCGAGCCTTCACAGGTCCTTAGCACTGGCAGGGAAGCAGGGCAGACTGAGACACTGTCCCAGACCAGAGGCCACGGGGACAGGAGAGGCTGCCTGCATCTGCAGCTCACTAATGGGAAACCAGCGATGGCAGCACACAGGAGTTTGGCTGAGGTTCCACTACGCCTGACCACTGTTGACAGATGCACCATGGTCGTCAGATCACGGGCAGTGTCAGTGCAGAAGCTGAAATGGGTGTTTGGAGGTTCTGCGCTGTCTTGGCAACTTCCCTATAAGTATGAGATTATCCCCAAATAAGAAATGTATCATCAATAAAAAACGTCTATAGAGATGGAACACCTCTATCTATCGAGGAAATCTTTAGGGCTTGAAGCTTACACAGCCCACCCTCCGTGTCTGTAGGATTTGTGTTCTAGATTTCACCAAGCAGGGAGCTAAATATATGGAAAAACAATGGCATCAATACTGAACACACACAGACTTTACCTCGCCACAATTCCCTGAACAACAAAGTGTGACAAGCGTCTACATAGTGTTACACGGAATCAGGTCTAATGCACCACCTTGAAGTAATTCAAGGCCCGCAGGAGGGTGTGTGTAGGTTGTAGGCAAACACGACACCGTTTTATACCAGGCCTTGAGCATCAGCAGATACTGGGGAGCCTCAAACCAATGCTTCACAGCTGTCAGGGGTGAATGTTGCTGCCTCGGAGAGAATCCTCCTGCTCCCCTGAGGCGTGTACCCCGAAACACTACCCAGGAGCCCCACCCAGCTATTTCCTAGGGCCACTCCTACCCTACCCCAGGATGACCCAAGTTCAACTCTCCTTCCCTGGCGCATCTGTCACAAACCTGATTCCTTATAATGTGAGGAAGAAATATGTTGCTTAAAAATAAGGGTTGAGGAATTTATTTAAACAATTGTTTGGACTTGCGTCATCACACGGGGTAGAAGGGAGAGGGAAAAGCCTTTCCTCTGCCAGAGGGACAGCATGAATGTTCTTCCTTCCATTTTTAGGCGTAGAGGTTGAGGTCTGTGCCTCAGCCACAACAACTAGGATCCAGCTGTCTGTCCCCCCACCCTCTCCACTCCCCAGGCCTCCTGGCTGGTCTCTGCCCTCAGCAAAAACAGGCGCGTCTGACTCACATTTCTGAACAGTAAAACAGTAAATACACTCCTTGGTCACCTGATGACAGGGCTGGTGGATGCAGTCGGGGAATTGTGTCATCGTGTGAAAGTCACAGTGTCTCACAAACCTGGGTGGTACAGGGTGTCCCAGGGTGATCAGGAGAGAACAACGGATGAGGCTGCTATTTTATAGCCAACCTTTTCTTTATAATAAGGACATTCTAAAGCAGCAAAAAAAAAAAAAAAAAAAGCAGCAATACAAGTGTGACATAGTGAATGCAAAATCAGTATCACAGCCATTTACTATCAGGTTATCATGCATTGTCCATAACTGTGAATTCATACTTTCATACAACTGGCACTGAAGCAGGCCTGTTGTCCCCAGTTTTACTATGAACATGAAAGGAATGTGCCGCATTGTGACATTAAAACAGCTATGATGTTTGGAAAATTTTCTGTTCCATTAAAATTTGATAGAACTGCAGCTGTGTATGGGGTCCATCACTGACCAAAATGTTGTGATGTGGTGTGTGAATGTTTTTAAAGAGCTTGGGTGGGGGCTGGGGATATAGCTCAGCAGCACAGTGCCTGCCTGGCAAGCGCAAGGTCGTGAGTTTGATTCCCGGTACCGGGGGAAAAAAAAAAAAGAGCTTGGGAATATGACTAGCAGTATCCTTAGATCCAAAGATCTGGTATCTTTGCTGTCAGTAAACTCATCAGAAATCACCTGTTATATCCACACTTTCTTACCAGGCCAACCTTCCGAGAAGGACATAAAAGCAAATGTCCATTAGCGTGTTTATACAAGCTTAACGTTGTTGCTTTTTTTAACGTGGCCCACACTTGACCATTAATGCATTACTCTGTATGAAATACCATGTTAAACCTGCAGCAATTACATTATGACCTCAATTATCTTTTAAGTAACATTAAACCCGAGAGCCCAGTCTAAGAATTGACTGTAGTCCTCAGAAGTAACCGCATTCTTCTAAGTGGAATGCAATGGACCTTTCTGGGGCTATTGATATTTTGTCAGGGTCTGTGCTCCTAAGCCCACCCAGCAGGCCACACTGCAGCTCGCAGTGTCCTTCGGGGTCAGAGCCCACGGGCTCTGCGATATCTGTAGCACTGGCCGACGCGGAGGCCTTGTGAGGTCTCTGGGTCCAAGAGGCCTTTTTGTTCTTCTCCTTATCCAATGTACACCAGGCACTTTTCCAAACCCCTGGCATGTGGAAGTGGAGGGAGTGGCCCCAGGCACCTGGGCAGTCCATCAGTGTTCACGTCAGGATACTGCTGTTAAGTACTGCCCCTCGTCCCCTCCACACTCTCCCACCTTCTTATTTTTTACCTTTTGCTTCTGTTTGAGACAAGGTTTCACTATATAGTCCGGGCTGGCCTTGAACTCACTTTGTAGGCCAGGGTGGTCTTGAACTTGCAAACTATCCTCCTGCCTCAGCCTCCTGAGTGCTGGGATCATCGGCGTGTGCCACCAGGCCCTGCTTAACCGTCTTGATTTAGAGCCGTCAGAAAGATTTCAGGTCAAAACACAAGCAAGGCCTACTTCATTTGGACCAGCCAGGCGTGTCCAGCCCTGGTCCCCTGCCTTTCCCCAGCCTTGTGTGCTCAGCTCCTGAGATCTGAGCATGGGGACGGCCTGGCCTGCTGGGCTCTGTGTCCCTTGTTAGCCTCCCTGGGAAAGCTGTACACATCCCCCCAATTACTGAGATCAACTGTGGTCTGAAAATATGAAATGGAAAATTCTAGAAAAATTCACGAGTTACACACGAGTTTAACAGTACACTGTTAAACTATTTGTGACTGGTTATTCTTAATCTCTTACTGTGCACCTTTTTCTTGTGACTTGTGGCAACGGCGGTGGCTCTTCCTCATCCTCTTCTCCCTCTGCGGCGCCACCCCTGCCTCCCAAACCCGTCAGTGAGCAGCCAGGAGGTGTTGCATCGCCAGGAAGGCTCAGCATGTGGGGACACCTTCTTGCATGTGGTCCACAAGCAGCACCTTGTCCACTCAATGCATATGTGCTGGGCTCAGGGCAAGCACTGAGGTCCCTTCTTAGCCCAGACCATGGACAGCAGCAGATGCCTGAACCCCTGGCGGGCACAAAGCCCTGCACAGGTTCCGCTTCCCTACATGGCCACACCTATGTGGTTTGTAAACTGACAGAGGAAGAGCTGCCGCATGGACAGTCGCGACGGTGCACAGCAGAAGCACGGGGAGGTGGCTCCGGGTGCCGCCTATGGTTAGAAATGCAGAAGGCGCTGCTGTCTCTCACCCTCTGGTCTGGATCTAGAACGGTGGCATCTGATCCTTGGGTAGGCGTGCTTTCTGAGTTTTACTACGGGTTAGATCATAAGTCAGCTCAGACGGCAGGATTTCAAGTCTATCCACATTTGCACACCCGGCCCAGCACTGGGAATCTTCGCCACTTCTCAGGACACACAGGCTCCCTGGCCCCAGCCCACCACCCACAGGCACGCAAGTAATGCACCAGAGGGGTCAGGAGCCTGGGCCCCGGTCAAATGTTTCATCTCTGTGAGTGCCAGGACGCTGGGGTGGCTGACTGGGGCTCCTTCCAGCTCACCAGGCAGGGGGAGCCACATGTGGGAGGTGAGAGGGCAGCTTGGGGGGCTGGGGATTTAGCTCAGTGGCACACGCCTCCCTGGCAAGTGCAAGGTCATGAGTTCAATTCCCGGTACCAGAAAACAAACAAACAAACAAACAAACAAAGAAAAGAGAGAGCAGGGCCCCAACCCTGCATCCTGGCATTGGGGTCAGGCTTGCTTTTCCAGTGAGGGTTCCCTGAGGGCTTAGGGCAGGAGGAATGGCTGTCCCCAAAAGAAAAGGGCAGTGTATCTGTCCCTGGGGTGAACTTCTGTTGGGGGACTTTGGCAATGGGGGTCCCCCACACGCACACCCTCGGGTCCCCCTCATCCATTAAGTAAGGAGAGCCCCTCCCCCACGGAGGCTCTGATGCCAGGAGGTGCCCAGGCTTAGCCTAGGGTTTCTTCCTCCGGTGGGCTGCAGCCGACACAGCCACATTCGGAACCAGCGAGATGCCGTACCTGCTATAAAGGGTCAAAACCCTGGGCGGTGGGACCTAGGAAGGACAGCTGTCGTACTGGGGTGTCACTGGACGTTGTGAGAATGACACTCAGAAACACAGCCAAGTGTCTAAAGCCGTTCAGCGACTTGTGCCACTGAGAACATCACATCGGCTCAGAGATAAACTGAAGCTAGCTTTCGAAGAGGGACGGAAGTGGGACATTTCAGAAGATCAGGTTTTCCTTGGGCATAAACCCAAGTCAGGACCCATTCGCAGGGGCGCTCCCAAGGAGCCCTGCAAGCTCTCTGTTACAGCAGGGATGGGGAGTCGGGGTGAAGGGTCACAGCTGTGACAGAGCAAGACTGAGGGTGGACCTGAGCCCCCAGGAGCTGGCCAAGCTGGGAGTCAGAGAGGAAGGACTTCCTGGGGCAGGTCCTGCAGGGAGAGGAGCAGGAGCTGGGCAGACGCAGGCATCTGGGATTGGGGAGGTTGGGCAGCGTCTCCTCTGCCACCTGGTGGCCGTGGTGCTTTATCCCACAGGGGGCTCCTAAGAGTTTCACGCAGGTGTGGATGGGATCAGCTGGTGTCCATTCTGGCTGCAGATGGAGGGACACCTGAGGGGAAGGGGCCAGTAGGACCACGGGGCTGGGAGCTGAGGAGACCAGGAGAGGGCTGGGGGAGGGGAGAGGAGGGAGCACGGCTCTGAGCGGACAAGCGGGTCTGGGAAGGTGCTGCAGCGCCTGTTTTGTAGAGTGCTGTCATGAATTCCTCCGCCAGCAGGGTGCCGACAGAGCCAGAGGCAGAAGGGAAGTCACCACCCCCAGGGGGCGACATCTCTCCTCTGGTAAGTCCTTGTGCCAACTACCTCTGATCCAATCTCCTGCCCAGGGGAATCTGGGCTAAATGCAGGAACCAACAAAACCTAGAAGCAGGCAAGCAAGGCAGCAGACCAAAGGCTTACTGCCCCTCTCCAAAACAGGAAGGAACGTGTTCCGTGCAATTAGGATGGAGGAAACAAGCTTTCCTAGGCACCGTTCGACCTGGACCGTGATGATCTGATTAACAAGAGGCCTGAGATGAACGCACTGTAAGACAAGAGCATTAACTTGCTCAGGAAGGGGACACAGAAGCTTGGGGAGCCCCAGGCCCCAAGGAGAAACCTTTGCGTAATACTCCTTCCTTCCCATGCGAATCTCCGAGGTCGCCCTCATTTCTCAGAGCAGCTAACTGAAGCCGCTCCCACTGGACTTCGTGGGTTCAAGTCCCAGCCCAACTACTTAGTAGCTGTGTGACCTCTGGCAAGACCACTTTGGTCTGTGTGCCTCAGTTTCCACATCTCCAAATGGGGATCATTATAGCATCTCCCCAGAGGATGGCTGTAAAGAAATAAGTTCATTCATGTAAAGCATTTAGGATTAAATAAGCTAATATTTGCATGTCGTGTAGAAACAGACTGCCATATCAGCATCATAAAAGTACCATCTTGCTCATCATCCCTGCCCAGGGACCAAAGGGACAGGGGCCCCCAGAGGCCGCAGCACTCAACACTCTGGAAGCCAGAACTTTACCTGACCTCTGCGGGCCAAGTGTGTGGCCGAGCCTGGCAGAGCCACAGGGCCTGGTGACTCCTGAGCAGGGTCTGCTGAGAAGCCTGGCAGGTACCATGGGCTTCTGATCTGATTTTTTTTCAGGTCCCTTTCCTGCTTGGCTTAAGTCCTTTTCTCCTGGAGCTTGGGGCCGGGCCCCCCGGCTTTTCTGACTGCGGCCACTCGCCCCCTCTACCATCGCGCTGCTAGCATTTCCCCTCCTTGCGGGCTCCTGCCTGCGTGCTCCGCAGAGCAAGCCTGGTCCCACTCCTTCTCTGCTCTAGAGCAGTGGCTGACACACAGCGGCTGTGGAAGAAGCGTCTGCTAAACTGAATCAATGGACGGTCAGCACAAGGACTTCTGACCATCGGGAAAAGTGGGTACTCTCTCAGGCAAGGGCCGTGGATCATTTTCCCGGGAATTTTACAACGCTGTACACCAGGGCTGACGGTCAGGGTGGGGCAGAGCCTTTGGCTACCGGGGTTAGCAGATCCGTACATCGCTCACACTGGAACCTCTTCTCGTCTGGGCTGAGTACAAGTTCAAGCCCTCCGGGCTCCCTCAGATCTGCTAGGTCAGCATTTCAGGGTGCTGGTGAAGGACTGAGGAGTCTGAACGTGAGCACCTTCCTGGTGTCATTCAAGGATTCCCACCTAGACTGTGGCAATGCCCAATTCCTAGCAAATCTGCGGATCCAAAGCACTGCACAAGAACAGCTCATTCCTTCCATCGCCCGGCAAATAGGTCATGGCCCGAAATAGACCTCGGCATCTCTCTGCTGGTGATAGTTGGGGAGACAGCGGTTGTGGAGGCCATGACACCTGAGCCAGGCTCTGGCGGGTTCCCAGCCAGTACCCCCGGTGAGGCCAGCTGGGTGTCAGGCTCCGACCGTGCTTCTGGACTTGGATGAACAGCGTGTGTTGAATAAGATCATGAAAGAAACCAGAACTCAGAAAGCAGAGAGAACCTCAATTCACTGTTAGTGTCCCACACCAGTGCCCGAGGTTGCCCTTCTCAGACCAGGAGGTTACAGGGAGCTGAACAGCCAGTGGGGCCGGAACCAGCCCCGGTACTCACCCGGCATCACGCCTTTGATGTCGCTCTCCGGGCTGATGCAGTTCTTCTGTGTGAAGTGCAGGATCAGCTTCTTTGCGGCCTCAAACTGCTGGGTCGCCATCAGCCACCGGAGGGACTCAGGGAAGATCCTGCAAAGACACAGGGAGTCGCTGAGTGTCTTCTTGCTCGAGGCGCCCCGAGCAGGGTTGAGGTGTGGGTCTCCACCCGCAGGCCACACACCTGCTGGTCTGAGCAGAGGAGACGGGACTGTGGGTGCTGAAGTGTCTCCAGCTTCCTCTGAGGAAGTGTGAAAAGCGAGACTGGAAAAATGCAGCTGGTATGAACAACACTCTACCAACCGTGTCAAGGAATCAGTGTGTAGCTTTCGAAACAGCCCTGGCTTGTTTCTTACAAATATTTTCCTAGTGCTGGGGATGGATCCCAGGGCCCTGCGCACGCTACGCAAGTGCCTCACCCTGAGCTGCACCCCAGCCCCGCACATTGGATTTCTGCAGCATGAAGAGCAATTCCCCGCAGGCTGCTGCTTCGGCTGCGTTTTGTCACAAAGCACAAACATTAATGGAATGATGTTGTTTTAAAAATTACTCCTAACGCAATCGACCCGGTAGTTATTTTCAGTTTTTGCACACTTGAAAGCTCCCTCTCACAGCTTCCTTTCAGAATAATTTCCATCGGCTGGTGAGACTCATTTCACCCTAAGATGACGCCACAAATCATTATCAGCAACACAACCTTTTTAATTTTTAAAGATGAAATCTTGTGAGGAGCTCCAGTAGGAGACACCTCGCCTGTTACTACGAGTTTACTTTGAAAAGTTGTGCATATGACAATATTTATGAGAACAGCAGAGTGAAAAAGACCATTTGGAGCAGGGCTTGGCACAGTTTTCTATAAAAGCCGAACAGTCAGTATTTTAGGCTCAGAGGGTGAAATGGTCACTGCGGTAGCCCAGTTAGAGGGTGATCGTCTGTACAAATCAGGGACACTCCTACAATCGGGAGCGGCAAGGAGTGGACAGCCCTAGCCTGTCCCAGGCTTCACATCCTGGTTCTCCTTCACTCATTCACTTCCGCCGTGCCGTATCCAGGAAGTCATAAGGAGCATTGGTGAGAAGGTACTGGGACAACCTGCCACCTGCCTGGCCAGTCCAGAACAGTTTCCTTCACCGAATCCAGCAGCTGGAGAAGCATTAATGGTGCCATGGTCTCCATGGCCCACAAATGGAAGAGAGATGCAGTAACACATGTTTCAAATTGTAGGCTGATTTTTCTCTTTTAATAATCCAAATTAATATTTTACTGGCCTCTATTAAAATTAATTTTGAATAACATAACTCAAGCAAACAGAAACAGAACACATCAGTATTACAGATAATTAAAATGTACTATTTTATCTCAATTTTTTATTAGTAATGCTTCTGTGATACATAGTAAATACAGTCCTTGTGTGAGAATTGGTACATATATTGTATCAAATCTCATCTTTGTGATGAAATAACCTAATAAAAATGTCAACCCCCTACAAATTCTCATCTATATTATTTCTATCTTTCTGATCTATTTGAATTTAGTGTCTTTTAAAATATTCTTGAGATGGACATATGGATCATTAATGTCCATTTAAAATATATGTATGTATATTTGATAAGACTTTAAAATTTTATGCAGCATTTTAGCTACATCTGTGATTTTTTTTTTGTCTTTTCTTCCAGTACCAGGAATCGAACTCATGACCTTGTGCTTGCCAGGCAGGTGCTTTTGCCGCTGAGCTACATTCCCAGGCCCTACGTCTGTGATTTGATTCTAAACATTTCATGATTTCCGTTGGAATTTTCCTTTCTCAATGGGAGAAATACATAATTTGACAGCACAAATTACTTGGCAGGTAATTTCTGAAGCATTAAAGCATGATGTACAACACATGGCAGGTGTGTCCTTTTAAAATAATTGAACATTATTTACAGCAAACGTTTACTGGCGCTGTCTCTGAGGCAGGGAGTGGGTTCTGAAACATGAAGATCATAAACAAACACCACGCAGGGGAAGAACAGGCCCGGAGACGGGCTTGGCAGGGAGGAGCCTCTGTCACAGGACGCACCGTCACCAGTCCCACCTCAACAAGCCCTGACCCTCCACTGTCCCTCAAGCCGGACGCCCAGGATGGTGAGCACTGCAGAGCTGCGCGCCCTGTGTGCCGCTTTGGTCCCTGGGTAGGGGCGAGTGAGAAACTGCAGAGTGACATGTATTTGAAGAGCGTCAGTCCGTCTTTGCGCTGCTGCTTTTCTGCACCATACACATACCGCTGTGGTCACTGCAATTCCCCCAGTCTGGCACTGACTCCAGGGCTACAGCGCCGAGCTCCGGGCCTCCTAGAGGAGGCTCCTCTTCCTCCCCAGGGTGCAGAGGCGCAGGCAGGCTCAGAAGCCCCATGAAGGAGGCCTCCCATGCCTGGGCCCAGGGTGTCTGGGCCAACTCTGGGATGCTGCTTGATCTCGAGTGGCCGTTCACTCTTCAGCATGTCCTTGTCACCCCTGAGCTGGCTCCACAGACAACAGAGAATGGACGGGTGGCCCTGACAACAGTGGAGACACGTCCTGATGAGAAGGGACCACACACAAGTTCTTTCCTAGCAGAGGTCTGAGGATCGCACGGCTTGAGGAACAGGCTTCCAGAGTGCCCACCTTCGGAGACAGGCAGCCTTCATGGTGGAAGCATCTTGCTCAAGCTCCACTGGCCCGGCGACTTTCCCCAGGGTGTCCCGAGCACTGTCACCATGAATCCATCTCCCGATCACGACTTAAAGGAGGGGACTGCTGAAGGGAAACAAGGCCAAGACCACGTGCACACTGTGATTTGGACAGAAGGTTTTGAAGCATGAGAAGGGGCGGGGTGGTGGAGGAAGGCGGCCCAGGACTGTCACAGGAAGTGCCCTTGCTTGGGCTGTCTGGGGAGACGAGAAGGTGTCACTCCAGGTCAGCATGGTGCAAGCTGTGTACAGGGCCAGGGCCCGGAAGGAAGGCACAGGGCAGAATGCTGTGTTTGGGAGCTGCAAGCGCTAAGCAGCATGCTGGGCATGAGCTGAGAAGAGGCGAGGAGGGGAGAGGCTGGCATGGGTTGAGGAGATCACAGGCCTCATGGAATCTAATGAGCAGCAGCATTGGGTCAGGGTGAGAATCCACGCTCTCCCAGGCCATCTGGGTCAGTCACAGAAGCCAGCTGACTGTCCCGATGGTGACAGCCTACAAAGCACCCTCCCCATGACTGCCTAGTGATCGCCAGCCGCTGTCGTATTGGTTTGGAAATTCATCATGTGCTGGACTATTACCACCACACTGTACGACGGGACAACTCAGGCAAAGAGTTCATCTGTGTTGTTCAGGACCACAGAGAGATTAAAGGGCAGAGTGGGGGCTGGAACCCTGATGCTCTGACTCAAGGGTCCACACCCCGAGCCTTCGGGAGCTGAGCAAAGCAGCAACCCAACTACCTGGACGGCCCCCAGATGACTGGCCTTGGGAAATTCTGTCCCAAACAAGCGTTCTCCAGCTTCTGGAATGCAGCATGTTCTGCACACAGAACTCGTTGAACCGCCAGCCTCTGAGCAGCCAGAGAGCCAGGGGTTAGTTTGGATGATGCGCCGTGGGGTCCCAATATGGGAACTTAATGAAGTCTCTCCTGACAAGGGCATTCTGTAATAACACCGTGCAAATTAAAAATCCGCCCACTGGCCCCGAACCTGGGAGGAACACAGCTGCAACCCAGAGAAATCAATCATTTTCCACCAAGAGGTATAAAACACGGGAGCACTGAAGATCACGTCTATCTGGTGCACGCTCACACACGCATGGCTACAAGGTGACCTTGTGGGCGACTTCTGGAGCTATCAGAGGGGATGAGCCACGAACCACCGCGGCTCTCCAGGTGGACGGCTTCAGAGCTGGCTGCCAGGAGTGGGCAGGACGGCAGCACTCTTTGTTGTGTTTTACCAAGTCTCCCACTGTCTGCTCTCACAGCACTTGCACAAGGCGAGGGGACAGGGTGCCAGCGAGGGAAGCCCTTGGAGGGGAGGAGGAAGTTTGTTCATCGAGCAAAAGCTTGCCTGCACCCACGGGGGGCGGAACGGGAAGTTCCAGGGCTGGAAGAACTTAGTCCTTTCCTGCGTGGCGGTGCTGCTGTTTCAGATGGGAAAGCTCAGTACAGGAGGCACAAAGACACTGCCGAGAGTCACACAGCTATGAAGGGGCAAGGCTGGGATATGAGCTCCAGCACCCTGACTTTGGAGATTTGCAGGCTGGGGAGGTCCGAGTTATCTCCACCTTCGTATCTGACAAGCGACTGCTCTAAGCAGAGGGTGTGTGGGGTGGGAGGGTAATTCACCGATCCTCAGGGCTCTGCAGATCCCCCAGTGGGAAGCGGTGCCACAGCAAAGACAGGAGCCCTGCTGGAGTCAGAGTGGGGGGTTAGGCCACTCCCCAGGGCAGGGTCCCCCAGGACCAGGCAGGAGCGGGGGAGGTGCTGACAGGCTGGGTGTGTCTGAGGCTCCCAGGGTAGACAGAGCCGGGCTTCCCCCTGAGAACACATGCATGGTGCCTATAGAGAGCGGAGGGCGTGGGGACTCGCTAATGTGGCGGGTCTCACGGCAGATGTCTGCCGACGGACTGTCCGCGGGCTGAGCAGACAGGACACAGAAGAGCACGTCCCACACTCACTGCTCCCTGACGCATCCAGGTTGGGCACAGACCTCACACACCAAGCATCTCTTCACCCTTCTCATCCCAGCTGAGCTCCTCCCACACTAGGGACAGAAACTCTTGCTCCTGAGGAAAACACCTCTGAGGGCCTCTTGTCCCAGGCGAAAGATGGGTGGGACCTGGGTCCTTTGCAGAAGTGTGCTCAGGATGCCTAGCTAGACGCTGGGCTTGTACAACCACAGATGCTCAACCCCAGAACCCCAAGGCCTTTCTGTTGAGCTCGGTGACAGTCCCTGCACCGGCCCAGCCTGATGGAGGCAGAGCTGGACTGGGATGTGGGTGAGCTCAGCCTTCTCTCCTCTCTTTCTGGAACCCCATGGATGCGCGTTTCACGGCAGACACTTGTACACCTGATTTCGGACACAGATGGCAGCCCCGGAGGACGCTCAACGCTAGTCAGTATTTGGGGGAGGCGATGGCCGAGGTGCATGTGGACCACGAGCTGGCTGAGTGCCCACAGGTGAGAGCGGTGTGGGGGGCTGTGGGGGATGCAGCTCCCCAAAGGTCACCATCCCAGCCACAGAGGAGGGCGGTCACTGGTGAGTTACAGCTGAAGAAACTGAATCAGTGAGTTTGGCTATGGAATTCTCAATGAAGCAAATCACAGACAAATGCCATTCTCTACCTGAAAAATCAAAGCACTGCAGAGTCCATCAGTGGATGCACGGATCAACGAACTGCAGCATGGATACACAGTGGAATCTAAGCGAACTCAGAAAGGAAGGAAATTTTGACACATGCAATGCTATGGCTTCAACATGTCCCCAAATCTCATGTGTTAGAAACTCAACCCCCAAATGCACATGCTGCTTGCAGGAATGACGTTGGGACAACATTAGTAATAAGATATGGTCAGCAGGGTGGGACTTCCATGGAGGGACGGGTGGCTTTGTAGGAAGAGTTCTGTCTCACC
Source organism: Chinchilla lanigera (assembly GCF_000276665.1). Taxonomy (NCBI): domain Eukaryota; kingdom Metazoa; phylum Chordata; class Mammalia; order Rodentia; family Chinchillidae; genus Chinchilla; species Chinchilla lanigera. The sequence continues at coordinate 9,974,563 of NW_004955465.1, read as the reverse complement.
CCATGGCGCCCTCTGCCACATTATCACAGAGCTGGGAAGTGTTTGCTAGATGACCGTTACGTTCTAGGGCCTCCCAGCCTCCAGAACCAAGAGCTCAATGAACCTCTATGCTTTGTAAATGACCTGCACTCAGGTATTCTGTCATAGAACAGAGAACGGATTAAAACGTGCTGCAACAGGGAAGCCCTTTGGGACCTTATGCTGAGTGAAATAAGCCAGTGACAGAAAGGACGAACAGTTAGAGGATGAAGATTCACAGGACAGAGAGCGGCAGAAGGGGGCGGCCAGGGTTGGGTTTAGCGGGTGGGAGTTGAGGGGGTGCAGTCGCAGCTCTACAGGGTGACAACATTCTGGAAATGGAGGGCAGTGGTGAGCGCAAGCATGAGCGCGGCCAGCTGAACAGCTGTGTAACATGGTCCAAGTGGTAAACTTTATGTTATGCCTGAGGAGACGAAAAGCCTCTGGCTCTCTCCTCCGTTCAGCTGGCCCTGCGCTGCTCCCCTCCTCTCTCCCTGGAGCTCACTCCTCGCCTCAGTTACTTTTCAGGGCACCTGCACACACATCTCCAGGTGCTTCCTCTGCTACGTTGCACGGCCCCCATGCTGCCCTGAAAATGCCTCTCGTGCTCAGAACCGCCCTTCCTCACAGGGCGGCTTGCATCTGCCCATCTGGCCATGCTGAGCACCCCCCACCCGTCCTGCACACATCACGAGGTCCTGGATGAAAGCATGGTAACTTCCCACGTGTGAGCCGAGGACACTGCGGGTCAGTGAACCTCAGAACCACAGCCTTGCCCAGCGTGCACCTGGAGCATAAAACCCGAGAGAAAACACTGCAAGGTTTTGGAGGACCCTTGCTCTACGGCTTCAATTCATCCTTAAAAAGCCAAGAACCAGAAGCTAAGCAAAAGGGGCCTCTGACGGAGGAACAGGAAAGTCACACCATCACTCAAGGCAAACATAGACTTGCTGCACAAAAAACGCTCACGGGCCAACCTGGACCAGCGAATTCCAAGAGAGAAAGCCCAGGCCACAAGCACTGGGAGGCTGACAACCACACCGGGAGGGCAGCAAGGCCCCCAGCAGTTGGTGATGGGGACACACAGACGCCCACTCGTCCACACACCCTGGCCACCCTGGACCGTCCCACTAGCACGATGCAGTGGAACCTGGTGCCGTCGCAATGGCCCTGCAGTCGCTCACCAAGCAGAGCACAGCGATGAGACAAACTTGGGTTTCAGATGCGGTCTCTGGTGGGAACCAGGCTCGGCCCTGGGTATAGCCAGTGAGCTGAGCACCAGGGGCCAACGCCCTGCTCAGGAGCCGAATGCAGAGCGAGCCTGGAGCGTGGACCTAGGTCGTCACACCAGGTTTACCGCGTGGCTCGAAAAGCAGGAAAAGCGGACTCCAGCAACTGTGGGGCCTAAGAGTTCGATGGATAGCTCCTTGCATGGAAATCTTTTCCTAATGGTCTCACATACCTGAGGTTAGCGAGTCTGAAGAGGAATGTCTCTCAGGTCACACTGCCTTATTTAACCCAAGCTGGGCATGAGTGCCTGAGCCTAATAAGCATCTTGTCTCCTCTGCTGCTGCCTCAGCGCGTGACTTAGGATTTGATAGCAAAGGCTTGCTGTATCCACATGCTCCCATCTTACCCTCTTTCCCAGAGCACAGACTGATGAGCCTCAGGCCTGTCTGATTCACACTGCACAGGTCTGTCTTATGTCACACTCCCTGGAGCTCGCAGAATTGTTCAGTAGAATCAGTGGTTAAAACTCAGTACCACGATCTCTTCAGGAAACTGTGAGGCTGATCACTGTCCCTGATATTTAAAGCTACTGTAATAAATTATAGTGGGTGTGATGGTGCATGCCTGTAAACCCAGCACTCTGGGAGGCTGAGGCAGGAGGATCACAAGTTTGAGTCCTACCTGGGTAACCTAGAGAGAACCTGTCTCAAAAAAAAAAAAAAAAAAAGCCAAGGATGTAGCTCAATGTGAAGGCTCCGAGTTCAATCCCCAGCACTAAAATATCCACCAGGAGATTCTGATATTGACAGATATGCCTTCTAGGCTGCCTTCTTGAGAGGCACTTCACATTCACTCCAATGAAATATCACTCAAGCAATTCACTGGATCCAAAGCATGTGCATCCTCCTCGATTTACCATTGGAGACTGTTCACTCCCAAGGAAGATACAGAGGGAAAAGAAGAGTAACTGCTAATGCTTTATTGAATTAGTTGCACCTGCAAGCTGTTCCTTTGTTTTTGACAATATTTAGTTTTAGGGCAACACCTGTGCAGACAGACATGCCTCCTGGTCTGTGATAAACACTGCTCAAGGGATACACCCACCCGCGTCCTGAGCACCATCACCGGGCCAGGCCGAGGCCGGGGGAGATGAACTGCACACCATGGCTGGGGGCCAAGGAGCGGTCTTGTGGGGTGGCACAGGGCAAGCACAGCTCTGCCATGAGTCACACCCCCAGCCCCGGCAGGAGCCTCCTGAGCAGGCCTGAGAGGGGCAAAGAGGAGGACACAAAGCCGGGGGACACTGAGGCTTCTTGGAGGAGGGCTCCTGCAGTGCACGTGACAAGGGTGCTCTCTGTACCCAGGGGCGCTAACTCCAGAGGCAGGAGGGGGTCTAGCTATTGATGCTCTGGGCTTGGCCAAGTATTGGGGTATTTTGAAGTCTGAAGGGAGTCTCAAAAGGAAGAATAAAGCCATCAAAGGCTAGAATCAAGTTACACACCAGTTGGGAAAATACAGCTTCCGATTCAAAGCTTCTGTAAAAATACAAGCTTGGGTCTCATAGGTATGATGTCATGTGACGCTTCTTTTTTTTTAACTTTTAGTTAGGTACATTACACAAAAAAATAAAGTCAGAAGGTCTAATTCAGGGCACAGCAAATGGACAAATCTGTTCTTGTAATGCAACTTTGTGAGATTTTATTAAACTTGGGGATTTGAGCAGAAAGGATGAAATTAAACCAAGATTGGCTCCAAGGACGGTTAAACACCAAGGCTTTCCTAAGGCCAATGGACTCCTTGCAGGTTTGTTGGTAGAGCACGGATTTCTTTCATAAGTGAGGGTATAATCCCACTAATTATTCTGTCACATAGGCTCAGAATCCTGAGTCTCTTACTGCTGTCAGGAACCAAGGCTCCATAAGCATTCTGCCATGGAAAAATACCAGGAAGGCTAGACTTACTATATCAGTATTGTGCCCTTGTACCAGGACAGTCAGGTTTTGTGAGCTTTACTCCTGTGGCTCAGTTTCCCCGAGGTGCAGGACAGGTTGGAGGACTGGCAGCAAGGCTCCAACATCCTTCACCAAGACTGAGGGCTGATGGTCATGCTCTCTGCAAGGGAAGTGTGATGCTGGTCATGGCCATGTGTTGAGCAAATATTCTCAGGTTATGCTCAGTTCATGTCAGGCCGACAAACCTGGCACCTGAAATGTCTTTGGAGATGGCCTTCTTATGATGGACCAACTCTGGATGTGTAACAGTGGAGAAAATTTGAATGTCGTGCTATTCATATAATAAGCAGACAGTCTTGGAATTCACTTCAAGTGAAGTCCCTTGCAATCTACAACTTGAATACAGCTGTACTAACATTGTCCACCTTCTCCCTCCTCTGCTCCTGTTAGTAATTTATCCCTGCACAGAGTTACCAGGCCACACAGTGTAAGCCACGTGGGGCACTGAAATAACAGTGCTCTGAGAGAATGAATTTGGCATTTTTGCAGACGATTAAAAAAGGGGCACGTGAGTGTTCCAGGAGCGGCTAGACACCTGGGCTCGAGTCTGTGCTCGCCCACACCGCCACGGTTCCCAGCTGAAA